>NC_090923.1:1451126341-1451485299 GCF_040938575.1 Ambystoma mexicanum | reverse complement strand
CAATTGGTATTTGAGTGGGCACCAAAGACATCACAAAGGAGCTTGGCACTCCCACATCCAAGGTCGCTTGTCAGGTCAGATACTAAATCAACAGATGCCATATTTCAAAGTTCCTTATCACTGGGCACATGCTGTTTCTTTATGGTAGGGATGGTGGTTGGGGTTTTTACAAAATAATCAGTAATAGGGTTACCCTGAGCAACATCTTTTTTAGGGCGTGTGATATTTTCGGGACACATACGCGCCTATTGCGCACATTTTTATGCATAGCAATTTCATTAACATAGTCATCCATTCCTGTGTACCAATATGGCCCAAAACAATAGCTAGCAGGCACAAATACAATCCTATGTCAATCTAATTACAGGACGAAAAAAAAAAAGAGAGGAACAATGCAAATGCAAAGTTAAAAGACTTAAACAGAACGTTAATATATGTCACTGACTAGAACCACACCTATCTCAAAACACACTGTCCACACAGCACACAGAGCCCAAAAATCAAGTGACAAATCGCAGTATTCAAAAACAAAATACTTGAAAGGCATTAAAATTGAGTCCCTTCAGCAAGACACAATAATCAATAGAGAAAATCTAAAAATAGCAGGCTTTCAGGATTACCGCGACAATTAAAACAGGCAGAAATGCAAACAATAGGACATATGAAATGTATTATGTTGACATTGGTTTTCCAACCACTATGGATTCACCCCAAGCTGCTATGGTCATAAAAGTACCTACAATGTTCACTCATAGCCTTAACAACACGGGGGGAGAAATAACGGAGCCTTATGCCAAAAATAATATATAGGACTGCAAGTTTTAAAAATAAATAAATCACTGAATAGAAATGAGTCAGAATGCAGGTCCGTAGTTTTACTTAGGCTACTATCCCTTGAAGAGCAGATGACCAGATCAAAAAGGTTGCAGTAATGAGTATTTAACAGCACCTCTGCAGTCTCTGGTAGCAGACCACAGATAAAGTGACTAACTGGTTAATCAATTGCGTATCAATAGTCACGCAAAGATGAGAAAGCTTACTGGCATCCGGCAGCCGCACACGCCAAACAGCACCAGCCCTTCTGCCACCAAGGCTTACGCCGCGAGGGTGGCAGTGTGGTCCTTTTCAAGTTGTGAGCGGTGTCACGCGAGTGCGTCACGTGCTTCTCGGCAGCTTCACCTCTCTCTGTGCAGCAAGAGCCCAGCGCTCACAGTGCTGCTGGAGGGGAGAGCTGGCAAGCAGATGCAGTCCCAGTTCAGTTAAAGAAGGGTTGTACTCCTAATGCTCCGTCCGGATTCACAATAAAAATCAGCTTACAACGCCACTCGGGCGGCAGTGTGGTCCTTTTCAAGTTGTGAGCGGTGTCAACTGAGTGTGTCACATGCTTCACACAGTTAATACCCAGAGGTTTCTAAACGTGGACACGGGGATCGAACCTGCGTTGCTCTGTGTCGTCTTGCTTCCAAGGCGAGCACGTGGCTCCTGAGCTATCCTCCCGGGTGTCAAAAATTTACGAATTCTGTATTTCTTTGAAAGATTTTTTGTAATTGACAACCCATACTATTGTGAGTTTCCATTGGATCTGTGAGAGTGAATATGTATGTATGTATGTTGGAATGATTTTGAGGATGTCAAATGTATGGGACCTTTAATGGTTTTTACAAGCAAACAGTTTGTGTATTTGTTTTTTTGTAATAAATGAAAGAATGTGTATGATAGTGTTAGTAGAGTCTTTCCAACCTCACAGACGAGGTCCATTTGTGTTTACCACTGTATTGCTTACCTGCAGGACCGGTGCTACACGTACCCTTATATTTTTATACTATCCCAGACAGTGACTTTGAAAAACCCTCCTAAAAGCATATGAATCTAAGCAGATTCATAAGCCAAGGAAGGAACAAGTTACCTGTGACTGTTATTCTCCAGCATGGGTCTGGCATGGATTCACATGCTCATGAATAGTCCCAGTCGTCAGGCCAGGAATCCTCAGTAAAAGAAAAAACAGTTTTACCTTAATTTACAAACTGTATTTCTCATATAAACCAATCATTGAGCTCTGGGTCATACTGCCCCAGCCAATGACTGCCCTCTCCCTAAGCCTCTCCTCTGGCAGCCATCTTCAGATTTGGTAGCACGTAAAGTGGCAGTATAACCAAGAAGAGGCGCAGAAGGGCAGATGGGAGGGTTTGCATGTCAATCCATGCCAGACTCATGCTGAAGAACAAGTTACAGGTAAGTAACATGTTCCTTCTCCAGCATGGGGTCTGGCATGGATTCACATGCTCGTGAATAAAGAATACATAGCAGTACACCATTATACAACCACGGGAGATGGCAAGGCTCAACAGAAGCATTTACTCTTACCTCCTCACCAGGGTCACCTTCAAGCGAACAGGTTGCGCAGCAGTGCTATGCTAACCCTGTACTCATCTCTGTCGATGCAGCAGAATTTTGGGAAGGTGTGGTTCAACCTCCACGTAGCAGCCCTGCAGATGTCCAGCAGGGGCACACCAGACAGAAACGCCATTGTTGCAGCGAAAGCTCTGGTAAAATGTGCTCTCAGATGGCCAGGCATTGGTCCATTTGCCAACCGGTGACAATGAGTGATACAGCCGGACAGCCACCAGGAGATGGAAGCCTTGGACAAGGCCTTCCCATGGTTCACAGGGCCAAATTTCACAAAAAGCTGAGAAGTCTTCCGGAAACTCTTTGTGCGGGCCACATAAAACTTCAGTGCTCAAGCCACATCCAGCAAGTGCAAAGTCCTTCCAGCCCGCAACGAAGACGTCCTAAAAAAACATGGGCAACATCAAGGGTTCATTGAGATGAAATTCCAACAGACCCTTGGCCATGAAAGAGGGGTAAATCTGTAGCACCACCCTAGTCTCGTGAAGAGTCAAATAGGGCCGCTTGCAGGACAGGGCCTGGATCTCACCCACTCTCCTGGCAGAGGTGATGGCAACGAGGAAAGCGGTCTTCAAAGAAAGGAACTTGATAGGCGCTTGATGCATAGGCTCTAAAGGGGCACCCATGAGCCTAGTCAGCACCACGTTGAGTTCCCACACCAGGGCAGAAACCTTCACCAGATGTACTTTGGAGGCGTGAGCCAGCCCTGACTTAGCCAACAACAAGTACAGCAAGACTTGGGTGGGCCGTGACCCTCAGAGGGTTAATCCTCTGCAACCGGTACCAAGACGCGAAAGGCTTCCATTTATGCCTGTAGCACTTAAGCGTGCACAACGCCCTGGCTGGCAAGGACCTCCCTGCAGTCCGCCGGTAGCTCATACCCACTGAACTCTAATGCTGCAGGAGCCAGGCCTTCAGGTTCAGCGATCCTGGGTCATGGTGCAGGATTGCGCCTCCTTCCCTGGCAATCAAATCCACAACCACTGGTAGCTTCACTGGAGGTGCCGCTGAGAAGGTCCGGGTACCAGATCTTCCTCGGCCACGCTGGTGCGACAAGGATCATCCTGCACCAACACCGTCTGAGTTGGCTGATGACTCGTAGTAGTGGCAATGGAGGAAATGTGTAGAGGAACAGGCCTTCCCTCGGGAAAGAGAATGCGTCCCCCATCCTCCCCAGCTGGGGGAAACCTGCTGGCGAACCCCTGGCACTTGGTGTTAGTCTATGTCGCAAAGAGATCGATCTGGGGATTGTCCCACCTGAAGAGGCTGTCCACTTGATCCTGCTGAAGCTCCCCACTCGTGGCAAGAGCGCAGCTCCCTGCTGAGTCAGCGGTGTTCCTTGCTCCCGCAAGGTGAAAAGGCTGGGGACCTGGTGCTCCCCTGCTTACTGATGTTAAACATTGTGGTGGTACTGTCTGAAGACCCTCACCACCTTGGCCTTGAGGGACAGAAGAATGCCCAAAACACTGCACGCAGCTCCAGGACATCTATGTGGAGCTCCTTCTCCTCCGGCAGCCACATGCCTCTATGGAGACATCCAGTGTGGGCCCCCCAGCCCTCTAGGGAAGCATCCATCATGACCGCCTCCTGGTAAAGGGGGGTGGGCTCTGGAAGTGCATGCCTCCGGGGATGTTGGACCGCACATTTGGTCCTGTAACGGAATCCACCTTGATAAGGTAGCAATTTTAAATCACAAGCTTTGTGTTTTCAATTTTAAGGGTTGATCCCTTCAGTCTAAGGGGATGCTTGTGGTCTATACCCCTTAAACTCCTTTTGTTGGATAGTACGGTCTTTGACCGTGAGATATAACCGTTGCTTAAATGACCAAGTCGAATCACACAGTACAACTTGAAAGGTTGAATAGATCTTGACCTAAACCTAGCGTGAACAAGATCACTAGACTCTCGGGCAGAAGCTCAAATTCTTTTTCTTTATTTGAGAATACGATCAGTAGTTAGGCTAATACGCCTAACTGGGGAAGATAAAAGACGACTAAACCAAGGCAGGATCTAGTGAGAAATCAACGACCTGTTTTGCACGTAACATAACGGAGTGGGCTTATATGCCCTTGACATTAATCTGGATCGGCCGCAGTAGAATACTGAGATAATCCCAGAGTGCATGAAATCTATAAGAAAATAACATCAACATAATGGCACTGGACAAGTGCATAAGTTATGATGACAAATATGTCACGGAATTGCTAGAAAAAGCCTCCTTTCTAGGAGGCTCGGCGGAGGCACCACTAACATTACTAACTGGGATGACCTAAGTAAAAAAAGATTAATAAGAACTGAGCTACATGGTTCTATCATGCTTGAATACCTGAGGAAATGGACGCTACCCTAAGGTTTGGTGGTAAGAAATGAGCCAAGGCTCTTTCTGGATAACCCTAAGTTCATACTACAATGGAGTTATGTCGCAAACAAGTGTGGTCGGGACTGGTTGATATTAATCATCGATACGGCAACAGAGATGACAGAAAAGATATTGATTGACCTTAAACGAGGAGGAAATACAAAAAGCAGTACCCCTAGAACTATACAAAAAAAGATTGGATGACCTACCGATTGAAATGAACATCTTTAAGGAAGATACTCTGCGAGAACGAGTGAGAAGGATGAACAAAGACCTTACTAACTATAGCCATGACAAAGCCTTTCCTTTGCACAAGAAAATTATTTCTCCCAAGACGCGCTCGACGGCATACCCGCCCATGGCGGACAGGGAAAGAAAAAAGTGTCATTTAGAAACACCTCCTTCAGTTCGAGCGATGGAAGCTCGTTCGGAGATACCGCGTCATACCGTGGCAGATCTCACCGACGGAACACAAGGAGAGGAAACTCCCGAGGCCGGAGAGGCAATAGAGGAGGGGGCAACCCAGGAGGCAGACCAAACGACCAACCACATTTTTTAGAGAAGGGTCCGGAGGCCTGGGACTTAGAGCCCCGGGTCACTCGAAGCATGCAAGCCTTGTGGTAAACCTCTGATTACCAACCTACCGATTTAGAAATGCAGGTTTTGGAAAAAGGGATGGGTTTTGTGCCCACAAATCTACATAGTCCCTGCACCTTCCAGCAGGATTTTAACCAGTTTATGAGGAAAATCCACTTACATCAATACTTTGAGGATAAAATTCATGAGCAAGAGACATCGGATTCGGGTCTCTGCAATAAATCCACATTTTGTGTACCACTAGCAGCTCAGAGCCCAGAGGCACTTGTTTTTCAGAAAAGGGTACTCCAAGAGGCGAAACTACTAGAACAGGAAAAAGGAAAAAAGCTTTACCACAATACCAGCTGTAATGAAACCCTAGCCCTTAAACAACTCTCGTGCAACCAGGCAATTGTGATACGCAAGGCAGATAAAGGAGGCGCAACAGTGATCTTGAACCAAGCAGATTACGTAAGAGAATGTAATCGACAACTGCTCGATCTAACCTGCTACTAACCACTCACTGAAGACCCCACCTCGCGCATACTCAAGATGGTTACCCTCAAAGTCATGAAAGCCAAGGAAAGAGGCTGGATTAGCCAGAAAGAATGTGATTTCCTTATTAAAGATAAACCTCAGATTCCACAATTTTACACCCTCCCAAAAATACATAAGGCCATGGTTAATCCACCTGGGAGACCAATAGTCTCAGGGTAAACTGTTTTGGAGCCACTATCGCGTTTCGCGGATACATTTCTCCAACCAATGGTGAAGAAAATGGCCTCTTTTGTATTAGACACCACCTAGATTATTTCGGAAGTGGAAGGTTTGAATTTTGACCCAACAACTGAGATCTTGGTAGGCCTTGATGTAGTGGCCTTATATACGAGCATTCCCCAACAAACATCTTTGATGTGCTGGAGGAGAAATTACTAAGAGACCACATTGTGAACAGTACCCCAGTTTCGTTTATTTTGTGGTGCGCAGAGATGACGCTAATGGAGAGCTATTTCCACTTTAATGGGGAATTCTTTAAACAGGTTCAAGGCACGGCTATGGGTGCTGGCCCCGAGCGTTGCCAATTTGTATATGGAGGGCTTCGAGACAAACATCATCATGGACGCAACTAACCCGTTCATCGGCCACATTAGAAAATGGCGGCGCTATATAGACGACATTTTTATTATCTGGACAGGTAATGAACAAACATTGGAACTATTTTTTGATTGGATTGACCTGCAAAACAGATTCCTACGTTTCACGCACCAACAGAGTGAGAGCTCTTGACTTCTTAGACATTACCGCCCTGGTTGACTCAGACATTAAGAAACTGTATGTTAAACCTTTTAACAAACCAACAGACAGAAATTCCTTATTGCACTATTCTAGCTTTCACCCTGGCCATGTACGTGACAACTTACCATTGGGTCAGTTTTTGAGGTTAAAAAGGAACAGTACCAGCATAAGAGACTTTCAGATTGAAGCCGAGAAAATGAAAAACAAACTTGACGGAAGAGGCTATCCTAAAAACATCACCCTAAATGCATTAAAACGGGCAAACAACAATAATAGAGAGGCACTTCTGGAATATAGGGAACAACGCATAGTGAAAGACAAAACCAAACAAATAGTGTTCGTGAACACCGTCATCTTTCGAATGGAATAAAAAAAAAAAATCATTGGAAAAAACTGGCACTTCCTAGAGAAAAGCAACTTACCTATTGCAAGACCAATTATAGCTTTCAAAAGGAGCAGGGATGTGAAAGAACATGTTACAAGAAATGATGTGAGCAGAAAACCAACCAAACAGAAAACTTTACCTCAGCAATGGGGGTTCCAAGAGCTATTGGGGCATGCCCAATGTGGTAAATGTACATGTTGCCCTTTTACGTTTAGGAGCACAGCGGTTGAAATTGGTCAAATAACTCCATGGCGACAAAATACTTTCACCAACTGCAACATGGTTGTATATGCAGTATGGTGCCCGTGTAAAAAAAATCTACGTAGGCAAAACAGACAGAAAGATGAAAATTCGAATTGGCGAACATAGGCGCTGCATTAGAAACAAAATCCATAATGCCCCACTAGTAGAGCACTAGATTGAACAGCAACACTCTGTGGATGACCTAAGCTGGACCATTCTATACAAACAAAGGCCAGGTTTGGATAGCAATAAGGACAAAAGGAGATTACTATTAAAAGAACAACTAATTTTTCTAACCAATAGCATGCTCACAGGACTCAACCAAAAAAAAAAAAAAAAAAAAAAAAAAAAAAAAAAAAATCTCGAATGGTGGGTGTAATAACGGAAGATATTCTGATTGCAGGAAACCTCCGATCATGGAATTGCCACATTTTATGACCACTCCTTACCCATGTAGTGAATGCTCAATAGCACAGTGCGAATGGTCCCCAATGAGACAGGTAATCCAGAAGTTACATCTTTACTGGTCATCCGGAAGTCGCGTAATGCCAGACACGAATATGGTAGTAACTTGTCAAATGTAAACAGCTTATGACTGATGGGTTACCAATTAGCTGAGAACGCGCATGCGCGAGATTGGAACGCAAGCATTTAAACCCCAGGACATGTGTGAAAGGAACTGAAGATTTCCCGAAAGCGGCCCGTGCAGAGAGGAATCAGACAAGTCGGACAGAAAGAAGCAGAACCCAGATCCCTACTTGAAACAGTGAGAACTATCAGGGTTTAATCAGTTGTTACCGTTTCGAGAAGCAAACACGTTCGTTTCTAAACGATGGACTGGCTGACCAATACAGGGTGGGGAAGAGGCTAAAATCTTATCCCAGAGAAACCCATGCTTCTGTAAAGGATTATAGACCTGCTGCGTGATACACGCCCCGTGGCGGTAACTGGTAAACTGTTTATATAATAGCAGGTACGCCAGAGATGACGTTGTCTCCCTCGTTTTTTTACAGAGACCCATTTGGTCTTGAAACAAACTGGGAGCAGTAGCACGGGCAAGAGCTGGACCAGGGGGAACTTGCCTCAGCTCGAGATAAAGGTTACGGCGCATGTAGCATAGCCGCATAATACTCCGCCATGTTTGGTCAGGAAAAAAGATAGAACCAACAACGTAGGTTACCGATTGAGAACTATACGAATTAGCTCCTCTATTTTGTAAGGTGACCTAGAGGAGTTAACTAATTGATGACTGGGTGTTTGGATTTATCCCCTTAGTGATTCACGGGACGTACCGAGGTTGGATAAGAAAAACCAGAGGAAAAAAAAAGAAAGTAACGCTGTTTAGACAGTATTTGGGAAAAAAGTTTCGTCTGACTAGGTAAGCTGTGAAGATGCTAGCTGCACTAATAACATAGAAAAACATGCGAAGGCGTCGCTAAGGGGCTCTTCTTGTGTCTCTACATTCCTCATCCCCGGAATCTCTGTAGCTAACAGCGACTCCTTTGCCGGTGAGATTCGAGATGGATCTTTTTCCACAAACACACAACGTAGAGATCCTACGTATACGAAGCAGTCAACATTCACTGTACCTCACGGTGAGTGAACTAGAACTTTGCGTCCAAGCCCACGGGCAAGAGTATTATAAGCTTGGACATTGCTTAAGAGAGACTTTATTAGCCTTGAGACTTGACCAATAGATCTAGGAAGAGTAGTAATTGTACTGGATGCAGGCAGATCTGCCTCACTGCATAGAATATGTGATTAGACTTGGAATCAAGATTTCTGTTATTAACTAACAGTCGTCAGATAATGGAGCAGCGCAAATAGGTTATTGACATTCCTGTTTTACGTTTATTGCCCCTTGATAGGTGGAGATTTTCTTCCGGGTCATTCGACCATAAGGGGATTAAAACCCTGTGGAGACAGAATATCACTGCAACTCCTACAAGAATTCTGTAAAGGAAATGTCCTTGATTGTAAAATCCATTTGTTTTTAAATACTGAGCTACATTGTTAGATGTTGCGTGTCTTACTAACCCCTCACACAAGCCCCTGAAGAATTTCTGGGTATTTGATACGAGACACAAAGCGCGGAAAGAAACATGTCGGGCACAGTTTGTGGTTGTGAAATGAAATTGTGAAAGTGAATGAAGAAAGAATGAATGGAATGTGATTGAGTGAGTTGTGTTTAATGAGGTATGGCCCAGTGTGATTATTAGCACAGCACAAGACACTTTAACGGACAAGTAGCCAAACTAACATACTTCCCTGTTGAAGGGTGTTAACACATGCAGACACAATAGTGTACGTGTCTTCCTCATCTTGTTGGTAGAAGACGGTACAGGCACTTTAGCATTGTGAGTTTTTTAAACTTTTTGTATGCAGTTGATAAATAAAATGTTTATTTTTCTATAAACTTGCTGTCATGCAATGTTTTTTCCAGCACCATAAATGAATTTGGTCCTGTAATGGAATCCACCTTGATAAGGTAGCAATTTTAAAATCACAAGCTTTGTGTTTTCAATTTTAAGGGTTGATCCCTTCAGTCTAAGGGGATGCTTGTGGTTGATACCCCTTAATCTCCTTTTGTAGGATTAGGAGCGCACATCCCACCATCTTTTCACTTGACAGAACTTGTTGTCAAGCAGAACCTTGTCTTTGAAGCTTCCAGACACCTGGATCCAACGGGCATCCAGGAATTCCTGGAGTGGTCGTATCCGCAACCTGTAGAGCCTGATCGGGTAGATACAAAACATCACGCCAAGCAGTAACTTGATGGTCCTCACCGTGGCGATCTTAAGTGCCAACCGCCGTTGCACTTTGCCCAGAATGGCTGCTATCTTCTCTCCCGAGAGGCCGCCAGGCAGGATACCGTGTTGAGCCTGGCCCCCAGGAACAGTGCGTCCTGCGATGGGAGTCAAGCAGGACTTTGCATAGTTCACAAAGAACCCCAGATCTGTCAGCAGCCGGACGGTCCTCTGTGTGATCAACGGCGATGTCCCTTGAATGGGCCCGGACAATCCATGGGCACACATATATTCCTTGTAGGCGCAAAAGGGCCGCCACTGGAGCCAGGCACTTCGTAAAGCCTCTGGGCGCTGACTTCAGTCCGAAGGGGAGAGCCTTGAACTGGTAGTGTTTTCCCTGTACGAAAAAACACAGGAACTTGCCATGTTTTTTGTGAATGTGGAAGTAAGCATCTTCTAGATCCAACGACAAGAAGTCTCCCTCCTCCAGTTGGGCGAGCACGTGTTGCAACATGACCATCCTAAATGTTTGGGACTTGATGTACTTGTTGAGTCGTCGTAGATTGAGAATGGGCCTCCAGCCCGTGGTCTTCTTTCTTACTAAGTAGTAGCTGCAGTAAACTCTGGAGCAAACCCTGTAGTCGCTTTGCAACCAGCTCTATCGCCGCCTCCCCCTTTTTTTTTTAACATGGCCCAAACCTCCAGCCGCAGCTGAGGGATGTGTTGTTCCCCGCCGGGCCACCGGTGGTATTCGCGGACATTTCCGCTGAAACTCCAGTGTGTCCCTGGGCGAAAGCATCCAGCACCTATTGATCGGTGGAGATGTTTTCCAACACGCTGACTAACTTCGCCAGCCTGCCTCCCACCGGGGTGCATGGGTGGGGCCCAACGTCTTGGCCGGTTCAGTCCTGCTTGGCGGCTGGCTTGCCACCTTGGAGCGGCCCCTGTAGGCTTCCTTGGAAGAGGAATGTGAGGGCTGGCAGCAAGAGGACGATCCTCTGCTGAAACCCTTCGAAGATCTGCCAGATTTCCATCCTGAGGAAGGAAAGGACGGAGTGTGCTGTTGCAGCATGCCCATGGCACAGGATGTCTGTCGGTCTTGATGGCCTGAAGAGATTCGACAGCCTTTCCAAAAAGATTGTCTCAGTCGAACAGCATGTCCAGGACCAGAGTCTGAACCTCTTGCCTAAAGTCGGTGGCCTTCAGCAGCCACGACGACCGAGGCAAATGCTGTTTCCCCATCTGGCGAAACCCTGTGGCCACAATATCCAGGGCCACGGTGATGGTGTGGTACAACGCCACCTCGCCCTCCTGGAGAATCTGCATTGCCTCGACCAGTTTGTTCTCTGGGTGGAAATCCATTATCGGGGCCATCTTTGTACCATAACTCCCAGTCGTACCTGACCAGGATAGCTAAAGTGTTCACCGCCTTGACCGTCGTTGACACCGAGTAGATAACTTTTCTACCCACGGCATACAACTTCTTCCCCTCACTGTCCGGGGGAACAGAGGCTGAGGACGACGGGTTGGAGGACTTCTTCCGCGCAGCTCCTGAGACCACCGACTGGCAATGGCTGTGACCGTAGACACTTGGGTGCAGACTCTGCAACCCAGCATTTCTTCTCTAGACGGTCTTTTTGCCGGGGGCAAGGTGGGGTTCTTCAGCAGCACCAGACCCTCATCCAACACGTCATCCAGGCAGGCCACCGCTAGAATGGTCTTCCTTTTCTCCTCCCGGCGTTGATAAAGGAAGCCCCCCCCTCCTTGGTCTCCTCCGGCATGAGTTGGAAGAGTTCTAATGTGCGGGCAATCATGGAGTGAAAGGAACCCACTTCGTCCGGTGGGAGAAGCCCGTGGAGGCGGAGAGATGCCACTGGTTTCCTTTGTCACAGTGTCGCTGGGGGCAAGTGCACTGGCAGCTGGAGAGGAGGCGTAGGGTGTCTTTTCTTCGGCGGTGGTGGGCACGGTGTCAATAGGGTCATCACCGGTGGTGCCGTCAGTGGTGGCATGATCTTCTGTATCTCTGACACCAGTGTGTGGAGGGTTGAAAGAATGTCATGCAACAGATCTCTGGGAGGTGCCTCGGGAGTAGGGTTGCTGGGCCCTGCGCCTATGTCGTCCGTGCAGACATCCTCGTTGTCACGGTCGTTGCCTCTGCCACCTCCGGCAGCAACTACCTAGACATTCCCATCCCCAACCTCTTACGGGATGGCCTGGCCGGGACCCTCGTCCTCCACATCGGAAAAATATTCGTGCCCTGGATTTCTTCTACCCCACACCCCTTTTTGGGTCTTGAGGGTTCAAGTCTTGGGCTAAGGGACGGAATCCTCTTTTCTGGGGTCTTTTCCGCTGGTTTGGCTGAAGCCTCCGGCCTGGGAGGAAGAGTCACCCTGGCTGCCGTGGGGGTACCCTGGACCGGGTCAGCCCCTTTTGCCTTCGAAAGGCGAAAGCCACCAGCTCAATAGAAGGACGATTTAGCCTGCATCATCTGGGCCTTCACAGGCAGGCGGACACCTTGTCCCGTTTGGCCCTCTCCGTTTTCTCCCACAGTTTCCCCGGTTAGCTGACTTTCTCTCCGACAAAGAACTGGAGCGAAGGCTGGAGACAGGCCGCTGGAGATGAGGAGCACGCCCTGGCCGTCGCGGGAACCTGCATGCGCAGCAACTCTGACGGAACCCGACTCCCGCGGCTCAGCCTGGTCTTGGGCCCCCACAGATGGGGCACCCTCAAAGGACTTAGAAACCCACTGTGGCTGGCTGGATCCAGAAACAGCATGCCCCTGTGCACCACACAGGGCAGGGGCCATGGCTTTGAGCCACGCCGCCAGTCTGATGTGCCGATTCTTCATAGTGGGCTTGGTAAAGCCACAACAGATTTTGCAATCCTCTTCCTTGTGTGACGGATGAAGACAAAGACACTGCGAAAGCTTGTCCTCCATGAAAACATTCCGCAAACAGCAGCTGGAGCAGAGCTTGAAGAGGGAGGCTCCATCCTTCTCCGACGACATGGTGTGGTGTAGGCATGATGGCCTTCTGGAAACTTCCAGGAAGAAACACTAGCCGATTCTGCCCTTGAGGGGCAATGAAAGATGCCAAAAAACAGATGCCCGTTAGTCGGATGTAGAAGCAATGGAGCACACAGGCTTGATCAAACAAAAACAGGACTTTCCTAGCAAAAGAGCACAAAAACTCAAAGCTTTAAGAGCGAAACAAGAGGACTCAACACTTGGACGTGCGGGAAAAATGTGAAGATAGCCGCCAGAGGAGGGGCTTAGGAAGAGGGCAGTTATTGGCTAGGGGCAGTATGACCCAGTGCTCAGTGATTGGTTTATAGGAGAGAGAGTTTGTAAACAAAAGGGATGCTTTTTTCCTTTTACAGGATTCCCGGCGTGACAACGGGGAATATTCATGAGCATGTCAATCCATACCAGATCACATGCTGGAGAAAACATTTTTATACAAATATTTAAAGTGATTTACCAGTACTTAACCCCCTTCTCTACTTGGCATACAGTCCTATTAACTAGTATTTGTGTACTGGTCTGTTGCTAGAGTTACTCTAAAGCTCAATGTTAGATAGCTCTACTACTACACCACCCTCAAAATCTTGTCTCCCTTACTGCTCAATCTACATTATACTGAAAAGGTTTAGCTTGATCTGATAAGTCAACAACGCTGTTCAACTAGGGTGTCCTCTCGGAACCCTTCAACAGAGCTGGTTCTGAAAATCTCCTGTTTTTCCCACCTAGCGGTACAGACACTTTCCCACAGAGAGGAACTTTAAGATTAAGATGCCCAATAGAACCACACCCTGAACATCTGCGTCATGGCCCCAAAACTGGGGATTCATTCTTCAGAATGGTACAGATTGAGATCAAAGAGCACTTAACTTGTGGGGAATAGCTCCCGTCTTGCCAACAGGTGTGTCCTTGTAGCGTTTCATAAAGTCTTGGTTCAATTCTAAGGTATTTTGTGGCCTTTGAGCAATATATGATCAGGTAATTGTCCTCTTGAGTTACTAATTTGGCAAGTAAGGGAATATTTATTTGTAACAGACAATTTTCTGCGAATTCAGTTACCTGTAACTGTTCTCCAGCATGGATTTGCATGCTCATGAATATTCCCACTCAGACCGGGAATCCTCAGTTAAAAAAAAAAGGTTTCACTTCCACTTAAACAGTATTTCTCGTATAAACCAATCACTGAGCTCTGGGTCATACTGCCCCCAGCCAATGACTGCCCTCTCCCTAAGCCCCTCCTCTGGCAACCATCTTCAGATTTGGTAGCACATAAAGTGGCAGTATGACCAAGAAGAGCCGCAGAGGGGCAGGAGGGGGAGTTTGCATGTGAATGCATGCCAAACCCATGCTGGAGAACAGTTACAGGTGTAACTTGTTCCTTCTCCAGCATGGGGTCTGGCATGAATTCACATGCTCATGAATAAAGAACACATAGTAGTACACACATACACAACCACAGGCGGTGGCAAGGCTCAACAGAAGCAAATACTCTTACCCCCTCACCAGGCTCACCTTCAAGCGAACTGGTTGTGTAGCACTGCTTGGCCGACACTGTACTCCTCCCTGGAATCCCTGTCGACGGAGTCGACTCTCGTGAAGGTGGGCGCAGACCTCCATGTAGCAGCTCCAAAGATGTCTAGCAGGGGCAATTCAGGCATGAACACCATCGCAACAGCAATCGCACTGGTAGAAAGGGCTGTCTGATGGCCAGGCAGTGGTCGGTTTGCCAACCGGTGACAATGAGTGATGCAGCCAGAGAGGCACCTTGAACAAGGCCTTCCCATGGTTCACAGGACCTAATTTCACAAAAAGCTGAGAAGTCTTCTGGAAACACTTAGTGCGAGCCACAAAACTTCAGTGCTCGAGCCACATCCAGCAAGTGCAAAGTCCTTTCATCCGGCGACGAAGCAGTCAGAAAAAACACAGGCAACACCAAGGGTTCGTGGAGATGAAATTCCAACGGAACCTTGGGCATGAAGGAGGGTTGCGTCCATAGCACCACCCTCGTCTCGTGGAAAGTCAAGTAGGGCCGCTTACAGGACAGGGCCTGGAACTTACCCACTCTCCTGGCAGAGGTGGTGGTCACGAGGAAAGCAGTCTTCCAAGAAAGGAACTCAAGAGGAGCTTGATGTATAGGCTCGAAGGGGCCCCCATGAGCCTAGTTAGCACCACGCCAAGTTCCCACGGCGGGGACGGGGCCTTCACCAGCAGGAACGAATGGAACAGTCCTTTAACAAACTCCTTAACTAGACAATGTGACCAGAGAGACCGTCCCGGAGATCTAGTGTAGCGGGAGGTAGCCGCCAGATGTACTTTGATGGAGGCGTGAGCCAGCCCCGAATTAGCCAACGACAACAAGTACAGAAAGACTTTTGGGGGCGGAGGGGGGGATGAAGGGGCATGACCCTCAAAGGGTTAATCGTCTGCAAGCAAGACACAAAACGCTCCCATTTATGCCCGTAGCACTTAAGGGCAGACGACGCCCTGGCAAGGACCTCCCTGCAATTCGCAGACAGCTCGTACCAACCAAACTAATGGCTGCAGGAGCCAGCCCTTCAGGTTCAGCAATCCTGGGTCGCAGTGCAGGATTGCTACTCCTTCCCCGATGAGCAGATCCACAACCACTGGTAGTTTGACTAGAGGTGCCGCTGACATGCCGAGAAGGTCCGGGTACCAGATCTGCCTCTTCCACGCTGGTGCGACGAGGATCATCCTGCACCGAGACCGTCTGAGTTGACTGAGGACTCGTAGTAGTAGAGGCAACGGAGGGAACACGTACAGGAACAGGACTTCCTACAGGAAGGAGACTGCGTCCCCTAAGCTCCCTGGCTGGGGAAACCTGCTGGCGAACCTCTAGCACTTAGTGTTCGTAGCCGTCGCAAAGAGATCAATCTGGGGTCTGCCCCTCCTGAGGAAGAGGCTGTCCACTTGATCCTGCTGAAGCTCCCACTCGTGGCAAGAACGGAGCTCCCTGCTGAGAGTCGGCAACAGTTTTTTTACTCCCGCAAGGTGAAGAGGAACGAGAAACATCCCCTGGGCGATTGTCTAGTGCCACAGCTCCTGCGTCTCCCTGGAGAGCGCTGGTGACCTGGTGCCTCCCTGCTTCCTAATGTAAAACATCATGGTGGTATTTTCCATGAAGACCCTCACCACCCTGCCCTTGAGGGACGGAAGAAATGACCTGCGGGCCCAAAACACTGCCCAAAGCTCCAGGAAGTTGATGTGGAGCTCCTTCTCCTCCGGCAGCCACTGGCCTCTGGCGTAGAGACATCCGGAGTGGGCTCCCCAGCCCTCCAGGGAAGCATCCGTTGTGACAGTCTCCTGGTAAGCGGGGGGCTCTGGAGTCTGTGCCTCTGGCGATGTTTGAGCGCACACCCCACCACCTTATTGCTCGATGGAACTCGTCAAAAACAATCCCATCTTTGAAGCTTCCGGACACCTGGATCCAACGGGAGTCCAGGAATTCCTGGGGTGGTCGCATCCGCAACTTGCAGAGCCTGATCAGGTAGGACAACATCATGCCCAGCAGCGACTTTATGGTCCTCACTGTGGCAATCTTCAGTGCTAACAACGGTTGCACCTTGCCAAAAATGGTTGCTAACCTCTCTCCCGAGGGGGCCTCAAGGCAGGACACAATGTGGAGCTTGGCCGCCAGGAATAGGGCGTCCTGCGAGGGAGTCAAGCATTATTTTGCATAGTTCAACGCTAACCCAAGATCTGTAGTAGCTGGACAGTCTTCTCTGTGTGCTCGACAGTCCCTTTCCCTGGACCGGATGAGCCAGTCATCGAGGTAAAGGTACACATGCATCCCCTGTAGGCGCAGATGGGCTGCCACGGTAGCCAGGCACTTCGTAAAGACTCTGGCCACCAACTTCAACCTGAAAGGGAGAGCTTTGAACTGGTAGTGCTTCCCTTGTACGACCAAGTGCAGGAACTTGCACTGTTTTTCGGGGACGTGGAAGTACGTGTCCTCTAGATCCAATGACATCAAGTCTCCCTCCTCCAGTTGGCTGAGCACGTGCTGCAACATGACCATCATGAATTTTTGGGACTTTACTTGTTGTCGTCGTAGATCGAGAATGGGCCTCCAGCCCCCAGTCTTCTTTCTTACCAGAAAATATCTTGAGTAAATGCCGGAGCCCCGGAGTTGCTTTGGAACCAGCTCTATCGTCCCCCTTTAAAAAAAAAATATATATATATATATATTTTTTTTAACATGGCCCAAAGCTCCAACAGCAGCTGAGGGATGTCTTCCTGCCGGACCACTGGTGGTATGCGTCCAGCAACCATCAATCAGTGGAGAGGTTTTCCCACCACACGCTGACGAATTTCGCAAGTCAGCCTCCCACCGGGGGTGCAGCCACGTTTTGGTGTTGCTTGGAGGCCTGCGCACAGCCTTGGAGCGACCCCTGTAGGCTTCCTGGGTTGTGGAACAGGAGGACTGGCGGTAAGAGGACGATCCGTCAATGAAACCCTTCAAAGATCTGCCAGACTGCAGCGTGCCTAGTGCACGGGCCGTGTTGGTCTTGATGGCCTGAAGAGATTCATCCACAGCCTTTCCGAAGAGATAATCTCTGTCGAACGGCATGTCCAAGACCCTTGTCTGGCCTCCTGCCTAAAGTCGGTGGCCTTCAGCCAGCCACAACGACGGAGGTAAACCTCATTGCCCATCTGGCGGAATCCTGTGTCGGCAATGTCCAGGGCCACAGTAATGGCGTGGTCCGCACCACCTTGCCTTCCTGAAGGATCTCCAGTGCCTTGACCCGCTTGTCCTCCAGGAGGAAATCCAGGATCAGAGCCATCTTATACCAAAGCTCCCGGTCGTACCTGGCCAGGATAGCTTAAGCGTTGGCTGCCTTGACTGTCGCCACCGAGTAGATGACCCAACTTCTTCCCCTCGCTGTCTGGGGGAACGGAGACCCAGGACAAAGGATTGGACGATTTCTTCTGTGCTGCAGCCAAGACCAGAGTCTTGTGACGGTTGGGACCGCAAACACCTGTGTGCAGATTCCGGTACCCAGTACTTCTTTTCAAGCCGGTCCCTTTTCACCAGGGCAGAGGATGGGTTCTTCAGCAGCACCAGTCCCTCATCCCAGATGTCGGACAGGAGGGGAACTGACAGAATGGTCTTCCTCTTCGACTCCCGGCGTTCATACAGGAAACCCTCCTCCTCCAGTGTGAGCTGTAAGAGTTCCGATACGCAGGCGATCATTGAGTGGAAGAACCCAGCTTTGTCTGGGGGGCGAGTGGGGGAGCCCTTGGGGGTGGAGAGATTCCTCTGTGGTAGCTGTGTCCATCCCTGTATCACTTGGAGGGTGCGGAGGGGGAGAAGGATAACAGTGGTTGAGTGGAGGCATACGATGCCTCTTCCTTTTATTTGGCAGTGGTGGCCCCGGTGTAAACGGGGTTGTCGCTGGTGGTGCCGTCGGCATTCTCTTCTTAAACTCCGACACTAGTGTGTGGAGGGTCGAGAGAATATCATGTAACAGATCTCTGAGAGGTGCCGGGGAGTAGGTGGTAGGGTTGCTGGGCCCAGCGCCTATGTCGTCGTCCCTGCCTACGTTCTCCCAGCATCCGGCGGGTACCTCCTAGACAGTCCTTTTGCTGTCCCCAACCACTTCTGGGATGGTGTGGCCGAAACCCTTGTCCTCTACGTCAGAAGATGAAGTATCTGTGCACTGGAGTTCTTCCACCCCACCCCTCCGATTTATGGAGCGCCCACAAAGGACTTAGAAGCCCGCTCTGGCTGGATCCGGAGGAGGCATGTTCCTGTGAACCACACAGGACAGGGGCCTTAGACTTGAGCCACACCGCCAGCCTGCTGCGTCGATCCTTCATTGTGGGCTTCGTAAAGCCACGGGACACATCTCGCAATCCTCCTCTTTGTGTCGGGTGAAGACAATAAATGGCACTGGGAATGCGTGTCCTTCACGAAAACATTCTGTAAACTGCAGCTGGTGCAGAGCCTGAAGAGGGAAGCCCCGTCCTCCGACATGCGGTGTAGGCCTGATGGTCTTCTGGAAACTTCAAAGAAGAAGAAACACTTGACGATTCTGCCCTTGAGGGGCATTGAAAGATGCCGAAAAACAGATTGCTGTTAGTCGGAAGAAACGAAAGAGCACACAGGCTTGATCAAACAAAAATAGGAATATCTAGCAAAAAAGCGCGAAAAACAAAGAAAAGCTCTAAGAGCGAAACACGAGGACTCCCAACACTTGGACGTGCAGTAAAAATCTGAAGATGGCTGCCAGAGGAGGGGCTCAGCGAGAGGGCAGTCATTGGCTGGGGGCGGTATGAGACAGAGCTCAGGGATTGGTTTATAGCAGAAAGAAAGTTTATAAACTAAAGTGAAACTTTTTTCTTTTACGGAGGAGTCCCAGCCTGACTGGGAACATTCATGAGCATGTGAATCCATACCAGACCTCATGCTGGAGAAAACTGCAGTAACATTTTAGGATGCATAAGGTTCATCATGCAAGGGAGAACTTCAGTAAGACCATTTAAAAAAAAAAACTTCCAAGTCTATACCAGACTACGACTAGAACCCATTCTTTCAGGAAGGAGTACATTTTCAGACATAACCCATCTGGTGAATGAGGCAAAAGAGAAAGAAAAGAAAAAAGTAAAAAATAGCAAAACACTGCATAACTACCACTCCGTTAGCCCTGCCTTCCGAGTGCTCTATATGCTGTAACCAGAAAGTATTAAAGTTAACAAAGGCTAGGCTAAAAGAATCTGTTCAAGCCCACCTATCCCACCTAAATGAGATCCTTGGTGTTTAGGAGAGCATGCACAAGAGCACACACTAGATATTTGAGAAATGAATGGAGAATGCAGCAGAATTCTAATTTATACAGAATGAATTTTGAAACTTATGCGCGTTTGGTGTACAGCAGAAAGGAAAAGGATTTTAGCATCTAGACATTTGAACGTTCGCAGAATGGCAAGGTTGTTTGGCACAATTAGGTGTCAAGGTGGAGTGTCTTAATCTGTGTTCACAACATGCCATTACACCATCAAGCGCCTGCAGTGCGCCAGTCACGGCTCATTGGAGGACTAGGGTCTCTACAGCAGGCAGGGAACATAGAAGACCAGGAGGAATAGTGCCAAACCCCCAATCTCCTCCACAGTGGTGAGAGCCACAGGCTCAGGCCGAGAAACTGGCACCTTTTGGTGGAGTATACACGGGACAGAGGTAGGGCTCCCAGGAGAGAACGCATGATATGATATTTATAACGCACCCATACACAAGTGTTTCAAGGCGCAACGAGGCGAGGGAACATAGGGAAGACAGACAACGATCCTACTAGGCCAGGTGTCATTCAGATTGCGCAAGTGCAAGGGAAGGGGGAAAGGGAAAAGTGCGGGGGGGGAGGTGCAGTACATGGGATAATAAAATAAACGAGATAAATAAAAACGGCCAGCTGGTGGCAAGTGCAGGGTGAGTGCAGACATAAGTGCTGGTGGGGGTGGACTGTAGGGATACAGAAAACAGTCCCCAGATTTAGGGGTTGCCAGGGAGGCAGTGCAGGTGTGCAACTGGCAGGGCTTGGGCCCGAGAACAGAAGGGTGGCCAGGTAAACCAGTGCAATCTCAGTATCAGCCAGGAATTCAGCAGGGGTGATGAGGAGAGAGATGGTTACTCAAGTTTCAGGGAGGCAGGGAGGCTATTCCAGAGGGAAGCCCCAGCCAAAGAGAGAGATCTGCCACCAACTCGTTGCTTGGAGAAGCGACTGACCCTGAGGGAGTTGGAGGCGAATGAGCGAAGAGCTCGAGAAGGAAGGTATTGAGGCCCCAGAAGGCCTTGTGGACGATGCAGAGGGTTGTGAACTTAATCCTTGCAGCCACTGCGAGCCAGTGCAGAGATTTAATTCCTGGAGAAATATGATCCCTAGGTTTCAGGCCAAGGACAAGTCTTGCAGTCTTATGCTTGGAAGTGCTTGTGGCTAAGGCCTTCTGACTGGCCCCACAGTAATTCATCTCCACAACATAAGTTGGTAGAAGAGACTTATGGCCCACTTTTCAGCGCCTCTATAATACATTGCCCCCCAGTCCATGGGGGCGGCATATATCAACACCTTGCCTCTAGCTCCTTCAGGATAATCCCCTGGTACCCCATTACGGGGTAACAAACCGCTCATCCCAACCCCCCAGCGCCCCATCAACACCTCCATTTGAATATAGCATGCAGAAGACCCTGCTGGCAATAGGCATCATGGCCCCAGTCCCCCCTCCCCACACCCCTCATGGAAATCCTCACTGAAGCAATTACTTGCATTAATATTCGCCGGAGGGTACCACAGATGTAAAGGTCATGGCGGTTGGAACAGGGGTCGGAGTTTCAACCAGAAAAAAAACATAGCCGCCCTGCTGGAAGAGATACTGGGAATAAGATCGGACATAGTGGTTAGATCCGACAAGGTAGATAAGATGGAGAGCATCCAGGGACTGGAAAACAACCAATCATCCCGGGACACAATGGCGATTCAAATGGTTCCCAGTCAATTGGTCGAAAAAATTTGGTCGACAGGACAATTGGTCGACACCATTTGGTCGAATGCCAAATGGTCGAATTTTTTTTTTTTTTTTTACACTTTTTTTTTTTTTTTGGGGGGGGTCCCCCCCCCCCCCCAACCCCCTTTTTTTCTATTTTTTTTTTTTCGACACACGAAAACCCACAAAACACATATATATATATATAAAAAAAAAAAATTCGACCATTTGGCATTCGACCAAATGGTGTCGACCAAATGTCCTGTCGACCAGTTTGCTGTCGACCAATTGACTGGACACCGATTCAAATGGACAAGAGATTATCAGAACTGGAAAGGAGAGAAATGGAAATTACTCTAAAAATTGATGATTTCGAAAACAGACAGAAGAACCTGTGATTTTTCGTCTTTCCGGAGAAAGATGTTAATGTTAAAGGACATTTGTACCGTGCATTATCACCACCGAAGTGGTCCCCTGGCGCTCTGGCGGCTCTGAAAAAGGGGAGGAGAGGGGGTGGGTTAGTGGGAATAAGCTGGAAAAGTGCAAGAGAGCAGTTATGTGCTGTTGGCAGCCTCAGCCCGGTGGGAAGGAAAGATGGGGAAAGGACATAAGGAAGTCAATTCATGAAGTAGCTAAACACTTGTTCAGCAATCAAACCGGAGGCAGCACAGAGAGCCGCAATCCATGCTGGCCCCTTTTCACAATTACCCAGAGCAAATGAAAATCCTTGACAAGGCTTGGACAACCGGCCCAGTGCAGCTCGGCTCATGCAGGATTATGTTCTTTCTAGACCACTATAAATTCACTTTAGGAGACACCGAAAGCGCACACCTAACAAAATGGCTAAGTGATAGGGGGTGCGATATAGATGGTGATTCCCTTTTTCTCTCTTGTTCCAACTTTAAAACAATAACTACAAACTGATTACTGAAGAGGACATTGAGGGTCTCAGGCGAACTCGTGGGGAAACCAGAGTTTCCTTTCCAGGACTTGGAAGGCACAGTCAGAGAAGGTCCATAGACAATCAAGGGAGCAAACAGACGCCAGGCTCAAGGAAGTTTAAAAAGCTGAACACTCCTCGCAGGGGCAACACTTGAGGTATGCCTATGTGAAACCTGCCAGTATTAGCTTGCTTTTTCTCGATCTTTACCCCTGTCGTTGACTCACAGTTTGATGGTTTGGTTATAGTGGGGAAAGAGCAAACATAGCCAAGAGCATGGGCGGTTTGGCGAGTTTCATGTTTCGCTAATGTTACAGGGAGTTCTTTCCCCTCAACTAATTTCCACTGTCTTAGATATACGTTTACTACAGATGCGGTGAGAGAACGTGATGGGGGCTCATAGGCAGAACTATGCTGGATTACTGACACAGGCAAGGGGAAATCACCCAGCGGACCAGTCCAAAGTTCTTAATGATACCACAAAGGGATAGGAGTCCGATGGGGGATGAAGAGGGTCAGTACGGCGGCTGGAATTCAAGGTTTTTCTGGGGGTTTTATTTTCATCAGGTTGGATAAATAGTTTTCTAGCTTTGCACTGGAAAATTCTAGGGAGATGGATCAACAAAGGCACAGTACATCACAATATATAAATAAATACAAGACACAATGGTTCAAGATGCTCGGCCCACCTAGCCTCACACTCAAGTGTGGATGGCAGGTCTTGCAGTAAACTTGGTGGCGGGTTCTCTTAACGCCCGAAGAGCCAACTCACCCACAAAATATGCTTCAATACTCAGAGAATGTAAACGTTCTCAGCTCGATGTGCTATGCCTACAGGAAACGCATTGGTTAAAGGGAAAGGAACAGAGTTTGAAATCAAGAGTACAATGGAAGACGTTAACACTGGATTGTGTATTGTCCAAACGAGGGACAAATTACATTCTGGGACAGGGTTAAAGAGTAAGTAAAAGTTTGTGAGGGTCTTACTACTGGTCATGGGGGATTTTTAACATGGTCCTCGACCCCATCAGGGACAGGAGGAGTGCCAAAGAGGCACAGTTAACCACAACCCAGATCAAGATTAATCAGATTAACCATGAACTAGGTCGGGTGGACGGAGACTCATTCTTCAGAGGGGATCCCATTTTCCTTTTTCTCTCAACCACACAATTCCCTAGATTTCGTATTGATAGACACTTCACTGAGAGGCTACGTTTGAGTCTCGAAAATGGCTCCCATCCCGTGGTCTGATCATGACCTAGTCCACCTCAACCTCAGAGCCTGGCTTGCACAGAAACACAGGAGGAGATGGAAATATTACGACAGCCTCTTAAGGACAGGGAGATTTCGCAAAATATCTTGGGGGAAATCAAAGAATATTTTGAGTTTAATGACACACTGGAGCCCCCCCCCCCTCCCCAGGATCTTTGGGAAGGCTTCAAGGAGACTTTGCGAGGAATGCCAATTTGCCAATTTGCATAGCGGCAGCTAAGAAACAGGAACAGCCAACAGGCGGTAGCAGACTGGAGGGGAAAATAATATAAGCCATTCAAACAGGGGGCACCAGAGTGGGGGCCCATCTCCGACAGAGGACAGCTTAGAAAGTATAAAAAGCAACTCAATACCCGGTTCAATCAGGACAGAATAAAGCTACTGTGGGATAGGATTTTGGCTTGGAGACTGAGGGAAGAAAGTAAATCCAAATTGGTAGCAAGCATCAAGAAGTGGGGAGGGGCATGGTTTATGACCCAGGAAGCATGAGTAATTTCAGGAGCTTCTATGAACAACTGTATAAATCCGAGTAGGAGGGCGAGCGATCTCACATAACAGGGTTTCTCGATTACAGCCCCATGCCAGGCCTACCCAGGGATAAGGCTGAAGCAATTGACAAGCTTGTTAGAGCAGACAAGGTAGTGCGGACGATTAAAAACATGAGGGGGGGTTGGGGGGGGGCGCAAAACGCCAAGAGACAATGGGTTTTCTGTAGAACTCTATAAAATGTACTGTTCCCTACTAGGGGGACGAGACCAGGATGTCCCCTCTCACCCCTCCTTTACACCCTTTCAATGGAACCCGTGGCGATAGCAATCCAGACAAACCAAGGCATAAAAGGCATCCTTTGTGGAGAAGCAGAGTTTAAATTGTCCTTTTGGTGACAATATTTCAGCATATATAGACATTCACAATTTACTCCCTGCCCTTCTGTCTCAAATGGCAGTCTTTGGACACTTCTCTGGCCTAAAGGTAATCGTAGTGTGATTAATCCAATGGAGTCATCACTGATTTCCCAGTGGTGACCTCCTCCCATGTGGCTAGGGGACAGCAGCCACTACATGAGCCTGGGGACAGGTATATGAGGGAGGATGACAGCCTCTGGGAGATGGCATGGCTTCTTCGGGTGAGACATTATATCCCCATTTTCTCTTGAAAATAACCCTCCCATATCCAATACCCTCATGGCCTTTTGTTATATGCCCACTCCTCCCATTCACCATTTAAAACTACTGAAAATGTTTGTTTTCTGAATCAATGCCAAAAACTCAACTTCCTTTCCCAAGGACATAGTACTGGGACGAGAAAGAGGAATCGAGCAACGCAGAATGAGAAAAGCCACGGGCACAGTGAGCATTCTAGTGGTTGCTCATACACACCTGTGTCTGGAAAGTTTAAAAGGCAAGTGAAGCAGGACACCAATGTCTGCTGCTGGCAGGAGAGCTGCATCGCTCTGTGATGTTGAGGATACCAAAAAGCGATTACTGGCGTGGTGGAGCCGGGTGGCTCACCAGCGAAGAAGACTGCTGTGCAAGAAGGCGCTGTGGAAATGCCAGGAGCCAGTGTTAGGGAGAATTCTCAAAAATGTGCTAATTCCCTTCACCTTAAAGACTCCCGGCAACTTTGCTGGATATTGAGTACTTGATTTTATTACCTGGAGAGTGAGTTACCCTTTTTCCGCACTCTCTCATGCGTTTTGAAATGTGTTTTACTCAAGTTTTCTTTTGTTATGGAGTTTTAGACAACTCCATAGGCATCATCTTTTCATGTGTATCACACAGCACTCTCAGTGCAGTGGCACAGCGAAACCTTTTTAGGCTTTCCGAAGGTTCAAATACCTTCTCTGGGATACACTACTGTTTCCCAGAGTAAGTAAAGTGAAATTGACTTTACTAGTCTTTTTAAATTCCTAGACCCAGCACACCCCATCTTACAATAGAGTGCTGGAGGGGTTACCTAGTACCCCGTGTCTAGATACTCATTTAGAAGTCAAATGCTACTCTTTCCTATCGAAATGGCTGGTGGCAGTGGTTTTTCAACAAACTAACATGATTTTTCCACGACCTCGAACACCGGTAGCGTTAAATCGCGGGAGCCATGTTTTTCAACATGGCGTCTGAGCCCCCTCTGTAAAAACAGGTCCCGGTCTTTTTTCACCGTTTCTTTGTGGAAAGGTCCTTCTAGAGTTTTGCTCTGCGTGCCAAGCCAGGTTTGGTTCCTTTGTTCATTCGCCTTTGGCGGACTTCAGGACTGAATACCTCTCCTCTGGCATCCCAGTGTCTGGGGTGGGCAGGACGTGAGGGAGGTGGCCTAAACTCCCGGTGCTTAGTCTCCTAGGACACCCAAATGCACTCTGGCGTGATTGGCAGGCTGACTGTCCGGCAAGGATAGCCACCCTGCTGGGTGAGTGGCAGCTAGGCTGGAATGAATGGGAAGAAACTGGATAACAGGCGAGTCTCTAGGCTTGGAAGGCAGAGTCGACCACTGGAACAAAAGAACCGAAGACGAGCTAGAAGATGACGGCTGCTGCAACTCCTGGACCATTGGCTTGGCCGGTGAAGTCCTGCTGCAGGTCCAAATCGCTAAGTTCATCTCGACAGAGAATCCCTGCAAGGACGACTTCTACCTTTGAGTTGGGGGGGACCAATCAACTCGACACTAAGCCACCTGGACACCATTCTCCGAGCTGGTTGCATTTTCCTCCGGGTGCTGCAGGAAAACGAATAACCAGGGAGAGGGACACCAGTTTG
This sequence comes from Ambystoma mexicanum, assembly GCF_040938575.1. NCBI lineage: Eukaryota > Metazoa > Chordata > Amphibia > Caudata > Ambystomatidae > Ambystoma > Ambystoma mexicanum. The sequence goes on along the minus strand of NC_090923.1, from coordinate 1,451,458,814 downwards.
TGTGCTCGATTACAGCTACCAGAATTGAAGATTTTCCAGTTGCCAGCTTTTTGACTATTCCCAGTGCAGGAGCCCCCCCGACATCCTCCATCTTGTCCCTACGACAGGCTCAGGAATAGCGAGATCTGCAGGAACAGAAGTCTTCAGCTGCATCTTTTTCTTCATTTGTAAGGTACTGTGAAACGAGACAGTACTTATCTCTCTTGGTGAAAGTGCTTGAAACTTTCGTAACTAGTAGGCCTAATCAGCTTGTGACCCAATGTATAATTCTTCTTGTTACAAACTACTTCTGAGAACTTCTACAAAGACTTTACCGTTTACTTACCAGAACCGTTTTTAGCTATCCAAGACTTTAGCCCATTGACTTTGGCCTAGCCTATTGAATGGACTCATCTGGTGAACTCAAAGTACCTGCACTGTAAGAAATTGTAATCCTTTTATGTTCTGAACCTATTCCTTTTTGCTCCTACTTCAAAGTATTCTGAATGCTATTTTGCTCCTCCAAAGTAGTCTGAATGCCTCAAACTTAATGAGTATAGTATTGAAGTATATTTGTGTATGATATTTAACTGCCTCCTTCTAGGGAATGTTTTACAACTGACAGTTGAATACATTAATAAGTGTTTAACCAAGAAACCGTGAGTGTAAGTTTATTTGAACACCTGTGATTGTAGACCTCTGTAACATCCTTACAGCTCACATTCCCTCTTGAGATGAGCCATGCTGCTCAGCTCCGCTACCAAAAACTGTAGTACAGACTTACACCAAAGGTTGGTTTTGCTTACACCTGTAGTCATAGTTGAGTGTAGTGGTCCCAAAGGATACTGCATACAAACTCTGCCTAACAGCCGGCAAGGGACTCCGGGGCGTTTGCAGGTGACCAAGAGGAGCGCATTACTAACCGGAGCGAAGCAGATGCTGCAAGTGGAAGTAGCGAGACCCGAAGAAACCAGGAGGAAGTGGTTCCAAGAAGGAAGCAGATGAAAGCGCTTCTCCGGTTTTACAGCGACAGAATCCAGGAACGTCGAGAGCCAGTGAGACCTCAAGAGGAAATGGGGACCCCAGACCAAGTCATGGGTCACGGTGAATGCAAGTGATTGAACAACAAGCAAGTGACAGCGAAAGAACGAATCAACTTAACATTAAAAGGGGAACTAAATTGCAAATAAAATACAGAGGGATATAAATTGTGCGAACATAGGAGAAACCAGGACCGGATAATATATCAGGAGGGCATATTTGCAAACAAAGTGTGTGCGTGAATTTGGTAAAGGGCAGAGCCTGTGTAATTACAAGAATCCTTAGCAGGAGAATATGCCAGGCAACCATCACAAGTCTGTGAATACAAGAACCGCTGGCAGAAGAGTATACCAGGCAACCTAAACTGTTTAACAAAGAGGTCCTGAGAAGGAACATCAGGACTAGGAAAGGCTTGTATGAACCAGGCGTTCAAGCGATACAATTGCAAAGTCCAGACACGCTTGTACATCAACATTGTTATGGGCCAAGAAAAGGGACAACAAACTGTTGAATGTGAAACTTCAGAGAACCAAGAAGAATCCACGGGAAGGGAACCATCCTCTGGATCAAGGACATTATCCTTGTAGAAATGGGGTTGGAGCCATTTATTATTCTTTAGTGAACACTTTTCTAAACCTTCCAAGGGTAAAGACATTTCTGTTTCACCTTTGAGTTTAGTTTTAGTGTGAGGGTCAAAAGGGGAAATTCCTCTTAGATCGGGGTCAGAGGCACTTTCCCAACCAGCTTTATTTTCAATAAAAGTCTTTAACCAAAAACATGGCTAATTTGTGTCAGTTTAATTCTTGATCTTGACTCCTCACAGTAGGCAAATCTAGCATTATGCCAATCCAGGCAACACACTCAATATTGGACACTGTAGTGGTCCCAGGGGAGGAGGGTAGAAACACGTTAATATTTGGGGATTACCGTGCCTAGAAGACTCCCCGACATGGCACCAACCAATTTACACCCCATGATAAATATGAAAAGGAACCTTGATCTGTGCTCGCCAACAATTTTGTTGTGGTACGGTCAAATGACTACCATAAAAATAAACATGCATTCTTCCCCATCCCTTAGATCGTTCCTCGGCTCTTCCCACTATCCTCCCAGAAAGCTTCTTTAATGACCCACAAAGGGCCATTAATAGATTTGGCATAAAAAAGATTCCAGAATTAAACTGTCCACACTCAACTTACCAAGAGACTGGTGAGGTTTCAGATTGCCAGAAATGTACTTATATTACAAAGCCTCTCAGTTGCGAATCCTATTGGAACACGAGAGACGATTTAGGTACCTATTGGTCATCTTTAGAGTATCTGGAAGCCCACCGCAAAATCAATTATATACTTCTTATGGGCCCCACTTCGACTAGGCTGAGAGACCACCAGACATTGGGAGTTCTGTGGGCCCCCTCGAAGAATGTCGAGAGCCAAGGCATTTCCTCATGGCTTTCATCATTGATGTATATTTGGGATCCCTCCTTTGACATTGCTCACCAGGCCTTTTGCGAGGTCTGATCAGATAGTGGTTTGGAGACAATAGGCCAGCTCATCGACTTCAAATCTCTTTGGGTCGGTGGGGAGAGGGGGCGGGGATAATCTCAATCTCCGACTACTGGAAACTCAGAGGTTCCTTAACTGATAAAAGTGGAAGAACTCCTTGACTAGGGACCCAACATCATTTGATAAAGTAATAGTTAACGCAGAAAACATGCTTTACAACGCTCTAATCACCTCCCAGAAAGGAGATGGGCAGACAAACTCCAATGTGTCAATCTTTTAGGGGGGGGGGCTTGCATGGGACACAATTTTTGCAGTTACCTTCCATGGCAACTTCTTTACATCTGCTATGGAGCAACATTTTAAAATGTTACATGGGTGGCACAGAGGCTCAAAGGATTTCCAAGATGTTTTGGGGGGTATCCCCAGCATGCCCCAAATAATGTGGGCAAAACTACTCACTGTTCCACATGTGGTGGTATTGCCAAAAATCCAGATGTGTGAACTCCAGAGTTGGATCTAAGACCAGACAAAGAACTAACAATGGACCCTCTCCAGACACTATTGGGTGTCATTCTATTGGGTCTCCCGCTCCCCCTTTTCCCCTCTCTCTCTGGTCACCCTCCTTGGGCACTCTGCCCTCACCCTCGTGAGGCAAAAACCTTGGGGACATCCGAGACTCCACACATCACAGACCTTGCCAGCAAGGCCCATTTCCAGCTGCACATCTTCATTGCTCACCTCCCCCCAGAAGCTCACCGTCTCCCGAGCCCTGGTTCTCTCTAGGCTGGGCTACTGCAACACTCTCTCAATCTGCCTAACTCTACGCCCTCTGCAACTCATCCAGAACAGGACCGGGAGACTTGTCCTTGGTCTCAAGCCCAGGGACTCTCTCTAGCCTTGAAATCCCTCCACTGGCTCCCTGTGGCTGCAAGGATCAAGTCTAAGACCCTCTGCATAGTCTACAAGGCTTTCAGGGCCGTGGCCCTCACTACCAACACTCTTCTCAAGTACCTTTCTCCTAGAGCCCTCCACTAGTATACTTCCAATTTTCTGCTGTTGTCTCGCTTCTCCAAGCAGAGAATGGGGTAGATCTCTTCTTTGCAGGTGCCTCCCTCTGAAATGGCCTCCCTGAGCTGGAACTCCTTAAGTTGCAGAATCTCCTCAAGTCATTTCTTTTCGCCTCTTTCGCGCTCCTCTTCCCCTGCTAACCTACCCTTGCTCCTGCTCTGTGTCCTCCGAGTATTACAGAACACTAGGCCCCCCTGACCAGTCCCCATGCACTTGCCGCCTGGCCAACCTTGCACTGCCGCCTGGTTTACCTTGCACTACCGAGCTGGGATTGCCCCCTGTAGTCCAAGCCTTCCTTGCACTTAACTCTGTGCTGCTGCTCTGGGTGCACTTCTCCCTGTACTCTCTTCCCTGCACATCTTATTGCACACTTGCTCCATCTAAATGACAATAGGCCTAGTAAGATGGTTTGTCTTGTCCTCCATTTGTTCCCCCTTGCTTGCCTTGTTGCGCCTTGAAAGACGTGCATGTAGGCGCATAGTAAATACATCAAGCAATCAATTCCTGCGTGCATAAAGAAGAATTCAGGCTGCAGAGATGTGGGAAGCAACGGGAAGAATCGCAGTAGTTCATTAGTGGAAATCACTAGACATGCCAAGTAGGGCTGATTGGGAATATAAGCTCCAGGATATCTTTACAATGGAAAAGCTCACAGCTATAGTCAGACCACCTGAGATTGTTAGAGGATGAAAGGGGTCCAGTGATAAGTGGGACCTTAACACAGAGTGGAGAAAATGCGGAAATTTCAGTGAATACTTTAGAGGATAGATTACATTCCGCCTGTCGCCTGGGTGTGGGTTGGTGATGTGAGACGGGAACCTGAGACATTAAAACTAGAAGACATAGGAGTCGAGACAAAAGGAAAGATGAGTAAACTGTTACACTATGAAACAGGGCCGAAGTTGGAACGAACAATGAAGGACTGCATCATTTCGGGGAGAATGAACTGTGTGCATAATATCATAGCAATCTTGTTTTGATGAAGTGATATTATTTGAAAGGTTATCCAGTGCTTTTGGTTTATCATACAGGGTGGGGGGAGTGGGAGGGATGGGGCGGGGGAAATGGTTAAAACACCTTCAACTAATGCTTTGTTGTGGACTCAACCTTTAATAAAAGTTAAGTTTAAAAAAATAGGTTGTGCACCTGGCTTAAAATCAAACAGCAGCACGACAAAAGCATGATCATTTATTCCAGACAGTATTGTTTTGATTCTTTATTGTTAATGGTTTCTCGTTCAACTCCTGAACTGTATTGTGCACCGTTAAATAATGCATTAAAAACCAAAACCCAGAGACATGCTCTAGAGTGCTGTATCTAAAGTAGAGCAAAATAATGGGTGGGAGAAGGAGCCACAAAGTAAAATGCTATTTCGGTTTTCAACTCTGCAACCAGTCAGCCATCAGACATTTTCAATGTAGAGGGGAGGCAGTAATGAATGCCTCCCACAAAGGAGTACAGGAAGATGAAGTTTTGCAGGGATCCATCCTGGAGAATGAGCAAGCACACAAGTCCACGAAATGGAAAGCGGTATTGGAGCAATGCTAAAACACAGCCCCTTGCAGGCTTAGAGCTGCACCATGCCAGGTTTCAGATATTTCCCTATGGTTCCCTCATTAAATAGTTCAAGTAGTTTGATTTCTTTCTCCAGTGCACAGCTCCCAGTTCACACTCGTTTATGCTTTTTTGGTGATTGACTCTTCTCGGTCCAATTTCGACTTCAAGTGGTGTTTGTAAGATAAAATGTCCCCTTTCCATTTGGTAATCGTTTGTTTTTCACACACCCAGATCTCTTGTGCAACCTGAAGAAAAATAGTGTTATTCAGTGACTTAAGAGCAGAGGCCAATGAAACTTGTACAAACAGTTAGAGTACATTTCAAAATTTACTTCAGATTGAAACTAATCCATAATACAATCTCAAAGTTAAACTAAAAAAAAAAACAAAAAAAAAAATACAACCTAGAATTGAAATGCGTTCAACAAAGTAAATATGAAAACACCAAAAGGCATTCAAGTGTATAGTTTTGCAATCAAATTGCCCTATTTACAATGACATGTGCCTTTGACATGGTTTAAGTTACTTACCTGCAACTATGGTTTTCCAGCATGGGTCTAGCATGGTTTCACATGCTCATGAACATTCCCCACGGTCAGGCTGGGAATCCTCGTTAAAAGAAAAAACAGTTTCACCTTTGCTTGCTAGATGCCTCTAAACGAATCACTGTCCCCTAGGTCATTCTGCCCCCATCCAATGACCGGCCTCTCCCTAAGCTCCAGCCCTAGTGGCCATCTTCAGTTTTGGTAGCATGTAAAGTGTCAGTATGAACCAAGAAGAGCTACAGAGGGGAAGGAGGGCTTGCATGTTGTTAGGCAGAAACCTGTGCAGTTCCCTTGGGGAACACTGCAAAAGATTTAAGACTACAGGTATAGCAGTAAACCCACTTGGTAGCAGTCTGCACCACCCAGATTTACCTGGTAGCTGTGGCTGAGCAGTCAGACTTCCCTCAAGAAGAGTTAGGCAGTATGCCAAGTATACACAATATGTACTCAGACACAATAGCACAAGCAAACACTGACCAGAGCTTGGCTTCAAAGGTATAAAGTTATTTATTTTTAAGAACACATAAGTTGAAAACACTCTAGCAAAGTATAGTACAAACACTTCAAACACAGTTATAATGAAAGCAGTTTCAACCCTCACTCCTATCTAGACAACTCTAAGTTAACACCACATAATTAAAACAGAGGTGAGCGCTTAACGTTAGATGACACTCTAGTAGGTTTAAGGAAGGGGTAAAAAGAAACAGAAATGGGTTAAACACTCCACTCTAAGGTTCAGAACACTTGCAATAGGCTCAAAGAAGCACAAAGTCACAGGTGAGCAAAAGTCACTAGGCAGGGCCCACTCTTAGAGTAGCCGGAGCGAAAATGTGCCCAAGATCACACTGTTATTAGGGATTCAAAGTCTTGCAAAGAGTTAGAAAGAGTTTAGAGTGGCTTAGAAGTTTAGCCAGGGTATTCCAGGCACTCCCAGGTTCGAAAGCCGGGGGCTAAATCTACCCCGTACAGTCGGTAGCAAGGGAAGCCAGGCGGAACACGGTACCTTAAGCGGAAAGGATCCTCCAGCGGTGGCAGTTGTTCCAGGCAGTGGCAGCAAGGCTCGACGTCGGTCAGGGGAGAAGAAGTTCTCGCTGAAGAGCAGAAGAAGAAGGTCGTTGCACTGCCCGGGAAGAAACCAGCCGCGGAGTCCTCCGGTTAAAGGGTTGTACCGACTTTCGTGGTTGGGGTAAAAGTGGGGGGGTTCCGGTTGCCGGGGTGCTTGGCACTGGCAAGGCGGCCACGAGATACCTCGAGAAGCGAAAAGAAGGCGAAAACTGGTTGTCCCCACCAGTCAAGGGAAGGAGCCACTCCGTTAAGAGTTCTCCTCGGTCGTCGGGAAAAGTGGTGAGACGGTTCAGCAGGGCTCCACCGGGTGGTGTCGTCGAAGCAGGTCGGCTCAGCTCTTCCCTCGTCGGATTCTTGGTCCTGTGGCGACTTCTAAAGTTCCAGTCCCCAAAGCCCTGCTTTTATGCAGCAAACCCCCATTCACCCAGCCTAGCTGTCACTCAAACATGCTAAGTGGTGAGCCGGCCGGCTCACCACTTGGGCCAATCAGGACGGAGTGCGACTTGAGTTACCAAGGTAACTCAGTCCAGGGTGCCTAAATTCCCCTCCACCCCTCCTAAGTACCCCAGACAGAGTGGCACCACTTTGGAGGGCTTCTGTGGAGAAGCCCGCCAAAAGTGGGACAAAGGGCTCCACTTTGGGTCAGAGTTACAGAGGCGAACGCCAACGCCATTTTAGAATCAAGTTTTGGCAAAAAGTCCCAACCGGAGTCATAATAATAAATATATAAACCGGCGGTATGTTTAAGGCTACCGTAAATAAATAATTAAATGTGTTAGCCTAAAACAATGGGAAATCCCATAGGAAAATATTCGCGGTCGAATATAAAACGTAGTTTCCACTGCCACCAGCCAAAACTCGATCAGGGGGGACGGAGACGTGCCCCCTCGACTAACAGACCCTGGGGCAATCGAATTGCCCCAGCCAGTACGTCCACAATATGATGGTTTGTACTGGTTCTGTTCAGGATTCAAGACTAGCAAAGTCTTTGGTGACTTTACATGCCCTGGGAGACAGTAGTCAGTCCCAGGGTATGGAGTCTATGTTGGGGAGTCCCTAGGACACCCCTGGGTCACGGCACAGAGGGTGCTGTGTAACCCACATCACAAAAATACATGAGGCCCTATGGAGTAAAAGACCCCATAGCCCATTCAACACAAGGTTTAACCAAGAAAACACACTTCAACATGTCCAAGAGTGAGGGTAAAAGAGTCCCACTCTTGGCAGGAGAAAAAAAAGAAACCCCAGAAATCCAGCAAAGCTGCTGGGGGACTCACTAGGTAGGGAAATTCAGCCTAAACAGAGAATTCTCCCTAACACATGTGAATCCTTCCAGACCCATGCAGGAGAACAATAGTTACAGGTAAGTAACTTAAACCTTCTCCAGGAGGGACTGTGGCATGGATTCACATGCTCATTAACAATTACACAGCAGTACTTATACACAACCATGGGAGGTGGCAAGGCTCAAAAGAAGCAATAAACATGTATCCCATGGAAGAGACTCACCTCAAGTGAACAGGTTGCATAGCACTTCTTGACCAACTTGGGACTCCTCCCTGGAATTCCTGCCGGCGCAGGAGAACCTTGCGACGCTGTGTGTAGACCTCCACGTAGCAGCCCGTAGATGTCGAGCAGGGGCACACCAGAGAGAAACGCTGTTGCAGCGATGGCTCTACTGGAGTGGGCTCCTTAGCCGGCCAGGCAGCGGCCTGCTAGCCACTCGATGACAGTGCTTAATGCAGCCAGAGAGCCACCTGGAGATGGAAGCCTTCGACGAGGCCTTTGAGATTCACAGGTCAAAAATTGACGAACAGCCGTGATGTCTTCCAAAAGGTATCACTACATATCACCACCAAAAATATCACCGTAAATATGGTCGCCTGGAAGGGCGATAGGCGGTGGGGCGGCGGGATCATTTTTGAGAGCGGGTGTTGCGGGGGGCCCTCACTCCTTTACAAAACAATGCAGGGGTTGCCTGCCGCAGATTCCATGCCTTAATATCGCCGCAAAAATATGGTGATATTTTCGTATGCCGATATTTTCGTATGGCAATATTTTTGCAGGGCTATTAACACATGGAACCATCCGGAAAAGCTCATTGTGTGCGCCACGTAAAACTTCAAGGCACGAGCAACATACACCAAAGGCTCGTTGAGGTGGAACTCTGACAGCACCTTTGGCATAAAGGTGGTGTGTACACAGTACCACCTTTAAAGCGTGGAAGGACAAGTACAGCTGATTGCACAACAGAGCCTGGATCTCCCAGACTCGCCTGGCTGAGGTGATCACCACGAGGAAAGCAGTCTTCAGCAATAGAAACTTGCAGGGCCTGATGCATCTGTCAAAGGGAGCCTCCACGAGCTTAGTTAAAACCACATTGAGCTCCCAAGCAGGGGCAGGAGCCTTCACTGGTGGAAAAGTCCTAAAGAGTAATTTGAGGAACTCATTGACGAATCTGTTGGACCACAGAGAAGGCCTACCCAGCATCCTGGAGTAATGGGATATGGCGGCCAGGTGCATCTTGATAGAGGCATGAGCCAGTCCAGCCTTGGCCAAGGAAAGCAGGCATGGCAAGAGCTGTGGGGCTGTGACACGCAGAGTGGTAATCTGAGCCCAGCACCACACAAAGAAAAGCGTCCACTTATGGCCATAGCATGTCAATGTTGCAGAGGCCCTGGCGAGGATGTCCTTAAACTCTGCAGGAAATGCAAAGTGTCCAAACTAGGGCAGCAGCAGCCAGGCACCGAGGTTCAGCGACGCTGGGTCGTGGTGCAGAACCCTCTCTGGACAGAAGGTCCGGAAGTAGTGGCAACTTGGACGGAACTGCCAAGAGATGTAGCATGTCTGCATACCCTATTTGTCACAGCCACGTTGGAGCGACTAGTATCATGCAGTGACACCAAGTATGTTGATCACTCGCAGCAGGAGTGGGAACAGAGGAAAAGCATATAGGAAAAGTCCCTCTCACCGGAACGAGAACGCATCGCCATGCTCCTCGGCTGTGGGAACCTGCTGGTGAACCTCTGACACTTGGAATTCATCACTGTCGCGAAAACTCCAGTCTGGGGTTGACCCCATTCGTGGAATAGAAAATCCACATGGTCCTGGCGAAGCTCCCACTCATGGAAAGAATGTAGCTTCCCTTCTGAGCAAGCCCACTAGGTGAAAGGGGGACAAGAACGAACTGCCCAATGTCACAGATCTTGGGCCTCCCTGGAGAGAGCCGGAGAGCGCGGCCCGCCCTGCTTCCGGATGTAGAACATGGCGGTGGTGTTGTCTGAAGATCCTAATCCCCTTGCCCCTTATTGATCGACAGAAAAGACTTGCTGGTCCAGAAGACGGCCCGAAGCTCCAGGACGTTGATGTGAAGAGTCATTTCTTCTGGCAGCCAGAGGCCTCTGGTGTACAACTGTCGTATCCTGGTAAGGAGGGACTTGGAATGGGGTCCCTTGTGTGAGAGGAGAGCGCACGCCCAACCACTGCATTGCTCATCAGAACTCCATATTGAGGATTTTGTCCGGCCAGGATCCAGAGACTTGCAGCCATCTTGCATACAGGAACTCGGAGGCCTCATCTATAGTCTGCAAAGGATGAGGTTGATGTAGGAAGGCATCATGCCCAAAAGCGACTTGACGGCTCGCACAGCAACTGACCGCGCAGGCGACAGGTGCTGTACCTTTCTTAAGATGGCTACCACCCTCTCTTTCCGAGGGAGCAAACAAGCAAGTGACTGTTGAGCTGCGCCTCCAGAAACAGTGTTCTGCTATGGTGCCAATCAGGACTTTGGATAATTTATTGAGAATCCCAGATCCATCAACAGACGCACGGTTCTTGCTATGTGTTGGCTCGCCAGAGCACGGGAGCGGATCGAACTAGCCAATCATCCAGGTAAGATGCCCTTGAGACAAAGATGCGCCGCCACCGGAGCCAAGCACTTTGTGAAGACCCACTGGATGATTTCAGGCCAAAGGGAAGTGCCTTTAACTGATACTGCTGCCCCAATGGATGGGGATGTGGACATAGGCATCCTACAGGTCTTGCCGCGCTACAGGGGGAATACAAGGTCACCTGCATTGGAACTCCAAGGTGTTCCCTTGTCAGAGCGTTCAGCACCCATCTGTCGGTGGTGATGATCTTCCATAGGCTGACGAACTTCGCCAGCTGACTACCCACCAGGGTACACAGGTGGGGGCCCCCCTAAATTCAGTTGGTTCAAGCCCGTTTAGGTCCTGGGGACCTGGCCTGCGGGCAGCTGCGGCACTGTCCTCCGCTGCTGTGCCTGCTAGAAGCCCCCAAACTCATCCTGCGTGGTAGAGCGGGAAGGCTGCCATTAATGGGTGCTGTAGCCCTTGGATGACCTGCCAGGTTTTCCTCTTGAGGAACGAAAGGATGACGTTACTGCAGGGTGCCCAGAGAACGTGTAGTCTCTGTCAGCATTGATGATTTGAACAAACTCATCAGCTGCCTTACCAAACAGGTCCTCCGTCAAACGCCATGTCCAACATCTTAAACTGAACGTCTGGCCAGAAGTTGGTGACATTCAGCCATCCCTGCCAACAAAGAAACTCAGTTTCCCAGCTGATGGAATCCGGTGTCTGCGATTTCCACCGGCACTGTAATGGAATGGTCCGAGGCCCCCTGCCCCTCCTGGAACAGCTTCTGCCTGCAGGCAGGAAGCCAAGAATATGGCCCAGCTTATACCAGAGCTCCCGGCCGTAGCGTGACAAAATGGTCACTCATTAGTGGCCTTAATGGTGCTGGCAGCCACATAAATAATGTTTCCCATAGCGTCCAGCTTCTTCCCCTATTGGTCTGCGGATATGACTGATTTGCAGAGTGTTTCCTGGTCGCGGCTGAGACCACAGAGTCAGGTGAATGCTGGGACCTCAGGCACTTGGGGGGCCCAGTCTGGGATTCTATTTCCTCTCGAGCCTGTCATGTTTGGGCAGGGTGGTGCTCTGATTCTTGTGCTAGGCCTTCATCCCAGATGTCGTCCAACAAAGGAATGGCCTTGATGGTCCTCCGCCTGGACTTGCAACGTTGATAAAGAAACCCTTCCTTTTTTGTCTCCTCAGGCACCAGTAGAAAATGTTGGGAGGCCCTGGACATCATTGAATGGAAGAAGCCGACCTCATCCGGTGGAGAGGCCCTGTGCTGGTCATCCGTGCCTTGCGGCTCTCCATCCGCTGGCCCGAAGTCATTAGCCTTGTCTGTGCCCATCGGCGCTGTAACCATGTGCGTGGCAGGATCCCCTGTTTGGGTAAAATCCTGATGTGGGGAGGCAGTGTCAGTTGGCGCCTTGAACCAGCAGGGTCCTTTGACTAGTGTATGTGCCTAGAAGGCCTTCCAGAAAGCGGTCTTGGAGGACTTCCAGGTGGAGCAGGGCTTGGTGTGGGAAGTCGTCTTTGTTGAATTTGATACCAATGTGTGCAGCGTGGTCAGAATGTCCAATGAAACGTCCCTGGGTTGAGGTGTAGAAGGAATAAGGGGCAGGCTCCGGGCTGGTACACCTTTTCTGGATAGGTAGGTGATGGGGTTCACCCTGTGGTGACCCGCCTTCCAACAAGGGTTCCTGGCCCCCTTTGTTGTCTGAATAGTAGTCCTCGGGCAGGTCGTCTCCCTCATCGGAAAGAGTATAAACGTGGTCCTGGCTCACTTGGTTCAGCTCCTTGTTCTGTACCCTTCCTAGGGGTCCTCTGAGCCCTACTCCCTCTCCTGAGACTTCTGGGAAGAACCGCAGCAGTTACCTCACGCTGTGCCGGTAAGGACACCCACGGAGTAGTCGTCTCGACTGGGCACCACCTTAGCGGCCTGCCCTCCTTTCGAAGTAGTAGTGGTCATCTACAAGGCAGTGGATGGGGTAGTTGACAGGGTGGCAACAGCAGTCGATGTGGCCGTTGATGACTGTCATCTTGGCTGGTTGATAAGTCGATGGAGGCAGAGAAGGCCAACTTTGGATTTCTCCTTCATCACTTTGTCCGCCGATGGCAAGCAGTTTCAAATGGGGTCAAGGACTTCCTCAGAGTGTGACCCTTGCCGGCAGGCTCACGCTGGATGTGGTCAGTGATTGCGACATGGTCCTTCCCAAGCCGGAACCCGCAGCAGCACTGAACCCAGTGGGATCTGTGGCGTGCAGCCTTGCCTTTGATAAGACCCCCGTGGGCGGGACATCCTCAAAGGACCTTGACCTCTTATCTGAGGGAACTCGATTGTGGGAACAGCTGGTCCTGGCGAAGCCCGATCATGCCCAGAGGACGCGTGCAAGGCATTACCAGATTTTAACCACGCCGCCACCCTGCTGTAGCGGTCATTCTTGGTCTTTTTCGAAAAACTACAGCAGACCCTGCATTCCCTCATCATGGTCTGGATGCAGGCAGTAAAGACATTTGTGGTTTCGATCCTCCACAAAAACGTTTGTTAGTCCACATTTCGCACAGAGTTTGAAGAGGCATCTCTTCTCCTTGGTCATGGTGAAAAAGGCACAAAGTAAGCCCAAACCTGAGCCTTCCAGTGACGGATCCTTGTATTCTTATCTTCACAGACAGTGGATCCATGCTGCCGGTAGTCTAACTTTGGTCCAACGATAAATCCCAAAATCGGTCAAAACTTTCACATTTTACCAAAAACTCAAACTCCCAACACTGAAGCGTGCGATAAAAATCTGAAGGTGGCCACCACGGGTGGAGTTTAAGAAGAGGAACGTCATTGGATGGGGGCAGTATGACCCAGAGGCCAGTGATTGGTTTAGAGGAGAAATAGTTTTAAAGTGAAAGTTTCTTTTACAGAAGATTCCCAACCTGACGGGAAATATTCATGAGCATGCGAATCCATGCCAGACCCCATGTTGGAGAAAGCCCTCAACCTATTCACATGAAACACTTTATGAGCCAGATTAGGTTTTTCAGGGTCCACTAAAAAGTTACTCACCTAGTCTTCAACCATCAGGTAAGGACCAGACCACTTCCTGCCCTGTAAAGCTCTATGGCTTATAGGGTTCATCAGGGTTTCCTGGCCTGGGGAAAAATTAAGCGAAGCCTTATGTTCACTAGTGCTAGTCCAGCCTTCAGCTTCTTATTGGCCTGAACAGAAGGGCTATCATCTCCCTTAATCCAAGCACATAGTGCACTACATTTGTATTGAGACTCCCACCCTCCAACTATAGCTAGCCCCCCCCCTCCCCTCCGGACAGGGTGTCCAACCAAGAGTTGAAAGGGACTAAAGACAACCCCATTTTGAGGCACCTCTGTAGGCAAATAAGCATGGCATCAGAAGGTCCCACATCCTTTGGGGGAGGGAGGCTCTGCAAGGGCCCCCAATTATGCTTTTGAGAGTTCGGTTGAATCTCTCCACTAAACCATTTGTCTATGGATGATATGAACAACATGTGTACGACACCAGCCACTCCTTCCACATGGGCTGCATATACTTCCACATTAAGTTACTGCCCCCATCAGACCACTTCTTTGGAAGTCAAACCTAGTCAATATGCATAATGATATCCAATGGCATTATCAATGACTACCTAGATAAACCTACTGCATGAGGATGTAGGGTGATCAAGTGGACCCACAGCAATCCCTACTTTCTCAAATGGTACACCCACTACTGGTAGTACCAGTGGATTCAATTCCAACTGGGATCCGGTCCGTCTCCTTAAGCCTTCTAGAGATGGACACTCTTGTTGACGCTTTCTAAACTTCTCCCTAGACGAGCCCCCCTTTGTAAGCAAGCTTTGCAGTTCAGGGTGCTCATGAGCATTGAGAATTTCTGGCAACCATTCTTTGTCAAATTCAAGGGCTTAGTCAACTACCTCAACCTCAGCTGTGGGTATGGCAGAGGGAGAACTCTTTGTATTATTTACTCCCTTAACCTTGGGGTTCCCCTTTAGCTTAGGCTGGCTCATAGGCTTGGCTAATGCATCCTTTTTAGTTTGAAACCTGGTGCATGGTAGCTCTGCAGTGTCCCCCACAAGACTCTAGTCTATGAGGTCATTCCCCAACAGAACTTTACCAGGCAACTGCCTCTGCACACTGACAGGTATCCTGACCACTCCTTCATTGACAAATGTTGGGGAAATTCATCATTTGTATGCTCCACTCTCCTAGTGAGAACACCAGCACTTATTTCTGGACTTTTTGCTGAAATCCTGAATAAGTGGAGCCTTTTACACTCATTCTTATGGGCTCCGTCTGTTGGAACGCCAATATTTGTATTTTACCTGTCCTATGGAGTCTACCTTCCTCCACAACTTAAAGGCATCTGTATTTTTATGGGCAGTGTTGCTGGGGGTCCTCCTTTGAGAATATTTTATATATCCTAGAGTAACTACAATTCCTATCCTTAGTATCTCTCCTAAAACATTATAGCCTGAGAGATTAGCGCACAAACTACCTTCTGTGAAGTGCTAAGGGGATACTTTGTATCCCCCTTCTCTCTGATTTTGTGACTTATGTCACCTAGACAATCTTTTAGTTCTGGCGGGTGGCAGTAGACATGTTCTACCAACTATTGTGTGAATTTTCTACCGCAGGCTATGTCCACAGCCCCGGTTATACACAATAGTGTTAGCCAAGTATTAACGTGGTGGCTCCTTTCTTTGTTTGCCATTACTAGATTGGTTCGTCAGCCCTTCTACCATCTTGGGTGGGGAGGTCTGTGAGTGTTTTTCCATTGGTGGGAACCCTTCGGTGTGCCTGCCTAGGCTCCATTGTGATTGGGCAGGCGGGGGGGACGGGGGGGGGGGGGCGGGGGGGGCAGGGGGGGGGCGGGGCGAACGAAGACAGGGGGGGTGGGGGGGAGGAGTCTTTCCCTCCCCTGCCCTTTGTCTGCCAGAGTGCCTGAATGGAACCAGCTTCCGCTGGGGGTATAAAAGGTGAGGCTCCTGAGGTGAAAAGGCAAGTAGACCACTGGAAACTGAAGTAACTGAAAAAGAAGATGAACAGAGACGCCTGCAGACTCTTTGCAACACCAAGAAGTGACCACTGCAGTCCTGACTCAGTTTTCCGTGTGACAGAGGAACCCCAGAAGGACAACCCCTTCCCTTTGACTGGTGGGAACAATCAGTCCCAAGACGAACTTCGTTTTGTGCCATCTCCCGAGGTCCTGTGAGTTTCCAGAGCTGCAAAACCTCAAAACCAGCTGCCTCTTCCGAGTGCATCATCGTGGAAAGGGAAAATTCGTCCAAGTCTTTGCTGAGCCCGCAAGGACACTCCAGAGATCCGATCCAACTCTCCCACACCCCCTCAGCAGAGTGTGGGACTGTAAGAAGCAAAAATTGACTGGGCAAATTACATCCTTTGTTGGTGCTGTGGAAAAGGCGCCAAAACTGCAGAGTGACCAGAGAAGTTGACCAAAGCTGTGCCAGATGTCCTCCCTTGAGAGTGCCGCTGAGATATCACAGACCATCGTCCATGATCCTGCCTTTCATCATCAGACCTAGGAATCCAGAGATTGTGTCCAGCACTGCCAAATCGAGGCAAATCAAGCCACAATCTTTTCTTCTAACCCAAGGTATGGTGGAGAGAAAGTTATTGCTTACCTTGGCCCGTGGGTCGCTCCAGAGCTTTGCAGTGCACAGAGGTGTCCAGGGTACCCCTCTATCACCTTCAACTGAAGCTGCTGCTTGTGTCCCTTTTGGCGAGACCTTAACAGGGTTTCAGACATTGGTTTAACCTTGCTACATCGTAAAGACTGGATAGTATCCACAGGAACTTTTTGTATTCTGCAGCTCGTCAGCCTGGTCTGAACTGCCTTTAGCTAGTGTTAGGACTGGTTTTCCATACTCTGGCGGACAGATGTATAGAAGGCCAACCTATTTTGAGACATGGACAACTCTGGGGAGCTGTAGCCAAACCAGTTCAAGGTAGCAAGGTGAGCGGTCGAGGCGAAGTTTCAAGAGGTGGTGAGCTTGTAAGGGGTCCACAATGAGTACACAAAGCAAAGCAGTCAAGGAACACACTTCGAAAAACTGGTATAAAAATACTTCTTTACTTATGGCCAAATAACAGTGAAAAAACTACAAACAGGTAATTATCACTTAATGCTAAAAGTTAGATACATATATAAAATTACTGGTGTAGGGCAAAACATATCAAACCTCAAAAGATTAGTATTGAAAGCAAACCCCAATTTACAGGGGCACCCCTTAAATACAGAGGACCCATAATCACGCTTAAACCAGAGTAAATGCACCCCTCTAGGGAACTAAAGCCATGAGTATCTTGCAACAGATAACAAAACTTTAATCTTTACAGATCATGAGGAATGGGGGAAATGGCAGAGGACTCTGCCATTTCCGACCACCATTCTGTCGTCCGTGGCTGAGCCTGGGGTTTAAATATTCTTGACTTGGTTACTGGATACTGGCAGAGCTCATACAAAGTTGTTCTTGACATACAAGGGATGCTGCCGAGTCTTCCTTTCTTCTCCTTCAGCAATTTCTGGCATGGCTGGGTTCCGTTTGGGACAAGCTACATAACATTATGCTGCCCAAGCAGGAATACATTGTCACTCTTGTTTAGCATAATTTACTAGGTTATAAACATTGATACATAAACACATCTTCCCGCCATTATCTCAACACTTAACATAATTATATTTGATCTGGTCCAGTAATTCCTACAAAAAACCTTAGTTTCCCCTAGTACTCTATGTTGTGCTGAATCCTTTTTAGTCTCCATTAGCTTGTGATTGACGGGGACAGCTGACAAGTTACCTTGTGCCATCAGCCTGCCTGCCTGTAGTCTATATTTAGCAAAGCGTGAATTCACTGTGTGCTTTGAGCAAAGCTAACTACAATGTAACAGTTTTACACATACATCCAGATAATTGTTTGCACCCTATATGTCAATTCTAACTATTTTTATTGACTGGCTACGCCTCTATTTTTGCATGAAAAAAAGTTCTAGCCTAATTGTAAAGCGCTTGAGGGGTGCAGGAAGGCACTAGCTCCTCCCCAAAAGTAATTGCACTAAGTCCACAGAGATTCAATCCAAACTTCAAAAGTCCATCCGTAAAATGTATGGGGCCTTGTGCCCAAAAGTTCAGCAAAGTTCAACATAGTTTGTGAGGCTGGAAGAAAATTAAGGTAGGGTCTCTGGGGTCCAGTGAACAGTTCCAATGGTTAAGGGACAAGTTAAACTAGCTCACAAACGTGTTCTCAACTTTGAGTGCTTGTGTGAACAAGCAATGGCAAAGCTAAAGTGTTAGAAAAGTTTTATTAAAGTTAGCAAACTTTTTAAGGGAGGGGGCAGGTAAGTATCACTATAACTCACCACCTGTACAAGATACTTCATGAGACTTGGCGGATCGGTTGAAGAAGGTCCAAGGTCACTTATGCTGCCGTCAGCAGGTTCGAGCAGATCTCCAGTCGGTGTCTGATGCTGGTGCAAGGACTCGGAGGAAGAATGCAGAAAAACTTTATGCAGGGCTCCTGTCAGACAGGAATGGACGCAGGCAAGCAATTTCGGATGACGGCCGCCGATGCACAGCAACGCACAGGGACTCAACTGTCCAAGTCAGACTTTTCCTCCCATCTCGGGTCCCCTTGATGCTAGTACGATGACATTTCGAAGAGGTAAGTCTTATAGGACAAGCAGAGGATTCCCAGCCCCCCCCCTGCTCCCGCCACCCCCACTATCCCTCTCAAGTTCCAGGCCTCAACTCTGAACAGCGACATCTGCAGCACGGTAGCAGAAACTCAGAGCTAGTCCACCACAGGGCAGTCCTGGGGCACTTCCAAAGGCTCTTTGTAGGACTCGAGCTGACATCGAGAATGGATGCTCCCTCCACTCCCAGGGTCGCAACCCCTTTGCAGGTCTGCTGGAGATCTTCCACAGGACAGGGCTCTACCAGGGCAGCAGCAGAAGTTGGTCGCCAAGCCTTCCGTCTGGTCCACGGTCTCCTTGCAAGTCTTGTAGCTGTACATGAGTCTTGGCTTCTTCAGTTTCCAGCAGGATCTCCCCAAAGTGGGTGCAGGGGTCCTCTTATCCTAAAAGCCAGGTAAGAGCAGCTGCCCCCCCACCCAGCCAATGAGATCTGCCACACACACCCCAGCAGTGGTCCAATCAGGACCACTGGCGGCAAAACTGATTCATTACACCCAGACACACTGGCACCAGTATGTGGATTGGGACCAGATAGTCCCAGCCCGCTTGCTGGCATCAAACACACTTAGCCCTCCAATAGCCCACCAAAACCCTCTGCTTTCCCGAGGCACTGGAAGTCCATATAAGGACTTTCCAGGACCATCAGGCCAGGAAGAAGGCTAAAAGACAAGATGGCCAAAGGACAAGAGATAAATCTCGTGGTATGGCCATGTTTGCCACAGTTAGTAGCCAAACATTGGTAAGGCTAAAACAAAACACCAAAAAAAAATTGTTATGGAGAATTCTCAAAAATGTGCCAATTCCTCCCACCTTCGAGCCCTCCAGCTCTTTTGCTAAACTTTAAGATTTAACTTTTCAATTCCATGTGTTTTCTGTGTTTGTTTCTTTTGGTTATGGAGTCTAGCTACTCCATAGGGATCATCTTTTACAATTGTGTCACAAAGCACCTGCAGTGCAGTGGCACTGGGAGGTCTTCTAGATTTCCCAAGGTTTAAATATCTTCTCTGGGATCAACTACTGTTTACCAGAGCAGTGGAGTGAAATTGACTTCAATTGGTCCTGTAAAATTCTACACCCAGCACACCCCATCTTACAATAGCGTGCTGGAGGCGTTACTTAGTATCCCGTGTCTAGTTACTCATGTAGCATTTATATGTTACCCTTTCCTCTCTGAATGGCTGGTGGCAGTGGTTTTTGTATGAACTACCATGATTTACCCCTACCGGGAACCGTTTGCAGCTCCGGTAACGTTAAATAGCGGGAGCTATGTTTTTCAAAATGGCGCAGAGCTCCTTTGTTAAAATGGTCCCCAGTCTTTTTTTGCAATTTCATTGTGGAAAGGTCCCTAGAGTTTTCCTCTGCACGCCAAACCAGGTTTGGTCTCTTTGTTCATTTCACCTTTGGCAGGGTTTCTGAGAGAAACCCGCCTCTGGCTCCAGAGTGTCTTGGTGTAGGCAGGAAGTGAGGGAGGTGCCTGAAACGCCCTGTGCTTAGTCTCCTAGGAGACCCAAATGCACTCTGTGGTGATGGGCTGGCTGGCTGACTGTCCGGTAAGGACAGCCACCCTGCTGTGTGAGTGACAGCTAGGCTGGAATGAATAGGAGAGAACTGAATAAAAGGCGAGTCTTTTGGCTTGGAAGGCAGAGTCGACCACTGGTCAAAGGAACAGAGAAAGAGCTTGAAGAGGACGCCTGCTGCAGCTCCTGGACCGTTGGTTTGCCCGGTGAAGCCCTGCTGCAGTGACTACTAGCCAAGTTTGCATTGACAGAAGCCCTGCAAGGAAGACTTCTCCCTTTGAATTGGTGGGACCAATCAACTTCCAAGTTAGCCACCTGGACACCCATCTCGGAGCTGGTTGAATTTCCTCAGAGTTGCTGCAGGAAACCATATAGCTAGGGAGAGGGACACCAGATTGTGTGCGTTGCTTGTAAACTGGCTTAAAGCTTTTGGAAGATCCTCCGGACTCCCACGAAGCAGGACTGACCAAGCCTTAACCCCCCCCCCCCCCCTCCACCCTCAGACGAGTGCAGTACCTTAGATGTGAGGAAAGTCCACCTTGACAGCCAGGAACCACGCTTATTGCGATTTGCTGTACGACAAGGAGCTGAAACGCGAAACAGCCACTGAAAGTAAAGTTTGCCGGTTGCCAGCTTTGACCGTGTCAGTGCAGGAGTCCCGACGGTCTCCCTCTTGTCCCCACGACTGAGGCCCAGGAACAGTGAAATCTGCAGAGCTGCACAGGAAAAGAAGTCTTCAGCTGCATCTTTACCAAGGTACTGTAAACCAAGTCTAAGAGAACTTACCTCTTGCTGTGGAAGTGCTTGTAACTTCTGCAACTCACAAGCCTAATCAGCTTGTGGCCCTACAATTGATTCTTCTTTTCTTCAGACTCCTAAGGACTTGTGCAAATACTTTTCCATTACTTACCAGAAGTGCTTATCCTATCCAAGACTTTTGCCCATTGAATTTGGCTTAGCCTATTGAATTGAATGGCTATTCTATTGCAATCTAAAAGTAATTGCCCTGCTTAGGGATATTTGTAATTTGTGTTCCAATAACCTTTGCCTTTTACCAACTTTTCAAGAGTACTCTGGATGCCAACAGTAAGATATTAATGTCCCCAGCACACTTGTTACTGAAGTCACCCGTGGGTGTAGGTCGTGTCTGTGGGCCATCCCAAAAGGGTCTCATCTGATCCAGAAACTCAGAGTGTACAGCATTGAAGTATATTTGTGTGTTACTATTCTATTGCTCCCTTCTGAAGAAGGCTTTATAACTGACTGATACATTGTTTATGCAAGAAACCGAGTGTAAAAGTTTATTTGAATACCTGTAACTGTGAATCTTTGTGCAACTCCACTACAGCTCACATTTCCCCCTCTTGAGATAAGCCTGGCTGCTCAACATGCTACGAAAACTGTAGTACAAGCTTATACCAAAGGTTGGGTTGCCTATACCAGTAGTCATAGTTGCTTTTAGTTTGCCGAGAGGGTACTGCATTCAAACTTTGCCTAACAGCTGCCACTGCTTGTCCATTTAGCACACAGAGTAACCAAAAATCCTCTGAGTGCTAGTCTATGGCAAAACAAAATGTGTACCCCATTGTACTGCATTGTGCATTTTCCTGGGCTCTTTCTCCTCCTCCATCTCCACCTGCGGTGTCCCCGAAGGCTCCCTGGCTCTAACACCTATCTTGCTGCACTCCCACACCTCATTTCCACCTTCTCCCCCAACTTCCAGTGTCAAGCAGATGAGAACTCTTCTTCAAACTTACCTCTGACCCTCTCCTTCCCTTCATCCTCCCCCCCGCCCCCCCCCCCCCCGACTGCCTGCCATCCAGTCCTGGGGCACTTCCAACAATCTCGGCCTCATGCCAGCAGGATATAGATCCTCCCTATTGGGACTCCTGCTCCCTCTTTCTTCTCCTCACTGTGGCCATCCTCTAAGGGCTTTCCCCCTTCTTCCTCTGAAGCCAGAAACCTTGGAGTCGTCGACTCCTCCCTCACATTCAGGACCCTGCCAAGAAGTCCCACTTTCAAAGGAATTCTCCCTTTCCCGCAGAAGCGCAATGTCTCTAAAGCTCTAGTTCGAACAAGGCTAGCCTACTGCAATAGCCTTTTCCTTAATCTACCCTCTTCTCTACATCCACTCCAGCTAATCCAGAATAAGGCTGCGAGACGCATCCTTGGCCTCAAGCCCAAGGACCACATCTCTCCAGCCCTAAAAACTATCCACTGGCTCCCGGATGCTGCAAGGATCAAAATCAAATCTGCCTGCCTCATCCATAAGGCTGTCTGGGGCCGCGGACCATGCTGTCTACAACTCACTAAATACTTTCCCTACAGATCTTTACGTTCCTCTGGCACCAACTGTGTTAAGCGCTTTGCTAAACAGAGAGCTGGTGGCAGATCTCTTTCTTCAGCAGGCTCCCTCCAATAAACAGCCTCCTCCTTCCTCTTGAGACAGATCTCTGAGCTGAGATTGGTGACCAGGGTCCTGATTTGTCCTTTGGGCCCTGGCCTCCCACACCCAATCGCCTTCAGCCTCTGCCCTCTCCCAGCACTTGCCTTGCATCCACTGGCCTATGCAACTGCCGGCCTGCACTTATTTATTGGCAGCTGGCCACCCACCTAGGCACTTACAGCTGCTCACTCCCCAGCACTTACCCTCGCCCCCTCGTCCCCTCTCTTCTGGCAAGTTCTGAATGCTCACAAGGCCTAGTAGGTCTGTCTTCATCTTTCATGTTTTAATTGATTTTCATTCCCATGTTACTTCCCTGCTGCCCTGTGGGTGCTTTGAAACACAATTTACTTGTATAAGCGCCTTACAAATGCACAATACAATAAAATAAAGATGCATTGTACAGTGATAAAGTTACAAGTGATAACAAGTTACTAAAAGTATTAACAAAGTAACTAGACTAAGGGAAACAATGTTTCCCAGTACTGACAACCCGAAGGACAGGTCAGCTTGACCATAACAGATGAGCAAAAGATAGTGTAGTGAAGCATAAGGCTTCACTGCCGAACTTCGGCTACAGAATGATCCGAAGTCGCGTCTACTGACATGCAACGCTCGGGAATAGATTTAGTCACATCTGTCTCTCGACAGTCAGGGCCCGTCATGTAGCGATCGGGACCTCGAGTGCCCAGGGGACAGTGATTCTACAGACCTCTCCCTAGACGTTGTGCATGGGCCTTTGTCCGACGAACGTATCTAGTCTCGGACGTGGGTTGTGTGCTTAGTGGAAGGCGCTTTGAGAGCGCCACTGCTGGTGGGTGTCGTCCCCGTAACAAGACCGCCGGCCTGTCTGATGGGGTCGGGGGCCTGCGCTTGGGAAACCGAAGTATCCCCATCGCCTTCGAATAACGCAGCGTTGCTGCAGTCGCTTAAAGTCCCCTCCACGTCCATGGTGGCCTCGACCTGCATGGCGTGGTGGGCCCAGCGCTTGGTTAAACGGTCCTTTAATGTCTTGGTTTAAAGAGCTTACAGGCTCGACAGGTCCCTTCGATGTGATCCTGAGGGAGACAAAAGGTCACACACAAGGTGCTTGTCGACCCAAGGGAATGTTTTGTTGCACTTGGGGCACAATTTGAAAGGGGTTCTATGCAGCTAGGCGAGAATAATGTATGAATAGGGGTAAATACATTCTGAAATACCCTCCCCTCTTTCCCTACTGTGTGGGCCGAAGCCCGAAGCGGCCTTCCAAGGTCGGACGGATCTGTCGATGGGAGTCTTTGATGGTAGTTTCTTCACCGCGGTCAGATGTTCTATATAGTCAGCGATATAGAAAATAAAGGATAGGAAGGAAAAACTCCGCGAAATAGCATCCATCTACGATGGCAGAAAAAACAATCTGAGGGACCTTGATGCATGACGGGCCATGGGTACAGTGGACATCACTAGGGATTGTATTACTGGCACGCCCTGTCGACGTCCCTTTTCGAATTTTGAAAACTAATACTCTGCAGCTTCCACTAGATGTCAGCCTATGCACAACATGCTCCGCTGCGTGAGGGCCCACAACCTAGGGCATCCTACTAGACTTGGCGTCCCCCTGGCCAGTGACTGTCGCTGCTCCCCCCTGCATGCTTCTCCACATCGCCGCGGGGGTTGCTCTTCTCCAGCGGATTTAGTGCCTGTGGCTCTGCAGCAGTCTCCCTGGACCGGGGGCGGCACCGTTGGATGCCCTGGAGCCCTTCCCTTTTTGCATCCTGTGATCTGCCTGGGCGTGTGGGGGGGCCTTCTACCCAGCCACCCGTATTCCCCACCAGCCCAACTGCCTGGGATTACACCACTTGTTACTTCTGATACTTGAGATCTGAGGCCATCCTAGTTCTTACGCGGCGCCCCATCTGCTTGCCCCCTTCCCGAATTGTGCTGCTACACGTGACCAGCGGAAGTGCGGGACCTCTCTGCTGGGTGCCGCCTGCACCCCACACCACAGAGGCCAGACCGCTGGCGCACCCCTATCCCTGCTCTGAGTTCAGCCCCTTCCGGATGGGTCACTGAGGCCCCTCTTCCCGCTCCTGACACGGATATATTTAAGGAACCCAAGACAGCGGACCTGGCACCCTGCAGACCCTGCACTGGATTGTTCCTCCGCATCCCTGAAACATGTCAAATAAATCGCGTGGGGCGAACAAAGCGGGGGCAATGGACAAATATGCTAAATCACTCCCCAGACAGGAGCAGGGAGGGTCTGCCATGGGCCAGGATGAATCGGATGCACCCCCATGCCCCCGCCCAGCCTGACCTGACAACACTAATGGAAACCACGGCGAAGAACTTTGCGTCATTCCACGAGAAACTGGATGCAATTAATGCAAGTGTGGCCTCCATGCAGGCCAAACTTGATCAGCACGGAACCAGACTGGCGGAGGCTGAGACCAGAATCGGGGGCCAATGAGGATGAGGTGCACACTCTCCAAAATACTGTCTCAGACCTTGTGCGTGATATGAAGCAGGTCAAGGCAAAATGCGATGACTTAGAGTCCAGATCCCGCAGAAACAACATCTGTATTGTTGAGGTACCCGAGTCTGAAGGGCAGGATGGAACTGGCTGTTGAAAATCTCGAGAGACCTTCTGGACAACCCTCAGCTCTCTCCGTTCTTCATGATCGAGCGCGCTCACCGAGCGCTGACCCCCCCCCTCCCCCCCGGCCCAGGCCGGGCGATTTTCCCAGGCCGATCATTGCTACGGTTCTTAGCTATAGAGACAGAGACCACATACTACGCTTGGCTCGGGAGAAGGGGGCGTTGAAACTGGAGTCCCAAACTATTCGAATTTTCCCGGACTTTTCTGTCAGTGTACAGATGGAGCCCAGACAGTTCAACGGCGTGAAAAAGCTGCTCCGTGAGAGGAAAATTGAATATGCCATGCTGTTCGCGGCACGATTGAAGCTCACTCATCGCAATAAGTTGTATTTCTTCACGGTGCCGGAGGAAGCAGTGAAATTCATTAAATCACATCCCGCTTCCAGGTCCGGTAGACGAGCCAAGAGAACGATTGAAGAGGTGCGCGCCGACCTTATCAGGTGGCCTTTCCTGGCACCACTAACACACGCACTGCCAATATCTCCCTTGTTCTATTTGAGGTCTTTTGTATCCTGCTTATCCCCCGCTAGCTTCAGGGATAGGGATCACATTCTGCGCTTGGCCCGTGAGTGGGGTGAACTGTAACTGGAGTCTCAGACTATCCAAATCTTTCCCGACTTCTCCGTTATGTTGTTCCCCGCAAGGCTGAAGCTCACCCATCACAATAAGCTATATTTCTTCACAGTCCCGGGAGAGGCGGTAAAACTCATTGTATCCCATATTCCTCTCCCCAGTCCGGTGGACGTGCCATTGGATGAGGGTTGAGGTGGCCTGGCTTGACCCCTGTGTCCGAGCCTCCTTCTGTACCACTGGCACACTTGACACTTGCATTTTCCTTGCTATCTCATGAATCCTCTATCTTGTATTTCCATTGCTAGTCGTAACTTGTTGTAATGTCTCCCGGAAACTTAACATGTGATACCGCTGTACGATCTACGGTGTATTGCACCAATCACTCATTTAAGTCGGGTTCACGGCAGCAGTGACCCCCGCTGCAGTTGCAATGCCGAGTTTGGCTTGTTATGATCACTGGTTGCCCCCCAGTTGGGCGTATAGGCGAGCGTCGCCCTGTTGGGTTTGGCACGCTCGCATTGGGTCTTCTGGTGGGTTTCTGGACATGGCTGTGTTGCGGAGGGGCGGGGGGGGCAGTGAGGTGGGGGTACAGTTGTGGGATGTTATAACAAATGGCAAGGCAGTAGTGGCTCTGGGCGCGAGGCAACGTGCCATTGCATTGATAGCCAACGCATGTTCAACAAACAATGCCACACGCTGCTGGGACGCCCCCTGAAAACTACAGAATGGCTATTAGGCTAATGTCTTGGAACATCAGAGGGCTCAGCAACTTCACGAAGGCCCGCAGGATAACTGCATACGCCCAGAGGCACGGGGTCAAAATACTCCTCTTGCAAGAAACCCATGCCCTCGCACACCTTTCGTCCTCTCTTGCTCCGGCATGGGGCCCCAACAAATATTACACGGTCTACTCCTCCCAGTCCAGGGGTGTCCTCACCTTAATTCATAAGTCTGTGGAATTCTCCCTGCATACCAGCCACATAGATCGAGAGGGTAGGTATGTGATCCTCCACTGTCTGCTCGCAAATACAGAGTGCCTTCTGGTTAACACATACGCCCCGAGCATAGATGCACCTGATTTTTTTGACCACATCAACGCCATGCTCCAAAGATATGTTGGGGTCCTGATCATCTGGGAGGGGGGGGGGGGGAGAAGAGGGAGCATGAATCTCATACTAGACTCCGAGTTGGACAGATCAGGCGTTGTACCCAGAATAATGTCCAGGGCCACCCGCCGCCTCCACGCACACATGGTCCCTGCTGGTCTGGTTGATGCCTGGAGAGCGCTCCACCCACTGACTAGAGAGTTTACATTCTACTCTTCTGCGCACGACAGTCATTCCAGAATTGATCTTTTCCTTCTGTCGGCTGGGCTTATTGGCAAAACTCTTGACATGCAGATACTGCCGCGCACGCTCTACGACCACTCCCCGGTCACATTGGATATAGCTCTGCAGCCTGCCCGCCCCTGTCACTCCAACTGGCGCTTTAAGTCAGAGGCACTACATGATATTGAAGGCCGAAATCCTTGCAGATATCACCTCGTTTTTTGATAACACCAAACGCCATGACACAACAGATGGGATTAGATGGGAGGCATTCAAGGTTTTCACCAGAGGCATGTGTATCTCCAGGGAGGCTGGGGTCCTGAAAGACATTAGGAACTCCTTACGTCGCTCCGAGTCCAGACTCAAGGAACTGGAGCGCGAGTACACTTCCACCCCTTCCCCACCCAAGCTAGCACAGATACGAACTGAACACATTTGAGTCCCTCGCCCTCAGCGAGATAAGATACTATGCCCGACCGGTTGCGGCTCGGAAGTATAGCGAAGGGGAAAGGCCTGGTCAAACCCTGGCCCGGATCGAGGGGGGGGGGCCGAGGGGGGTAGAGCCCGGATCGATAGTATTATCGACAAGGACGGAGTTCGGCATTGGTCTGACCAACCCATCCTCGAGACCTTTGCAGATTTCTATGCAACCCTCTACACTCAGCAGCGCAAGCACAGCCCACAGGATCTGCATATGCTCCTTGACCGCACCCCCATGTCCCTTATATCTCGTGCCACTAAAGAGCAATTAGACACACCCTTCACCCTAGATGAAATCGCTGCGGCCATCTCGACCCTCCCTAAGGGAAAAGCCACCGCTCCAGACGGCCTAACTGCCGAATTCTATCAAGAGCATGTCGCCCTATTGGCTCTGCGCCTGTACGAGGTGTGGGATGATGCGCTACGCCTCGCTACCCTCCCCCAGTCCCTGCGTGAGGCTGTCATCACTGTGCTCCCCAAACTGGGTAAGCCTCTTGATGAATGCAGCTCCTACAGATCTCTGTCCCTCATGAATACCGACACCAAAATATTCGCCAAGATCATAGCAAATAGGTTCCTCCCCATCATGAAATATTTGACCCACCCAGATCAAAGTGGTTTTGTCCCCGCCCGCTCCACTGCCTTAAACATTCGGCGACTGTTCAATGTCATCTCTAGGATTGACCCTAAAGCCAACGCGGTTGCTGTGACACTAGATGCCCAAAAGGAGTTTGACATGGTTTCATGGCAATACCTGTGGGCAGTGCTTGAGAAGATGGGAATCGGCCCGCGTATGCTGTCCTACATTAAACTGCTATATACCAACCCCGTGGCCAAAGTCCTGGTTAACTCATCTGTCAGCGTCCTTCACCCTCCACAGGAGGACTGTTTGCGATGGCTATTGAGCCCATGGCGGATAGTGTAAGGGACAATCATACACGCAAGGGGATACGACTACGGGATAACCCCAAGGTCACATCACTCTATGCGGACGATGTACTTCTGTACATCAGGGACCCCTCGGTCCATCCTGACCCAATCATTCGAGAAATAATAAAAATTGGTACATTCTTGGGCTTCACCATAAACTACACCAAATCAGAAATCTTCCCCCTCACGCCAGCAACTCCCCAACCTGCATGCGAATTCCCGCTCAAGTGGGCTCTCAGGGGCAATAAGTACCTGGGGGTCCAGGTATCCCTCTCGAAATCCTCTTTATTGGCTGATAACTATGGGGCTGCCGCGCAATATGCTGAGGCCAGGATGAAAAGATGGTGTAACCTCCCCCTCTCACTATCAGGGAGACTATCGCTAATCAAAATGGTCATAGTTACAAAACTCCTTTACATATTTGCCAACATCCCACTCTGGCCCGGGAAACAATACTTCGCGGACCTGCATGCGGGGTGCGCCCGCTTTCTGTGGCATTCTGGTGCCGTGCGCAGGAAGTGGCAGCATATGACACTACCCTATGAGAAAGGGGGCACTACCGTATGAGAAAGGGGGCTTCAATGCACCAGATCTAACCCTGTATTGGATAGCCGCACAAGCTTAGCACGCTACACACTGGTACCGACACCAGGACCCTCCCCCGCACGTTAAGCTTGAGATCCTCGCGACTGGGCAGGTAAATGTTATGTCCCTGATCCTTTCCCACTCGTATCACTCTGATGCCCCGGCCGACCCAGTGGCCACCACTATCAGGGCGTGGAGACAGGTTCTGCTACCCTGCTCTGACACCCCCCTGTACTACAAATGGCTACCCTTGTGGTCATTCCCTGGCCATGCCCCAACACAGGATAAGCTCCTTATGCGTCACTGGCTGGACCCGGGATATCATTCATTCTCCGACTTGTTCCCTGAAGGGAACTTCATCACCCCGCAGACATGGAGGCCAGGGCACTCCAAGTCCTCACTGGAGTTGCTACAATACTTTAGACTCAGAGCGGCAGTCCAGGTCATGTGGCCTTCGTATCCGGACGAACACCCCCCCCCCCCCCCCCCCGAGTCCGAGTCCGAGATCTGCTACATTGCTAATTCTGCAGGGGGTAGGGGCATAGTGTCCGCCCTGTATAAAATGCTGATGGCACGAGCTGTGGAACCTCCCCATACGATCCGGGGTGCTTGGAGCCGGGGTTGGACATCACTGATGTTATGTGGGCAAAAATGTGCGTACACACATGCAAGGTCTACCTCAATTCTAGATTTAGATGTGTGCAATACAAGTTTCTTAATCGCCTCTACTATACTCCTCACGTGGTTGGGAAGTTTGCATGGGATCACCCCCACCCCTGCCAGAGATGTAGATCCAGCGATGCGGACCATGCCCACATGTTCTGGTCCTGTGGGGCACTGGCTCCGTTTTGGGAGCAGTGCTTGGGGCCCTCTCTGAGATGGTGCGGTTCCGGATCGACCCCAACTCCCTGGCTCTTTTGTTCGGGCTGTGGGAGGGGACCGAGGCAAGGCGTGTCGCTAAATTCCTGAATGTGGGTGCGATAGTGGCTAAGAAATGCATTCTGCAGTGTTGGAAGCGACGTTCCCCCCTTCATTAGAGATGTGGTTAAAGGCCCTTACCTGGACACAAATGTGTGAAGAGGAATATAACACTGCCTGTGAATGCTCGCCCAAAAAAGTCTTGTTGGGGCTCATCAGTTAGGTGGAGTTGTGCCCCCAAGCACAGTGAGCAAGGGGTCCACGTCTGGGTTCCCCCAGGTAACTTAGGGCGACCAACCCCAAGTTCCTTACAAAAAAGGTAGCAGGCGCCCCTCTCTAGAAAGAACATGGCATGATAACCTTATTTTCACAGTTGCAGATAATACGTAAAAAGACCACGACTTAAGAATAGAAAATGCAAGTGCATTATAAAATATAACCGACATTCTTGCCATACGTAAGAGTAGATGTCCCTTTTTGAGTGAAATTCTCTCCTGCAAGGCCCCCAGCACTTCGATAGACCACTTAATTTTTGACTAGTTCTTTTAAGTGAGTGGGAACCTTTAGCCACACTCGCACATTTTTTTTACTCGGATTGTGAACCCTTTTTACCACTTTTTGGAGTTATGCTAGTTAGTTAAGAATTAGTGCAGTCCAACTGGCGTGGGACTACACAAGACTTATCTGCTTGCTATTAGGTAACCCACCTTTTAATATTGGCTTGTACTACACATGTTAGTATTGTGACTGAGCAGCCAGGCTTAACTTAATAGGGGTAATGTGTGCTGTACAATTGAAATCAGTAAGTACAAATATCCAAGTAACACTTACACACTTGAAGTTATATATACATATTTATAATGTACACAAGCTTTACATAAGCCTTCTTTAAAACTCGTTATCTACTATTAGCATTCAAAGTTAGGGTTCAGTTTTTAGAAGACAATAAGTTGGTATAGACTTTTCTTATACTAACATGTTCCAGCACAGAGTGACTTCAGTAAAGATCAGTATTGCACTTATTTCGGTTACCAATTCAGTTAGGGTTGTTTAAGGAAGTAAAGGTTAGTATAAGATTTAGAACATACTTTCTACAGTTTGTAAAACAATTACAATCTCCCAAAGGTAGGCAAGTAGACTTATCCCAGCAATAATAGTGTCAACAATTATAACATATGAGGGAACAAGTACTGCCAAAACCAATAAGTTCAGAAAGGTGCTTTTAGGGAGCCAGGACAGTTAAAGTCAAAGGACAAAGTCAATAGTTCAGATGCACTTCTTAGGTAAGTCTTGACAAAGTTAGTAAGTAAAGAAGAAATCACTAACTCAAGTGAGCTACGTTTTAGAGAGCACAAGCTGTTAGGCCAGTGCAGGTGAGTTGAGATGAACTCCAAAAATCACTTTGCAAGACAGGAAGCACAACTTCTGGCTAAAAGGTGAATACCCCATGCCCTACAGTACCTGCGATTTGAAGAAAAATGTTCTAGCTTGATTCCTCCTTGCTACAGCTTGGCAGACCCTTGTTCCTGGACCTTAGTTGTGGTGATGAAAGGGAAGACGTCTGGCGGGCTCCTGCGGCAGTACTCGGGAGAGGGACTCCCCAGCAATGCATTTCCTTTGTTTCAGCAGCACTTTGTGTTTGGTCACCTTTTCCTCTGACCAATTAAGAACGAAAACTCTGGAAGAAGCTTGCTCCCTCGGTCCTGGACTCTGGGTCAAGATTTCCTGCTTCTGTAGGGTCCTCTGGATTCCCATGAAGATTTGGACGGATTTGGACTTCGCAAGATGATGCACTCGTCAATGGTTACAGGACCCCTGGCATTGGACTTCTGCAGCTCTGGTGAGACAAGTCGGGGGTTGCGCCAAATGGAAGCTTGTCTTGAAGCTAGCTGGTCCCACCAGCCTAATGGAGGAAGTTGGCACATACAGGTCTTCCCAGTAGATTTGAAAACAGGGTCAGCACAGCTACAGGGCTTCACCGGGCCCTTTTCGGTCCAGGTGGGTGCTGCTTTCGTCTCGTCTTCTTTGGATGCTCCTCTCCAGTGGTCGACTGCCTCTAGTCCCCAAAACCTTACTTTTTATGCGATTTCCCATTCATTCACAGCCTAGGCTGTCAATCACTCCACAGCTGGCTGACCAAGCGGGACGGGTTTCATTCAGGCACTCCTAGAGACAAAGGACAGGGAAGTTTCGGGACCCTCCCTCACTTCTTGCCTTTGCAGACACGCTGGAGCTTGGGCGGACTTCAGGGCTGAAGCCTGCCAAAGGCAAGACACACAACGGACGTCAACCTGTTTCAACAGTAAAAGCCTTATATCATATCATAGAAGGAACTAAATCAGAAAATGGCGAAAAAAGACAGGGGCCATTTTGGGGAAAATCAACCATGGGTGCTATACTGCAGCTGAGGATTCAGCCTACGGCAAAAATGCACACAAGTAGTACAAATTAAACCACTGCCACCAGCCATTTAAAGTATGTCAGTGCAACAAGAAATGTCATGAGCAGTGGGATAGGGAATTACTAAGTAACCCTCCCCCCTCAGGCACTCAACATAGGGTGGTGTGTGCTGGGCCCACAAAGAGAAAGGTAAGTAAGACAGGGATCATCTTATTATTCTTGGGAACGGTAGTTCACCCAAGAAAATGTAATTAAACATTCAGAGAAGTCCAAGGGACTTCTTAGTGGCACTGCACCCAAGGTGCTGTCTCACCATGCAAAAAGCAGATGCCTATGAAGTTTGTCAGACTCCATAAAACAGTAAAACCCAAAAATCCTAGTCAGGAAAAATACGAGAGTGAGAAAAAGGTCCCACTCACTCAGGAGGAAAGAAATCACAAGCCCTAAATACAGTAAAAGAGCTGGGGGTCTCTAGGCTGAAGGGAATTAGCACAGAAATGGAAATTCTCCCCAACACTGCTTTCCTCCAACATTTCTAGCATCTACCTTTTACTATTGTAGCACACAGCACTCTGTCCTGTGTTGAAGTTCCTAGATTCCCCCCCCCTTTCTTTTTCTTGAGTTAACAGACATTACCAAGGGAAGAAATCGTTTTATCCAACCTATACTGTCCTTTGCGAAATCAGCATACCCCATTTGCTCGACTGTCGAGGAACCTTTTGGTTACTGTGACTGGTGTTCCGTTTTAAGCTTGTGGCAGTGTACCTTATTGCATTACTTTTTTCGCAGTCTACCTTTGCAGCTACGGTAGGAGACAAGTATCACCACACTGACCCCAAATGGTGACAACTTTTCATAGCCGTTAAGATGGCTTGTCTTTTCCGATATCTTAGTCTACCTTTCTGGGTGGGAGTAGGATTATCTGGTCCCTTTGTCTTCACCAGGTTTCCCAAGGAAAGCCAGCGAAGAGTCCGAGTGACTGGCAGGACAGGAAGTGGGGAAGGTGACTGAAACTCCCCTGGTCTTTGTCCTGCAGTGTGGCTGACTGAAACCAGTTAAGACCGGGAGGCTGGCTGTCCCCATTGTACAACCACCCCTCCCCAAGTTTGAATGGTGTAATTGGTGGACTCAGCCAGTGTTCCTGGATAAACTCGGAGCTCCTGGACGTGAAACTCAGTCAACCAATGTAACAGAAGATTCTGAAGTACGGTGTAAGCAACTTCTAGCAACCGCTGCTGTCCCAACCTCAACTTCTAAGGGACAGGGTAGATCCGAACACAATGACTTCCTCCCTTGGAATGGTGGGCCTAATCAGTCCCAGGACAAACTGCACTTTGCGCCATCCCTGGAAGAACTCCGACCTCCATGCCTTGCAATTCACCAATACCCGGGGACCTGTGCTGCATCACTGTGCATTGTCAACCAACACACAAATTCAACTGAAACTTTTAGGGCATCATTCTAAGCATGCAGTGACTTGAGACTACTCTCCAAAGTCCACTTACCCAAGACTAGGAATGAGAAAAGGAGGAGAGTCTACTGCCGCGACATCCGTCCTTCATCCAAGCCTGAAAAGGGTGCCAACAAGCCAGAACCTTGAAGAACCTTTGCTTGGAGCCTGTCTGCACTGAAGTGGTCGCCTGATTCACCACCTTTCTTTTGCTGCCAAGACACAAACCTATGATCGTGTATGCTGTCACCACACCGCTGGAACCATCCAGCAACTGCTTCACTCCGTACTCTCTTAGTAAAACATATCTGGAGCCTGCTTGTTGATCTGTGTTGCTGGGGGCTGTAGGTAGCTGGTAACTTGCACTGGGGTACTCTAATCCTGACTGAGGACATTGGTCCTTGGGGCAATCCTTCAAGGTCTTGACCTCCTTGACTTGTGAAATCTAATTTACCTGCAAAACCAAGAAGAGATCCCATTGGACTCTGCCCCTCAACCTTTTACACCATCATCCTGCCTTTTCTGCCCTAGCCCTTGTCACTGGTGGCCCAGTGTCCCATCTGAACATTGTGAGACTCGTAAGATAAGGTTGGACTCCTCTCCCCTCTTCTAGTGACACCCCCAGCACATTTTGCTGGACTTCGACCTTTTTATTTCCATCCTGAATGAGGGGAGCCTTTTTCCCCTTTAAGTCATTCATATTTGTCCTGACTTTTGGAACTCTGTTCTTTGCGTTTTTACCTTTTCTATGGAGTCTGCTTTCCTCAACATCTCTTTAACAGACATCAGTGTTTAAACTTTGCAGCACACAGCACCCTATGTGCAGTGATGCTGGGAACCATTTGGGTTCTCCTTTGAGATTTTTACTACCCTTAAAAAGAACAAGTTACTTACCCCTCATAATGTTCCTTCGACTGGATGTTCCTCCCAAGTATTCCTCATCTTTGATATGGAACACGTTACTTACCTGCAACTATTCTTCAGCATGGGTCTGGCATGGATTCACATGCTCATGAATATTCTCAGTCAGGCAGGCATGCTCGGTAAAAGAAAAAAACAGTTTAACTTACAAACTGTATAATCACTGAGCTCTGGGTCATACTGCCCCCCCAGCCAATGACTGCCTTCTCCTTAGCCCCTCCTCTGGCAGCCATCTTCAGATTGGGAAGCACGTAAAGTGGCAGTGTGACCAAGAAGAGCTGCAGAGGTGACAGGGAGGGTTCGCATGTCAATCCATGCCAGACCCATGCTGGAGAACAATAGTTACAGGTAAATAACTTGTTCCTTCTACAGCACGGGGTCTGGCATGGATTCACATGCTCATGAATAAGTACATAGCAGTACAACATTATACAACCACAGGAGGTGGCAAGGTTCAACAGAAGCAAACTCTTACCTCTGAACAGTCTCACCCTCAAGCGAACAGGTTGCGAAGCACTGCTAGACCAACCCTGGACTCCTCTCTGGAATCCCTGTTGATGCAGTAGAATCTCGTGAAGGTGTGTGTACCTCCACATAGCACCCCTGAAGATGTCCAGCAGGGGCACAGCAGACAGGAACGCCATCGTCGCAGCAATCACTCCGGTGGAATGGGCTCTCGGACGGCCGAGCAGTGGTCAGTTTGCCAACCAATGACAGTGTGATACAGCCGGAGAGCCACCTCGAGTTTGAAGCCTTGAACAAGGCCTTCCCATGGTTCACAGGACCAAAGTACAAACAGAAACTTTGCACCTGCCACGTAGAACTTCAGAGCACGAGCCACATTGAGCGAGTGAAAAGCCCTTTCAGGCGGCAAGGTTTCAGACAGAACACAGGCAACACCAAAGGCTTGTTGAGGTGGAATTCTGACGGAACCTTGGCATTAAGAGGGGTGCGTTGGCAGCACCACCCTTGTGTCGTGAAAAGTCAGATAAGGCTGTTTGTAGGATGGGGCCTGGATCTCACCCACCCTGCTGGTGGAGGGGATGGCCACGAGGAAAGCAGTTTTCAATGAGGGGAACTTGAGAGGGGCTTTATGCAAAGGCTCGAAGGGGGCTCCCATGAGCCTTGTCAGCACCACGTTCAGTTCCCATGCCGGAGCAGGCGCCTTCACCGGCGGAAATGATCCAAACGGTTCCTTGAACTCCTTGACGAGATGGTGTGACCAAAGAGGATCGTCCCGGAGACCTGGTGTAGCGGGAGACTGCAGCCAGATGTACCTGGATAGAGGCATGTGCCAGCCGTGCCTCGGCCAAGGACAAGTATGGAAGAACCTGCAGGGCTGTGATCCTCAGAGGGTTGATCTTCTGCAACCGGCGCCACTTAAAACGCTTCCACTTGTGCCGGTAGCACTTAAGCGTCGATGACGCACAGGCCTTGGCAAGGACCTCCCAGCAGTCCGCCAGCAACTCGTACCCTCCGAATTCTAGGGCTGCAGGAGCCAAGCCCTTAGTTTCAATGATCCTGGGTTATGATTCAGGATTGCGCCTCCTCTGGTGAGCAGATCCGCGACCACTGACAGCTTGACCAGAGGGGACGCTGACAGTCCGGGTACCAAATCTGCCTCGGCCACTACGGAGCGATGAGTATCATCCTGCATCAGCGCTGTCTGAGTTAATTGATGACTCGCAGCAGAGGCAACACATATAGGAACATGCCTTCCCAAGAGAAGAAAGTGCCCCCCATGCTTTCCCACTCGTGGCAGGAGCGCAACTCCCCGCTGAGCGAGTCAGCGATGGTGTTCTTGACTCCAACAGGTGAAAGGGGATGAGGAACATCTCTTGGTCGATGGCCCAGCGCCACAAGTCCTGCGCCTCTCTGGAGAGCGCTGGGGGTCAGCCCCCCCCCACCCCTGTTTCCTGATGTAGAACATTGTGGTGGTGTTGTCCATGAAGATACTCACTACTTTGCCCCTCAAGGACGGCAAGAAAAACTTGAGGGCCCAGAACACTGCCCGCAGCTCCAGGATAATTATGTGGAGATCCTTTTCTTCCAGCAGGCATAGGCCCCTGGCATGTGGATATTGGGTGTGGGCTCCATGGCCCTCCAGGGAAGCATCCGTGGCGACAGTCTCCTGGTATGGGGGGGGTTCTGAAGCCCTGTGCGCCCATGGCAACGTTGGCGTGGACGCCCACCACTTAATCGCTCAACGTAACTCCTATCGAGAGGGATCTGGTCTGCGAAGCTTCCAAACACTTGTATCCAGCGAGCGTCCAGGAACACGTTAAGAGGCCACATCTGTAGCCTGGAGAGCCTGATAAGGTAGATGCACAAAGACATCATGCCGAGCAGCGAATTGATGGTCCGCACCGTGGCGGACTTCAGTAACCGCCCTTGTACGTTTCCCCAGAATGGCCGCTATCCTCTCCCCAGAGAGCGATGCCAGGCAGGTGACCGTGTTGAGCCGGTTTCACAGGAACAGTGCGTTCTGCGATGGAATCAAGCAGGACTTTGGATAATTCACGAAGAACACCAAACAGCTGGACGGTCCTTTCCATGTATCCGACAGCCACTTCCCTTGACTGGGCCCGAATGAGCCAGTCGTCGAGGTACGGGTACACATGTATCCCTTGTAAACGTAGATGGGCCGCCACAGGTGCCAGGCACTTCGTAAACATCCTGGGCGCCGACTTAAGGCCGAAGGGGATGGTTTTTAATTGGTAGCGTCTTCCTTGCACCACAAAGCGTATGAACGTCCAATGCTTCCTGTGGGTGGGGACGTGGAAGTATGCGTCCTCCAGATCCAGCGACGTCAAAAAGTCGCCTTTCTCCAATTGGCTGAGCACGTGCTGCAATGTGACCATCCTAAATGTTTGGGACTTGGGATATTAGGCATAATGCTGCAGGTCTAGAATGGGCCTCCAGCCCCCTGTCTTTCTTTACTAAGAAGTATCTGGAGTAGACTCCGGAGCCCTGGAGTCGACTTGAGACTAGCTCCACCGCCCTCTTTTGTAGCATGGCCCATACCTCCTTGCAGGAGCTGAGGGATGTGCTGTTCCTGCCAGGCCATCAGAGGGATCTGCAGACACATTTGCTAAAACTCCAGGGTAGGTCTGTGGGCGAGAGCGTCCAGCACCCATTGTCAGTGAATCTCTTCCACTCACCGACGAAACTCGCCAGCCGGCTGCCCACCTGGGTGCACGGGTGGGGGCCCGATGACCTGGCTGGTTCAGTCCTGCTTCACCGCCTACGTCCTGCCTTGGGAGCGACGGCGCTGGCCACCTCCACCAAAAGCCTTGGAACGGGGAGGGTTGAAGGTACGACGAGGAACCTTCACCGAAACCCTTCATCGATCTGCTGGACTTTCAGCAGGAGGCATGAAAGGACAGGCGGTGCTGCTGAAGAGTGCCCAGGGCACAAGCAGTCTCCCAATCAATCTTGATGGCCTGCAAAGACTTGAAGGTCTTCCCAAAGAGGTTGCCCCCGAAGGGCATGCACAGTACTCTCGTCTGGACCTCCTGGCGGAAGTTGGTGGCCTTCAGTCAGCCTTGACACCAGAGAGATACTGTCACCCCCCCCCCCCCATCTGTCGGAAACCTGTGTCGCCGATGTCCAGGGCCACTGTAGTGGCATGGTCTGACGCCACCTCCCCTTCCTGGAGGAGGTAGATCGCCTCTACCCATTTGTTGTCTGTCAGGAAGACCAGAATCAGGGCCAGTTTGAACCAGAGTTCTGTCATATCTGGTCAGAATCATCAGTGCATTGGCCGCCTAGACTGTTGACACTGTGGAGTATGATGATTCTCCCCATGGCATCCAACTTCTTTCCCTTGCTGTCTGGAGGGATGGAGAAAGACGACAAGGGGTTAGATCTTTCTTGCAGATGCAACCATCACCGGACTCTGTGGTATTGGCGACCATAGGCACCTGGGTGTGGACTCCGGCACCCAGTATTTTTTCTCTAGCCTATCCCACTTGGCCGGGTTCTTAATCAGGACCAGTCCCTCCTCCCAAATGTTGTTCAGGCAGGGTACAGACACGATTGTCTTCCTCGCGCCTCGGTAGAGGAAACTCCTTTTTGGTCTCTTCGGGCGTCAACTGGAAGAGCTCGGAAGCTCTGGCGACTATGGCATGCAACAACCCCACCTCGTCTGGAGGGGACACCCTCGGCTGCGGCGAGCTATCCGCTGCGACGATGTCGTTGGCAGTCGTAGTGTCCGTACAAGTGTCCTGGTCTCTTGGGGGAGTGGGGGTGTGCGGAGGTTGGTGCAGAGATTGATGAGGCGGTGCTGGGTGGCGCATCCTCTTTTTTGCTGGAGGTTATCGAGGTTGCCAGGGCCACCGGGGTCAGGGGCATCCTTTTCTGAATTTCCAACACCAACGTGTGCAGGGCGGAGAGTATGTCCAGCATTACATCTCTTGGAGTTGGGTAGGCAGGCCTACTAGGCCCCGCGCCGCCAGCATTTCCATCGTCCTCGGTTCCGCCATCATCGGTCAGCATTTCTGTCGTCTCCGTTAGGCAAGATTGTATGTAGTAACCCTGTGGGAGACTAAACCAGCCTTGTCCTCTTGGTAATAGGTAACCCAACCTTTCTTATAGGTTGGTATTACACAAGTTGGTAGAGTGACTGAACTGCCAGGCATCTCAACAGGGGTCAATGTGAGCTGTAGAGGTGTAACAGATTCACAGTGACAAGTATTCAAATAACACTTACTCAAGGTTTCCTATTAAAATAATGTATTAATTTAAGAGTCGGTTTTATAAATAAGCCACCTTTAGAAAGGGCAATATGCAATAATAAAATATACTTCAAAAATACACTCAAGTTTGTTAAGTAGATACCCTTTTGTGATGACACCCACATTTCCTACACCCTGAGGCGACGTCAATTGTTACGACACTGTGGACATGGATACAACACTTAATGCAATACTGAGTTAGTAGGAAAAGGTTAGGGAAGCAAACAAAGGTTAATAAGTTTCTCTCAACAGGTACGTACTTTTTCAATCCCTGGCGGAAGAGAATCACTAAGGCCACAAGCTGGGAGACATGTGAAAAGCTAAGATGCAAGCAACCCTGCAAAAATGCAGCTACTGCAAGTCTCCAGTGAGAGCAAGCAAGCTACAAGCAACAAGAGGCAAGTACCCCTAATTACAGTACATTAGGGCTGAAGAAAAGGATCTAGCTGGCTCCTGTTCTGGTTGCAGACCTGCAGTTCCTGGGTTCCTCGGCCTCAGTCGTGGGGTCAAGAGGGAGGACGTCTGTAGGACTCCTGCAGTTCGAAGGTCAGCAGCAGCAATGGGCTTACTCGAGATCAGTGGCACTTCGCGGTTTCAGCTACCTGTTAGCACCACTGCGGTTCTTGGACACCTTGTGGGCTCTCCTTGCTTCTGGGGTCCAGCACTCTGAGGTGGCTCAGGCTTGGGTCACCCTGCTTCAGGACGATCCTCAGAATATTCCTGGAGCTCGGGCCCAGCTTAAAGACGATGCACTCGTTCTCAGTGTTCCTGTCCCTTGGCACTCAGTTCCAGCAGCAGCAAAGAAGCACAGTCAGCAGGGAGAGGTGTTCCAGTCAAGTTTGTCTTGGGGTCAGTTGGTCCCACCAACCCAAGGGAAGAAGTCATCCGTTCCGGGCTTCTCTAGCCGATACGAAATTTGGATCTGCAGCACTGCAGGAGGGCTTCAACGGGCAAACCAATGGACCAGGAGGGTGCAGAAAGCTTTGCTTCCAGTTTCTTTCTTCGGTTCCTTCGTCCAGTGGTGAACTGCCTTCTCTCCAAAAGACTTCGCCTTTTATGCAGGTTTCTCCCATTCATTCGCAGCCTAGCTGTCACACAGCAGGGTGCCTGTCCTCCAAGGACATGTATACAAAGAGGGGGTGTCCTGGCTGTTGAAGTCAAAGCCATTTGCAACCAATTTTGTTGCAAATCAACGTAGTGTGATGGCTACCCTTAGGCGGCGTTATTTAAGCATGCCCTAGGGTAGGTGTACATGCAGGAGGAAAATAATACACATGCGTAAACTGATGAGTGCGAGGAGGTACAGTTTTTATTAAGTAGCTAACATTTTCTGAAGAAAAAAAAATTCTTGTAAATGCAAGGGTGCATTATTTTAACCCATATAACAAACCACAATAGAGAAACATGTATGCGGTCAGTGTAGGTCAATGCCTAAAACACATTCAAGCAAGAAAATGCTGCATGGTAACAATCAGAGTGCAAGACATCTGTACAAGACATTTCATTGTTTCTAATACATTTTAAATTTCTAATACATTTTGAATTTCTCATTGTTAACCATAAAGATGCAACAGGATAAAAACGGAGGGGTGTGTAACCCTAACCTAAGTAGCAAAAAACACAACACCTCTTGTTCCTTTAAGAAAAAGAGACCTTGGAGAGGTCTAGCTTAGCCAGGCTATAGGGTGACCAGAATGTAGATCGACGTCGCTGAAATAAATCTAAACTAAGATGTGGAGGGGACCTAACCTCCCTCAGGAGGGGTGAAAGGGGTCCCAGGACGTTTCGGCTTTGTGGGTCACAGCCTTCTTCATGGAGCCAAGGAAAGGAAGGGGTTCCCCTGTAGAAAGAAATGGAGGGGAACTGAGGTTACTAAATGTGGTGTAAAGGACAGGTTGTAACAAACGCAGCGGTTAAAAAGACATGTACTAAACAATGTCAATATCTAAAGCAACGGACCACACAAGTAGTAGAACTAGATAGCTCATATTGCTGGACCAGTACTGACCTTGTACCGGAGTTAGTCCTAGGTAAATCCCTAAGACTGTGCAGACTAAGATGGTCACCTCATCTGGTATGGAGAGGGTAGAGTGACAGCTGAGTGCTGTGGAAAGAAGCAAAGACACGGGCTAAAGTGAGTGAAATGCCCCCTAAAAAGCAGATAACATGGTACATTAGGCAAGGCAGAGGAAGCGCCAAAATGAGGACACAGGGTACCTTAAGTTGGAGGTGGTGCCTCTCCTGTTCGAGCCTCTAAGTGCAAAAAAGGAATCTGGCCGGGACGCGAGCTGGAGAAACCATGCGCGCTTGTTGGGGACAAGACTGTCAAACGTCTGTGAGGGGATAAAAATCAGGAAGGAATGAGGTATAACGTGCCTTCCCTAGTTGCTGTGTGGCTGAGGACTGCGAACAGCCGTTAGTTACCTTGTGGTTCGGCAACGCTGCGGACAACGATGTGTCGGGAGCTGGCAGGGATGCAGAATGAAGCTGTGTGAATTTGACTATTCGACCCAAAATCAATCAATTGGAATGTACCACGTATAAAAAAGACAGATCGTAATACAGTT
The DNA here is from genome assembly GCF_040938575.1 of Ambystoma mexicanum. Lineage (NCBI taxonomy): Eukaryota > Metazoa > Chordata > Amphibia > Caudata > Ambystomatidae > Ambystoma > Ambystoma mexicanum. Next base: position 1,451,416,961 of record NC_090923.1, on the reverse strand, counting down.
CTCCATCATAAAAGTAATCATCCTCATAATCTGAGAAAGAACTTACCTTACAGACAATTTTTACGCATCCGTAGAAACTGCACAGACATCTCTGAATTTAAGAAGAATGCGGCTGAATTGCAAGACAAGTTGAAATCAAGAGGATACCCCAAAAGTCTGCTCAGATATACCCAGAAAAGAGCCAGATTTACGCCTAGAGAAGTCCTTCTCTCACCCAAAGTCCATAACACCCAGCCAGACAACATCATGGCTTGTGTCACCACATTTGGACGCAGTACCACCAAACTTAAAGGGCTAATAAGAACATTCTGGCCACTGATCCAGCTCAGCTTGCCACAAGAACCCTTACCCAGAATGGCTTTGAAAAGATCTAAGAACTTGAGGGACATGCTCACTCATGCAAGGATGAGCAAAAGCAACACTAGGCCGACCCTGTGGAATCTGAGAGAAATCAATGGGCACCACCCCTGTGGTAACTGCGCTGCTTGTAAACAAACTAAAAAAATGTCCTCATAGGAAGCAAGGAGTGGAAATTAAAGCATTTCTCTAATTGTAAATCAAGTAATGTGATCTACATCATTGAATGCCCATGCGGGCTACGATATGTGGGGCAAACATCGAGACCGGTACATAAACGTATTGGGGAACATTCCAGAATCCGGTGCAAAACCATCACGGCACCTCTGGTACCACACTTCCTCCAGTTCCAGCATGGTCCAGACAACTTTAAGTGGTGGGTGGCAGATAAAGTTTACAGTACCAGCAATATTACCACCTCACTCAACTTCAAAGAGTCATGGTGGACGTACAAACTACAGTCCACAACTCTGGGCCTTAATGAGTCACAACCGCAGATTTATTTTTAGGGGTCCCTAGGCTCTGCCCTTCCACCTCGCAGTACCAGGTTGCCCCTGCACTCTCCCAGTCCTTTTCAGTGCTCAGACCTCTATCTTCCTATTCCATGAGCGAGCCTTATTTTTAGTTTGGGTTCCCTCTCCCTCTCTATAGGCACACACCCCTGTGCCTAGAGCAGGGTGTTCCCATCGATACACCCCGTGCTTATTTTTAGGTTTGCCTGCCCCGACTTCCCGCAGTGGATGCCTCGATATGCTTACATATGCGGCTCTGCAGGGCTTACACACTGCCTTCAGGCTCATTTGTCTTGTTCCCTTTCATATCTACTTCTGGTGGCGGACAGGCACAGCGTCGGACACAGCAGGGCTTTTTTCTTTGTTTTCACGGCACCAGTGGTTCACAAACCCGACTTAGTTTACCTCTGGTTGCCATGACGTTGCACATTTCGTGCATGCGCGTAGGGATAGTATTTCCTATTCCACGCATGCGCATTCACACACCCGGAACACAGCTTAATTCTGCATCCCTGCCAGCTCCCGACACATCGTTGTCCGCAGCGTTGCCGAACCACAAGGCAACTAATGGCTGTTCGCAGTCCTTAGCCACACAGCAACTAGGGAAGGCACGTTATACCTCATTCCTTCCTGATTTTTATCCCCTCACAGACGTTTGACAGTCTTGTCACCAACAAGCGCGCATGGTTTCTCCAGCTCGCGTCCCGGCCAGATTCCTTTTTTGCACTTAGGCTCGCAAAGCAGAGGCACCTCCTCCAACTTAAGGTACCTTGTGTCCATTTTGGCGCTTCCTCTGCCTTGCCTAATGTACCATGTTATCTGCTTTTTAGGGGGCATTTCACTCACTTTAGCCCGTGTCTTTGCTTCTTTCCACAGCACTCAGCTGTCACTCTACCCTCTCCATACCAGATGAGGTGACCATCTAAGTCTACACAGTCTTAGGGATTTACCTAGGACTAAGTCAGGTACAAGGTCATTACTGGTCCAGCAATATGAGCTATATAGTTCTACTACTTGTGTGGTCCATTGCTTTAGATATTGACATTGTTTAGAACATGTCTTTTTAACCGCTGCGTTTGTTACAACCTGTCCTTTACACCACATTTAGTAACCTCAGTTCCCCTCCATTTCTTTCTACAGGGGAACCCCTTCCTTTCCTTGGCTCCATGAAGAAGGCTGTGACCCACTGAAAGTCGAAATGTCCTGGGACCCCTTTCACCCCTCCTGAGGGAGGTTAGGTCCCCTCCACATCTTAGTTTAGATTTATTTCAGTGACGTCGATCTACATTGTGGTCACCCTATAGCCTGGCTAAGCTAGACCTCTCCAAGGTCTCTTTTTCTTAAAGGAGAAAGAGGTGTTGTGCTTTTTGCTACTTAGGTTAGGGTTACACACCCCTCCGTTTTTATCCTGTTGCATCTTTATGGTTAACAATGAGAAATTCAAAATGTATTAGAAATTTAAAATGTATTAGAAACAATGAAATGTCTTGTACAGATGTGTCTCGCACTCTGATTGTTACCATGCAGCATTTTTTTTGCTTGAATGTGTTTTAGGCATTGACCTACACTGACCGCATACATGTTTCTCTATTGTGGTTTGTTATATGGGTTAAAATAATGCACCCTTGCATTTACAAGAAAAAGTTTTTTTTCAGAAAATGTTATAAAGGATGAGGACAGCTCCTTAATAAAAACTGTACCTCCTCGCAATCAGTTTACGCATGTGTATTATTTTCCTCCTGCATGTACACCTACCCTAGGGCATGCTTAAATAACGCCGCCTAAGGGTAGCCATCACACTACGTTGATTTGCAACAAAATTGGTTGCAAATAGCTTTGACTTCAACAGCCAGGACACCCCCTCTTTGTATACATTTATCTATAGCCCTTCTGTCCTGGGTTTGTTTAGGGCTCTCCCTCCTGTGTATATTGTCCTCCAAGGACAGCCAGCCAATCACCTTTGGATGCATTTTGGTAACCAAGGAGACTAAGCACAGGGAGTTTCGGGCACCTTCCTCGCTTCCTGCCCTGCCAGACACGCTGGAGACAGAGGTGGGTTTCATCACTGAAGCCCACCAAAGACAAAACAAAGGGACCAAACCTGGTTTGGCACGCAGAGTAAAACCAAAAGGAAGACCTCATAAGCAAGAAATGGCAAAACAAGAAGACTGGGTCCTTTTGACAATATGGGCACCCATAGGTGCCCATATTGAGGAATCAGCATGGGGTAAAAATGCACAAAGGAAGGAAAAATAAACCACTGCCACCAGCCATTGATTGTAGTGAGGGTAACAAAAATGTTACATGAGAAAGTAGGAAAAGGAGCCAAGTAACCCTCCAGTACTTCCATACAAGATGGTTTGTACTGGACCTACATAGGAAAAACTGGTAAGCAAAGTCAATTTCACTTTACTACTCTTGGGAACAGTATTTCAACCAAGAGAAGGTATTTAAATATTAAGAGAAATCCAAATGACTTCTCTGTGACACTGCACTGAAGGTGCTGTGTGTCAATACTAAAGTGATGCCTATGGAGTTTGTCAACTCCAAAACCAAAAGAAAGTCCAAATCAGATAAAAATACGAGAGTGAGAAAAAAAGGTCTCACTCCATGATAACAATTAAGTCCTAAAGTGCAGCAAAAGAGCTCTGGGTCTCTAAGGTAGAAGGTAATTTGCACAGAAATGAGAATTCTTCCAACAGTCCCATGTCAGGTTTCACTATTTGGGCTGTGTGTTTGGGTAGAAGAAAGTGTGAGTGAGCGTTATTGATGAAATGGGTTTGGCCTAAACAGTACTGCACAGAGTGTGGAGAGTTCCCCAAGCCAAGATGGAAGCTCTCAGCAAGGTTCTCTACAAGCATCCTAACTGGCTGACTGTGTGAAAGGCAGACAATGAACATTCTAAACTGCCTTTCATTCTCAGCAGCCCAACAGAGGGGTCCTTTCCACAGCTCTTCACTTTGGATTAAAGTCTGGGTTTATTATGTCACTTTTGAACTTTAGAGGTACAGGAAGAAACAGGAAATGAGTTATTACTGAGCACTCTTAAAGAAAGGAAGATAAGTGAACTAAATCTTATTTAGTTATGAAAAGTTATTTAATAAGTAAAAAAGTATTCAGAATATATTTTTGTAAAAAAGATTTTGATTTTATTAAACAAAATAACCGCCCAAACCAAACTTACAGTGAATGCATCATTTGCTCACATATACACATACATTATTATGTTCTCACCCATTGTATTCCCAGTCCCTCCCCCCTCCAGAGCCTACTTTCCCACATTGCTAGTTTCCACCTCTTGCGTTAGGGAGTCCTCTCCCGCCGCGCTCATTGAGTCACCATCACTTGGTCCATTATACGAGGGCCCGAATAGTTCTGTTATCAGTTGTCTCCAACCAGATATCGCTCACGCTTCTCCCTCTATGTTCCCTTTACACGCTCTTCCTGCCATGCCACTGTTTCTGCCTCTGCCCACTTCTGCAAGTCCCTCCACCATGTTTCCACTTTGGGCCTGTGACATGCTTTCCATCCCATTACAATCCTTCTCTTTGCCAGGCCATAGGCTAGATCTTTTAATTTACTCACATGTTTAAGCTTACGCGGTCTGGGGAACCCTCCCAGCAAACAAGCCCACGCGGTATCCACCTTCATACAGATCCCCTTATCTTGCATTTTCTGTGCTATGCCCCCCCCAATATCTCGCTATCAGTGGGCATGCCCAGAACATATGCACCATCCCTGCATTTTCCTCATTACATTTTGGGCACGCTTGGCTTCCAGCATTTTTAAATTTAGCTATCTTTAGTGGCGTCAGGTATGCCCTATGAGTTATGTACAACTATCTGCTGCAGCCTGGCATTTCTCGACACGTTATGATATCCTTGTGCCCTCTCCCACATCCCATCGCTCATCGGGTCCCCCACTTCTTCCCAGTCCCGTCTAAGTTGCACCACCTCCTTGCCCACTTAGGTCATTATCTCATACACTCTAGATGTTTCGTGCCCCCCCCCTTCCTCCATGTCATATCATATCCAGTGTGGTGTCCGGCTCCTCTGCCAGTTCCACCTCGGACCAGGTGTCTAATACGCTGCACCATCCCATGATACGTAAAATATTGCCCGGCACTCAACCCCCGTTTGTTCCACCAGCTCCTCAAATTCTAGTATATTCCCCTCCTGCCACACATCCCCCATAGTTGCTATTCCCACCGGTTCCCAGTGCTTCATAATCCTAGTATTCAGAATATAATGTGTTTGTAAACTATTGCTGAGCCTTTATTAATGCGAGGACTGAAGTTAGTGGTGATTGTAGGTAAGACTTTGCCTTTGTTAAACTGTTTCAAGTTCAGGAGTGCATCCATATTTTCGTTGGGTGCGCATGAGATTACGGCTGTGTAAGTATTTGGCGTCCTCCAGAGTACTTGAGGATCTCTTAATGTTCGGTAATACTGTAGTAATCTCCTATTAGCTGTGCAAATGCTAGTAGCATCAGGGAATTCCGTGATAGAGTGTCGCGCTTTGAACATTTCGAGTCTGAACCCTGAAGTGAACTGCAGATCGACGTGAACTCCCGTTGTGTCATTTTTCGGAAACTGTAGGGAAAAAAAACTTTCGTTTAAATGCGTGGTATTTTTCTGTACTAATACCAATTCCCTGCGTATGCGCATTGTTACAATGTCAATATGCTGTAACTGGAAGGACATGCGCAGTATTTTCTTTACTAATCTTTGTCGTTTCGGGAAGTCGTTTAGCACCAATTCTCTACGCATGCGCATAGAATATTAAAACGTTGCAACCGAAAGGTGTGCACATGCGCCGCGGTAGTAGCCGGAAATTAATACATTAAGACTTTCCTTTTGGAGTTGTAAATCTGCGCGGAGGCTTTCGTGCAATTCAAAAACGATAAGGAAACAGTTAGCAGACGAAAGTGTCGCCTGGGAGTTTGCTGCAACGAGGTTTGTGCAACTGTAATTCTGAGAAGTTGAAGTAGTCCAGGAACAGTTCCTTGGAACTCACTTATAAAGAGCTCAGCAATTGGTTAAAAAAGATGCCATTCCAACGTACAAGTGCTGTTAAGTTAACAGAAAGGACTGAGGATAAGGAACAAGTTACTTACCTGTAACTGTTTTTCTCCAGCATGGGTGTGGCATGGATTCACATGCTCATGAATATTCCCCGTCAGGCTGGGAATCCTCGGTAAAGAAAAAATCAGTATCAGTTTCGTTTCTGATCTGTCTTTCGTAGTAGTAACCAATCACTGATCTCTGCGTCATACTGACCACAGCCAATGACTGCCCTCTACCTAAGCCCCGCCTCTGGCAGCCATCTTCAGATTTGGTAGCACTTGAAGTGGCAGTATGACCAAGTGAAGAGCCGCAGAGGGGTAGGCGGGAGGGTTCGCATGTGAATCCATGCCAGACCCATGCTGGAGAAGAACAAGTTACTTTCTTACCTGGTAACGTTCTTTCGATGGGATGGTCCGACGACGTATTCCATATCTATGACATGTAATCACCACAGCTGTGCTGCTTCGGTAACTTTTCCGGCGTCTACGTCCTGCGTCGATGACATCGATGCGCCGACGTCGAGGACCTCCTCCGACGTCATCCGATGTGATAAGTAGGACGCACGACGCCCGTAGCCTCAGTTGTAGTTTTTTCCCCCAGAACGTGTGACATAAGTCAACTGCCAGTCAGACACAAAGCCTTGCTGAACGTAAGCTGCAATCGCAAAAGAAATTCTGCAGCGGGGAAGGCAGGGCAGGAGCGATATGGAATACGTCGTCGGACCATCCCATCGAAAGAACGTTACCAGGTAAGAAAGTAACTTGTTCTTCGAGGGGATTGGGTCCTCCGACGTATTCCATATCTATGACAGACTCCCAAAGCAGTACCAAAACAAGGAGGAGGGAAAGAATTTAGAAGCAAAAGTTTAGAATAGCCAATCAAATAGCCGAGCAAAGGACCGCCTTGCCAAAGGCCAGATCCTGCCCTCTGATGGAATCGAGGGAATAATGCCGTACAAATGTATGTACTGAAGCCCAGGTGGCTGCATCACAGATGTTGCGAATGGGAACACCCCTCTGCAGGGCAGTAGTTGCAGCCACACCCCTGGTAGAATGGGCCCGCAAGCCAGCCGGTGGGTCCTTACCCGCCAAGCGGTAACACTCCGAGATGGCCAAAATAATCCAGCGGGACAAAGTCTGTTTCGTCACAGCTTGCCCCAAACGCTTTCCAGCGTAACCAATAAAGAGTTGATCGTCCACTCTGACCCGGGACATGCGTGAAACATAAAAGCTTAAAGCTCTCCTAGGATCAAGCCTATGGAGCCTCTCCTCTTCCTTACCAGGATGCGGAGGAGGATAGAATGCCGGAAGAACAACCTTCTGGGCCAAATGAAATTCCGTCACTACCTTCGGAAGAAAAGAAGGACGGAAGAAAAGAAGGACAACCCTGTCCTTGTGAAAAACAGTGAAGGGTGGCTTAACTGAAAGTGCCTGTAACTCACTCACTCTGCGAGCGGAAGTAACCGCAACTAAAAACACAGTTTTCAGAGTTAACAGCCTCAAAGGGCAAGAATGTAAAGGCTCAAACGGAGCACCCATAAGAAACCTAAGAACAAGGTTTAAATCCCAACCGGGCACCAGGAAAGGTGACGGAGGAAACACATTAGTGAGCCCTTTCAGAAACTGTGAAATTAAAGGGATTTTAAAGTAAGAACACTCTTCAGACGAGCGCTTAAAGATGGACAGCGCCGCCAGGTAACCTTTAATGGTACCCACTTGCAAGCCCCTGTGGGCCAGAGAAAGCAAAAAGGACAGAACCATGGGGATGTCACATGCAAAAGGATCCACATTCCGAACTCTGCACCAGTCGCAGAACTTACGGCAACGGTACAGAGACTTCGTTGCTGGCCTACGGGCCGAAAGCAACACCTCCATCACGTCTTCAGGGAGGTCCCAATCCATATACCTCAACCTTTCAGAAGCCAAGCGTGAAGGTTGAGGGATCCGACCTCTGGATGGAGAACCTGACCCCCCTCCCGTGAGAGCAGATCGTCTCGGTAGGGAAGACGACGTGGAGGGCAGATGGACAAGTCGAGAAGGTCCGGGTACCACGTCCTCCGAGCCCACGCCGGAGCAATGAGGATCATCCGGGAACCGAACTTCCGTAACCTCCGCAGCACTTGCGGGATGACGGGGACTGGAGGAAACGCGTACAGCAGCGGGAATGACCACTCCACCACGAACGCGTCTCCCAAGGCTCCTTTCGGAGGAAATTCCCGCGAGCAAAACCTTTCGCACTTCCGGTTGACACTGGAGGCGAAGAGATCCACTTGAGGGGACCCCCAAAGGGCGAAGATCTCCAAGAGAATCTCCTGAGCCAACTCCCACTCGTGAGAGATCGCGCTCTGCCTGCTCAGAGCGTCCGCCGTCACGTTTTCGTCTCCGGCCAGATGAACTGCCGAGATCGAAACTTCCTGCTGGATGGCCCAGAACTCGAGCTGCATCGCCTCCCTGCACAGAGGAAGTGACCCTGCCCCCCCCCTTTTTGTTGAGGTAGTGCATGGCCACTGTGTTGTCCGTCAGGATCAGGACATTCCTTCCTCTCACAGTCGGCAGAAAAGCCTTCAGGGCTAGCCTGACGGCCCTCAGCTCCAACAGATTGATATGGAGTCTGGACTCCGACGGAGACCAACGACCGCTGACTGTCAGCCTGTTGGCATGAGCTCCCCATCCCGTGAGGGATGCATCCGTCACGATTGTCACCTCCGGCCAGGGAAGCCAAAATGGAGCCCCCTTCATCAAGTTGCCTTCGACGGCCCACCACAGAAGGTCCTGGGCGACCGAGGGCGGCACCTGAACCGGGTCCGACATCCTGCCGGAGGACTGCGACCATTGCGTCTTGAGTGCCCACTGCAAAGATCTCATTCGCAGGCGAGCCTCTGGCACCAGAAGAATGCAGGATGCCATGAGGCCGAGCAACCTCAAGAACTCGAACGCTGGGAGCGTCTGGGCCTGCTGAAACTTGTGCACCATCTGCTGAATGTGAAGAGCCCTCACCTGGGGAGGAAAACACTGCCCCAGGGAAGTGTCGAGCACTGCTCCGATGTACTGGAGCCTCTGTGTTGGCGTCAAATGGGACTTCTTTAAATTGAGGGAGAAGCCCAGCCTGTGAAGGGAGTGGCAGGTGACGGACAGATGATCCAGGACTTGCTCGGGAGAGCTCCCCCTGATCAACCAATCGTCCAGGTAGGGGTAGACGTGAATCCCCCCCTTGCCTGAGATGCGCTGCCACCACCACCATGAGCTTGGTGAAAACCCTCGGGGCGGAGGTCAATCCGAACGGCAGGACCCGAAACTGAAAGTGCCAGTCGCCAACCGCGAACCTCAGGTACTTCTTGTGCTTGGGATGGATCGGCACATGGAAGTAAGCATCCTTGAGGTCGAGTGACACCAACCAGTCCTGAAGCTGAAGGGCCTGGAGGACGAGAGTAACCATCTTGAACTTGTCCTTCCTGAGGAGTTTGTTCAAACCGCGCAAGTCCATGATGGGTCTCAATCCCCCGTCTTTCTTGGAAATCAAAAAATAAGGGGAATACCATCCCTTGTTCCTCTCCGCTACAGGCACCAGTTCTATAGCGCCCTTCTCCAGCAGGGCTCGAATTTCCTGCGCAAGGAGCGGATCCGGACACTTCAAAGAGAGGTTCCCCGGTGGATTGTCGCGAGGCCTGTGCCGAAAGGGAAGACAGTAGCCGTGGGTTATGATCTCCAGAACCCACAAATCCGAAGTAATGGCTTGCCACTCTACAAGATGCTGCGCCAGCCTTCCCCCAACCGGCGAACCATGGGACCTGGCCTCATGACTGAGTAGGAGCGGCTGCGGCGTTACCTGAGGGCAAAGAGGCAACTGCCCGAGCGGCCTTGGCACCACGGGTACCCTGTCGTCCACCTCTGGTACCCCTGCGTTGGCCTCTTTGACTGCCAGCTCCCCTCGCTTTACTGAAGGACGAGTAATAGCGAAAGGAACCACCCCTCCACTGCTGTCCCCTAGGACGAAAAAGCGGAGGTTGGCGAACTGCAGCGCCCAACGACTTCGCTGCAGCTTTTGAGGTCTGCAACCTCTCAAGGCTCTCGTCAGCCTTGCTGCCAAAAAGGTGTTCACCGTCAAAGGGCATGTTGAGGAGCCGGGACTGCACATCAGGAGCAAACCCCGACTTCCGCAACCACGCAAACCTGCGTATCACGGTGCTCGCCGCCATGGACCTACTGACGCATTCAGCCAAGTCCAGACCCGACTGAACAGACTCACACATGGCATCCTTACCATCCTGGACCATAGCAAGGAAACCATCCCGTTCAACCCCTTCGGGAATATGCTCAGCCGCTAACGCAACACAGTTCCACAGAGTGTGCGTGAAACGTGACAAGGCACAAATGGAGTTGGCCGCCTGAAGCGCCATACCACCAGAAGAAAACACTTTCTTCGCCCAGCCATCAAAACGATGGTCGTCCCTATCAGGAGGGATGGTAGGGTACGACGCCTGCTTTGCCGGGGCCGTGGCCGCCTGCACCACCAAACTTTCCGGAGTGGGGTGCCTGGTCAAGTAGCAGGGGTCGCTACTGGCTGGACGGTATTTACGCGACAAGGATCTGCCCACCGCCGGGAGACTCTCCGGAGCAGTCCAAGCCGCCGCCACCCTTCTCTGTAAAGCCATATGGAACGGCAGTACCGGGTCAGTTGGGGGACCAACATCAAGGATGTCCGTCAGATCATCCTGCACAAACTCCCCTGGGGGAGCAGACCATCCCAGATACTCAGACAACCTAGCCATAAGGCGCCGGTACGAGGAATCGGCATGGGAGCCAGGCTCAGGCCTACAAAATTCCACCTCCGGAGAGGTGTCCAGTCCACTGGCATCATGCAGTGACTGCCTCAAATCGTCAAACTGACTATGGCCCGAGACAATTTCATCTGGCACCTGACTAGGAACCAGGCCATCAGAATCCTCATCCGCCTCTGTAATATATTCCAGGTGGCGAAAAGGCACCCGAGAGTGCTTGCTCTTAACCAGAGCCTTCCTAGGGGGTACACCCGTGACACGGGGCACCTCCGTCACGAAAGGCGCCGATGGCGTCGAGCGAATCGGCGCCGACGTCGAGAAAACCGGCAACGGCGCCGAGAGGATCGGCGTCGACGAAATCGGCGTCGACGTCAGATGCAGCGCCTCCAGTATCGGCGGTGTCGACACAGCCCTCGAAGCCGGAGCCCCGAGCGTGTCCCTCGACGACCTGATCGTCGACGGCGTCGACGACTTCCTCGAAGCCGGAGCCTCGAGAAAGCCTGTCGACGCCCTCGACGCCTCAGACGTCGATGTCTTCCTCGAAGACTTCACAGGAGCACACGGTCTCGAACGCGTCGAGGACCGGGACCTGGAACGGGTACGGCGAGAACGAGCCTCCTTGTCCGAACGGGACCGCTCCCGTGACTCGTGCCGACCACTCTTGCGAGCGGTGTCTCTCGACCTCTCACGGCCGACCCCACTCGGGGGCGCGGACGGCTGAGTACCCTGCGACTCAAGAATCGCCAACATTTTCTTCCCGAAGGAAGCCCATTCCTCCGGCGTCGCACGGCTGGCGGGGTAACCGACGTGCCGTGCAGAATCCTCGGAAGAGGACCTGGAAGGCGACCGGTGACGGCGCTTCCGAGAATGCCTCGAAGAGGCTGAGGAGTGGCGAGACCCACTCCTAGAAGAAGACCGACGAGACTTCCGACGATGACGCGGACAGTCACCCCTCGAATCATCCGTCGAAAGCCCCGCCGACTTAGACTTCCAGGGCTTGGACACCCGACCTACCGACAACTTCTTACGTTCGCGTAAGGCTTTGGACGTGAGCGACTGGCAGTCGATACAGTCATCCGTGTCGTGGGCCTCCCCGAGGCACCAGAGGCAGGCGTCGTGCGAGTCAGTCACCGACATCTTGGACCCACACTCCCCGCACTTCTTAAAGCCCGGACGCGGGGTTGAAGACGAAGTGGAAAACATCGCCGAAGGAAATTCACAAACGAACAGGTTCGAAGAACCAGAAAGAACAGAACTCCAAAGAGTCGAGGCTTAGAACCGAGAAACACGAAGCAACACGTTCGCGGAAAAAACAGAACTGAGGCTACGGGCGTCGTGCGTCCTACTTATCACATCGGATGACGTCGGAGGAGGTCCTCGACGTCGGCGCATCGACGTAGGACGCAGACGCCGGAAAAGTTTCCGAAGCAGCACAGCTGTGGTGATTACATGTCATAGATATGGAATACGTCGGAGGACCCAATCCCCTCGAACAACAGTTACAGGTAAGTAACTTGTTCCTTCTCCAGCATGGGGTCTGGCATGGATTCACATGCTCATGAATAAAGAATACATAGCAGTACACACATGCACAACCACGGGAGGTGGCAAAGGCTCAACATTAAGCATTACATCAAACTCAACATTAAGCAATTCTTACCTCCTCACCAGGCTCACCTTAGGCGAACAGATTGCGCAGCACTGCTTGGCCGACCCTGGACTCCTCCCTGGAATCCCGATCGACGCAGTAGAATTTCGTGAAGGTGTGAGTCGACCTCCACGTAGCAGCCCTGCAGATGTCCAGCAAGGGCACACCAGATAGGAACGCCGCGGTAGCTGCGATCGCTCTGGCGGAATGGGCTCTCGGACGGCCAGGCAGCGGTCGGTTTGTCAACCGATGACAGTACATGATACAGCCGGGGAGCCATCTGGAAATGGAGGCCTTTGAGAGAGCCTTCCCCTGATTGACAGGTCCAAAGTTCACAAAAAGCTGTGACGTCCTCCAAAAACACTTCGTGCGGTCCACGTAAAACTTCAGCGCTCTAGCTACATCCAGCGAGTGCAAAGTCCTTTCGGCCGGCGACGAAGGCGACGGGAAGAAAACCGGCAACACCAAGGGTTCGTTGAGGTGGAAGTCCGACGGTACCTTGGGCATGAAGGAGGGGTGCGTCCTGAGCACTACCCTCGTGTCGTGAAAAGTGGGCTTGCAGGAAAGGGCCTGGGATCTCTCCCACTCTTCGTGCAGAGGTGATGGCCACAAGAAACGCTGTTTTCCACGACAAGAACTTCAACGGAGCCGAGTGCAGAGGCTCGAACGGAGGTCCCATGAGCTTGGTCAGCACCACGTTGAGCTCCCACGCCGGGGCCGGAGCCTTCACCGGCGGGAACAATCTGAACAGTCCCTTCATGAATTCTTTCACCAGACGATGAGACCACAAAGATGTCCGCCCCGTGGTTCTGGTGTATCGGGAGATCGCAGCAAGATGAATCTTGATGGACACGTGCGCCAGTCCAGCCTTGGCCAGCGTCAGAAGGTACGGCAGTACCTGGGGAGCCGTAATCCGTAGAGGGTTAATCCTCTGTGCATGGCACCAGACAGAGAACCTCTTCCATTTGTGTCCATAGCATTTAAGAGTTGAGGATGCCCTGGCCTTTGCAAGAACCTCTCTGCAGTCGGCCGGTATGTCTTATCCTCCAAACTCTAACACTGCAGGAGCCAGGCCTGCAAGTTCAGCGACTTCGGGTCGTGATGGAGGATGGCGCCTCCTTCCCTGGAGAGAAGATCCGCGTCCACTGGCAGCTTGATTGACGGGGACGCTGACAAGTCCAGAAGGTCCGGGAACCATATCTGCCTCGGCCACGCAGGTGCGACGAGGATCATCCTGCACCGTGACCTCTTGAGCTGGTTGATGAGCCGGATCAGCAATGGCAATGGAGGGAACGCGTATAGAAACAGGCCCTCCCAGGGAAACGAGAAAGCATCGCCCATGCTCCTCGGCTGGGGAAACCTGCTGGCGAACCTCCGGCACTTGGAGTTTGTCGCCGTCACGAACAGATCGATCTGGGGTGTGCCCCACCGTCGGAAGAGGCGGTCCACTAGATCCTGTCGTAGTTCCCACTCGTGGCACGAGCGCAGCGCTCTGCTGAGCGAGTCGGCGATGGTGTTTTTTATCCCTGCCAGATGAAACGGCACCAGAAACATCCCTTGGGCGACGGCCCAATGCCACAGATCCTGCGCCTCCTTGGACAGGGCTGGAGACCTGGTTCCGCCCTGCTTCCTGATGTAGAACATGGTGGGGGTGTTGTCGGTGAAGATCCTCACCACCTTGCCCTTGAGGGACGGAAGAAAGGACCTGAGGGCCCAAAACACTGCACGGAGCTCCAGGACGTTGATATGGAGGGACTTCTCCGTCGGAAGCCAAGGGCCTCTCGCGTGCAGATTTTCGGTGTGCGCTCCCCACCCTTCCAGGGAGGCATCCGTGGTCACTGTCTCCTGGTGGCCGGGGGTCTGGAAGTCCATGCCCGCCGTCAGATGCGCGCGGGTGCCCCACCACCGGATCGCTCGTCGGAAACTCTCGTCGAGTGTGATCCTCTCCTCGAAGCTGCCCGTCGTCTGGATCCAGCGCGTGTCCAGGAACTCCTGCAACGGGCGCATCCGGAGCCTGCACAGGCGGATGAGGTAAATGCAAGAAGACATCATTCTGAGGAGGGACTTGATGGACCTCACTCTGGCCACGTCCGCAACCAGCATCCGCTGCACCTCGCCCAAGATGGCCCTCGTCCTTTCCTCCGACGGAGAGGCCAGAAGCGACACTGTGTCGAGCTTCGCTCCCAGAAACAGTGCGTCTTGCGCGGGCACCAGGTGGGACTTGGCGTAGTTTATGGAGAATCCCAGGTCCGTGAGTAGTTGGACGGTCCTTGCCGTCGCTCGGATGAGCCAATCGTCCAGGTAGGAGTAGACGCGGATGCCCTCTCGGCGCAACTGCGCCGCCACCGGTGCGAGGAACTTGGTGAACACCCTTGGTGCCGACCTCAATCCGAAGGGAAGGGCTCTGAACTGGTAATGACGCCCGTGGACCACGAGCCTGAGAAACTTTCGGTGTCCCTTTAGGATGGGAATATGGAAGTAGGCATCCTCCAAATCCAACGACGACAGGAAATCGCCCTCCTCCAGCTGACCCAGGACGTGTTGGAGGGTGACCATCCAGAACTTCTGTGCCTTGATGAATTTGTTCAGTCGTCGTAGGTCCAGGATGGGACGCCATCCTCCCGTCTTCTTCTTCACGAGGAAGTATCTTGAGTAAACTCCGGAGCCCCGAAGCCTCTTTGGGACGAGCTCGATGGCGCCCTTCTTGAGCATCGCCTTTACCTCCAAGAGAAGTTGAGGGACGTGATGTTCTTTCCTGGCCACAGGGGGGACGCGCGGGCACCTCTTTAGAAACTCGAGTGCGTGAACCTGAGCTAGGGCGTCGAGCACCCAACGGTCGGTGGAGATGGACTCCCACACGCTGACGAAGCTCGCCAGCCGGCCTCCCACCAGGGTGCTTCGGTGGGGGCCCGACCCCACGGCCGGTTCAGTCCTGCTTCGACAAGGCTTTGCCGCCTTGTCCTCCTTGGCGACGACGGCGGGGTCCGCCTGACTTGCCTCGTCCCACCCTGTAAGCTTCCTGTGACGACGAACGGGCCGCTTGACGGTAGGTGGAAAATCCGCCGCTGGAACCTTTGGAGGCACCCTGTTTGCCTCCGCCGCTCCGAAAGGGCGGCCGCCGTTGCTGGAGAACCCCAAGAGCCCGAGCCGTCTCCGTGTCTGCCTTGATGGGAATCGTCCACTGTTTTCCTAAACAGGTTGTTTCCGTCGAACGGCATGTCCAAGACTCTGGTCTGCACGTCCTGACGGAAGTCAGTAGCCTTGAGCCATCCACGCCGCCTAAGGCACACGCCGTTGCCCAACTGGCGAAATCCAGTGTCAGCGATGTCCGTCGCAATCGTAATGGCGTGGTCCAACGCCACCTCTCCTTCCTGCAAGATCTCTAGGGCTTCCGCCCTCTTGTCGTCTGGTAGGAAGTCCAGCAGGGGGGCCAGTTTGTACCACAACTCCGTCGTAGCGGGCTACGATAGACAAGGCGTTGGCCGCCTTAATCGTCGTCGCTGCAGACGAGATGACTCTGCGTCCCATCGTGTCCAATTTCTTTCCCTCGCCGTCCGGCGGGGAGGTCGACGTAGAGGCCGCGCCCCCCCCCCGCTTTCTTCCTGGCCGCCGCAGAGACGACAGAGTCCGGGGGTCGGCTGTGCCCGAAGGCACAAGGGAGCCGCGTCCAGGACCCGGTACTTCTTCTCGTACCGATCCCTTCTAGCCGGCGTCGTGGATGGGTTCTTGAGGAGGGCGAGGCCCTCATCCCAAATATCGTCCACTAGAGGTACAGAGAGGACCGTCTTCCTCTTGGCCTCGCGCCGTTGATAAAGGAAACCTACCTTCCTTCTCTTCCGGGCAGAGCTGGAAAAGCTCGGATGCCCTGGCGATCATGGAGTGAAACGATCCAATCTCGTCGGGCGGGGAAGCCCAGGTGGGAGTTGACGACGGGAGATCCTCGTCGTCTGTACCCGTCGCGGCCGTGTCAGTCCCCGTATCATCCCCACGTGTCGTGGACGGGGAGGAGGGCTGAACAGGGCGCGATGGCTGAAAAGGAGGTGGAGGATGAATCCTTCTCTTGGGGGGAGGGCTCCCAGAAGGGCCTGGCTCCGGGTCCCCCGTCGGGAGCGGTTCCTCCGCTGGTGGTAACGGCAGTCTCGTCCTTATCTCCGAGCATAAGGACTGTATAGCCAACAAAATGGCAGCCGAGTTGTCTTGCGGCACTGGTTGAGGGGAGTCCGACGGGCGGTCAGGAGCCCCGTCGGCACCCTCGACGTTCTCGTCGTCTCCTACGTCGGGGTCCCTCCCGACGGGCTGGTCTTCTTCCACGCCAACGCCGTGGCCTAAGACTTCGATCAGCTCTTCCTCAGAGGTTGAGACCGAATCCACGATGACCTCCTGCCCCCCCTTTTTCTTCTCCGTCGGAGGTTTCACGGGGGTCCTGTCGATGGGCATGAAAGAGGACTCCCTCCGCGGTGGCAGGGAGACTGAGCCCCGAGGTCGCCACCACTGGTGTAGCCTCCACAGGCTGAGCCAGGGCCGCCGCGACTCTCGACAGAGGCCTTGGCCGGATGGATTAAGGCTTTCACCACCTTAGGTGCACTCACTGCCTTCTCCTTGGGGGAGGGTCACCGCCTCGCTCCCCCTCCGATGGGGCCTTCGAGCTCGACCGGGGTCTCTCCAGGAGCTTCGACGGGTGCTCGGCCTTTCTCTTACCCGAACCAGAGCGTTGGCTCGTGGTTGATGGCGCCGGGGAGGATGCGCCCTGCCTGGCGCCCGTAGAGCCCGACCGTTCGGCGCTCCCGGTGCCAGCGGACTCGTGGTGCTTGGCCTTCTGTTGGACCCCCGTCCCCGGGGCGTCCTCCAAGGTCTTAGAAGACCGCTCGGATTTCTTCTTCTTCGCGCCTGACGGGCTCTTCCCTTCCAGCCAGTTGGCGAGACGTTGATGGCGGTCCTTCATGGTCCGCTCCGACATATTGCCGCAAAACGCACAGTCCTTCTCCACGTGTGTCTTGTCCTCATGTAGGCAGTAAAGACAAAGGGAGTGTTCGTCCTCCTTAAAGACATTCTGAAGCTGGCATCCAGGGCAGACCCTGAACAGCTTTCCGGGCGTCGAGCTTCCCTTCTCCTGGGCCATGTCCGAGATGGGCCTGAGAAACTTCTGGAGTCCTCCAAAAGCGTGGCTCGACGAAATCTTCACCCTTGAGGGGCGTAGACGAATCCGACACGGGTCCCCGTTGATCGGATGAAGAAACGGTGGAGCTCGAGGCTCTTTTGACCGAAAAAAGAGAAATGTTTTGAGAAAAAACGTGAAAAATAGCACTAACGCTTGAGAGCAATAGCACGAGGATCCCAACACTTGAACGTGCGTTAAAAATCTGAAGATGGCTGCCAGAGGCGGGGCTTAGGTAGAGGGCAGTCATTGGCTGTGGTCAGTATGACGCAGAGATCAGTGATTGGTTACTACTACGAAAGACAGATCAGAAACGAAACTGATACTGATTTTTTCTTTACCGAGGATTCCCAGCCTGACGACGGGGAATATTCATGAGCATGTGAATCCATGCCAGACCCCATGCTGGAGAATAGACACTTGGCAGTAAAAAATACATTTAAACAAAAGACCTCTTGGAAAGGATTAAAGGAGAGAATCTGGAATAGATCTCCAGTCTACAGTATGTGGAGTGTAGCAATCACCTGAGAGCAAGCCTGCATCTACATTTCAAGTAATCTCTTCCTCTAAGCATATCGCAGAGGAAGCCAGGTATGGTTTGGAAATATATTTAAGTGGATATAAGAAGTTACATTCAGATAAGGTTAAAAGAAGGGTGTCTTTTCTTGTCATTTCTACAGGTGGTGAGGTTCAACCAAAAAACTAGACCTGGAATTTATTATTTTATCCCAATTCCCCAATGTAACTGTTTCTATTAGTTGAGAGGGTTACATGTCTGGGGGATTATGGGGGTTCAGCAGCTTCTGCCGACATCCACTAAGATTGAGCCGGACATCCCCCACGTCCTCCTGGTCTTCCTCGTCAGAGGACGAAATATCAGTTCCTTGGAGTATGACTCGTCCTCACCCTCACCCTTTTTGCATCTTGAGGGGTCAGATTTGGACTCAGCTCCGGCATCCTCTTTTCCATTGTCCTCTCCACAGCCTCAGTGGAGGCCTCCCGCCTCAGGGACAGGGACAATCTGGGCACAGCCAGTGCCACCTTGACCGGGTCAGCCTCTTTTGTATTGTGCTCTCTCAAAGGCCAAAGGTAGATGCCTATGGAGTTTGTCAGACTCCAAAAACAAAGAAACACGGAGTTCAAATCAGATAAAAAATACGAGAGTGAGAAAAAGGTCTCACTCACTCCAGGGTAGAAAAGTCCTAAAGTCCAGCAAAAGAGATGGGGTCACTAAGGTTGAAGGGAATTAGCACAGAAGAACAAGTTACTTACCAACTGTAACATTCTTTCGATTGGATGTTCCTCCCACGCATTCCTCATCTTAGATATATCCTTACCTTTAGGTTTCGCGTCGGAAAATTTGTTCTCTTGTCCAGCAGAGGGCGCTCCACTCGAGGCCGCGGCGTCGATGTCCCTCGGCGGCATCCGTCGAGTATCAACGTCATCCCTCGTATAAAAGCCTCGAGCGTGCCAGTTGACCTCAGTTCTGTTTTTTCGTATAATATAGTCCATGGATCTTACTTCGTTTTAGGTATGCCTCTTTTGACCCAAGCCCTAAATACACGTAAACTGTACTGTGGGGTTAGGATGGGAGGGTTGATGAGGAATACGTGGGAGGAACATCCAATCGAAAGAACGTTACAGTTGCTAAGTAACTTGTTCTTCAAATGGATTGTGTCCTCCCACGTATTCCTCATCTTAGATGGACTCCCAAAGCAGATTTGTCTCGGAGGTGGAAGTACAGTATCCCTTTCTAATCATGTACAGAATGTAGTACAGATTTTGCAAACAGACCCCCTTGAGAAGAAGTCGAGTCCAATGCATAATGTTTTATAAAGGTGTGCATAGATGACCATGTGGCTACTGCACAAATATCTTGCACATGGACACCCCTTTTTAATACTGTAGAAGTTGCCATGCCCCTGGTCGAATGAGCTCTTAGTCCATCAGGCGGTTCTTTTCCTGCCAATCTATAACATTCTGTTATGGCTAAAATTATCCATCTGGATAAAGTTTGTTTTGTTACCGGAAGGCCCAGTTTACGTCCAGTGTAACCCACGAAAAGTTGATCACACTGGCGAATCTTTGCAAATCTTGAGATGTAAAAACTAAGAGCTCTCCTGGAATCTAGTCTATGAAGTCTTTCCTCTTCCTTGCTTGCATGAGGAGGAGGATAAAATGTAGGCAAAGTTATCTTTTGTGACAGATGAAAATCTGAAACAATTTTTGGCAGAAAAGAAGGTTTAACCCTAAGAACTCCTTATAAAAGATGGTGTGAGGAGGTCCGCTCGAAAGCGCCTGCAACTCACTTACCCTGCGTGCTGATGTCAATGCTACAAGAAGAATTGTTTTTAACGTAAGGAGCTTTAAAGGGCAAGAATGTAAGGGCTCAAATGGAATACATGTGAGAAATTTTAAAACTAGATTTAGATCCCACACTGGAACCTGGAAAGGTACTGGGGGGGTGGGGGGTGGAGACATTTAAACCATTTAGGAATTGAATTATCAAAAGGTATTTTAAAGTAAGTTTCTTCTTCAGAAGAGCGCGTAAAGATGGATAACGCTGCTAAATATCCCTTTATTGTCCCAATCTGAAGCCCCAGATTGGCCAAATGCAACAGAAAAGATAAAATGGTGGGGATATTACACTGAAAAGGGTCCACATCCTTTTCTCTGCACCAGCTACTGAACTTGTTCCAACGACACCGATACAGAGACTTAGTTGCTGGCCTTCTGGCCAAAAGCAAAATCTCCATCACGTCATCCGGAAGGTCCCAATCCTTGTATCTCAGCCTTTCAGAAGCCATGCGTGAAGGTGGAGTGTGTTGACCTCCAGATGGAGAACATGACCTTCCTGTCCCGAGAGGAGATCCTCTCTTCTTGGAAGACGTATTGGAGGGCAGATGGACATGTCGAGAAGACCCGGGTACCACTTTCTCCTGGCCCAATCCGGAGCAATTAGGATCATGGTCTTCCTGAACTTTCTCAACCTCCTGATTACTTGAGGGATCACAGGTTCTCAACCTCCTGATTACTTGAGGGATCGCAGGGATTGGAGGAAACACATACAGTAGTGGGAACTCCCATTCCACCACGAACGCGTCCCCCAGAGCTCCTCTCGGGGGAAATTCCCTTGAGCAGCACAGTTCGCACTTCCGGTTGACCCTGGTCGCGAACAGATCCACTTGAGGGGTTCCCCAAAGGGCGAAGATCCCTTGAATGACTTCCTGAGCCATCTCCCACTCATGAGACTGTGCTCTGCCTGCTCAGAGCGTTCGCTGTTGTGTTTCGCTCTCTGGCTAGATGAATTGCCGATAGAGAGATCCCTTCTAGTATTTCCCAGAACCAGAGTTGCATCGCCTCTCTGCACAACGGTAGTGACCCTACTCCTCTCTTGTTGACGTAGTACATGGCCACTGTGTTCTCCGTCATTATCAGAACATTCTTTCCCCGTGAGCAGAAAGGCCTTCAGCGCTAGTCTGATTGCCCTCAACTTCAGAAGATTGATATGTAGTTTGGACTCCCACGGAGACCAACGTCCGCTGATTGTCAGATCGTTGATTTGGGCTCCCCACCCGTGAGTGAGGCGTCCGTCACTACTGTTATCTCCGGCCATGGTTGCCAAAAAAGATTCTCCTCTGAGGATATGATGCCTGCAAGCCCACCATTGAAGATCCTGTGCTACTTGGGCTGGGACTTGCAGTAGATCTGACATTTCCCCTGAGAAGTGGGACCATTGAGTTCTGAGAGCCCATTGAAGAGATCTCATTCTCAATCTGGCTTCTGGCACCAGGAAAATGCAGGATGCCATCAGACCGAGCAAACTGAGAAAAATCGAAGGCCGGAAGATGCTGGGCATTCTGAAACGTTGTCACCATCTGCAGAATGTGGTGAGCTCTCTTCAGGAGGCGAGGCTTTGCCCGAACAGGTATCCAGGACTGCTCCTATAAATTGGAGCTTTTGTGATGGTATCATGTTTGACTTTTTAAATTCAGAGAAAAACCTAGTTTGTGAAGGAAGTGACAAGTCTTGGACAGGTGATCCAGGGCTTGTTCTGGAGAACATGCTCTGATCACCCAATCGTCCAGATAGGGGTAGACATGAATCCCCCCTCTTCTGAGACTAGCGGTCACCACCGCCATCAACTTGGTGAAAACACTTGGGGCGGAGGTCAAGCCGAATGGCAGAACGCAAAACTGATAGTGAGAATTGCCAATCGCGAAACCTCGGGTACTTTCATGTGCCAATACATCTCAAGCACAGAAAGTAAGCATCCTGAAGGTCCAATGATACCAACCAGTCCTGGAGTCAGAGAGCCTGAAAGATCTGAGAAAGTGTGACCATCTTGAATTTGTCCTTCCTTAGGAACTTGTTCAAGTTTCTCAAGTCCAAGATGGGTCTCAGTCCTCCGTCTTTCTTTGGAATAAGGAAGTATGGGGAATACCAACCCTTGTCCCTCTCCGCTACAGGTACATGTTCTATTGCACCTTTCTGTAGTAGGGTTAAAACTTCCTGCAACAGGAGCGGATCCGGATGCTTGGTAGAGTTGTATTCCGGAGGATGGTTCTGAGGTTTCTTTAGAAAAGGAAGGCAGTAACCTTGGGATACTGTTTCCAGTGCCCAAGCATCTGAAGTAATGCCCTGCCATTCTTTCAGATGCTGTGAGATCCTGCCTCCCACCGGGGTCTTGTCGGTCAAAACCTCAGTGATTTTGCGGCAGCAGCGGCTGATGGTACAGATGCCGTTGCTGAGGTTGATCTAGCACCTTTTCCTCTTCCGAGGAAATTTTCTTTGGCCTCTTTGATTGGCCTGCCCTCTTCCAATTGAGGAATAATAACGAAAAGGATGACCCCTCCAGGAAGATGAGCCCGTGTAGGGGCGTTGCTGAGGTTGTCTTATAGCGGCACTTAGAGATTTTGCTGCCGCTTTGGAGGTCTGTAGCTTCTCCAAACTTTCATCTGCCTTGCTACCGAACAACCTCGAGCCATCAAAGGCCACATTAAGAAGTCTGGATTGCACATCAGGAGCAACCCAGATTTTCTTAGCCACGCAAATCTGCGTAGCACTGTGCTAGTCGCCATGGACCTGCTGATGTGGTCAGCTGTGTCCAGTCCCGATTGAAGGCATTCTCCCGAAGCCTCCTTTCCATCCCTTATAATAGATAGAAAGCCATCACGCTCTTCGCCTTCTGGGAGGTGTTCAGCTGCCGCTGACATACAGTCCCACAGGGTATAAGAGAACCTTGCTCAAGTACAGGTTACATTGGTAGACTTCAAAGCCATACTGCCCGATGTAAAGATTTTCCTGGACCATGCATCCACTTTATCGTCCCTATCTGGAGGGATTGTAGGGTATGCAGCATTTTTTGTGGAAGTGGCTACCTGTACTACTAAGCTTTCCGGAGATGGATGTTTACTGAGGTATTCCGGATCAGATGTACAAGGTCTATACTTTGCCACAAACTTTCTATTCACAGCCCCTATGGCTTCAGGATGTTCCCATGCAGAATTGACCCTTCTTTGTAATGCAATGTGAAAGGGTAAAATGGGGTCTTGTTGGGGTGTACCAGATAATATATCCGTCATGTCATCCTCATCATGACTGACGGGTGAACTCCTACCCCCACCCCATAAATTCTGTAACTCTGCCCATGAGTCTTCTATAACTAGTATCCCACTTGTTCTGATGGGTCTGGTTTGTCAAATTCATACTCTGGAGAGGTATCCAGGCCACTTGCTGTTTTGCAAACATTCTTGCAAGTCTTTAATTCTTGATTGAGGATCAATTAATTCCTCTGGGACAGGTCTTGTACCATATCTAACACCAGCAGAGGTCACTTCCTCTTGTTCTGATGAGTTTCCCTCATATATGGACGACATGGTCCTGAAAAACTCATGTCGACTCAGGTTGAAAAACCTTTTCAGGCATTACAGGTCTCCCCTTCAATAGAGGCTTGGGCGTCGACGAAAGCGTCGATGGCGCCGTAGTCTTAACCACTTCTTTCGATATCGTCGAAGGAACTTTCGGCGATCTCTATGTAATCGTCGAGGAAGCCGTGGAAACCGTCGAAGGAACCTTCACGGTCTTTGAGCAAGAGCTCGACGTAGCTTCCTTCGAGTGAGTTGTCGTCTCGAGGAGCTTCGAAGTCTTCGACGGCGTATGATCTTTCGATTTTGTTTCCCTCTGCCTTCGATTTATGCACCGAAGGATGCGTCTTACGAGGTGATCGAGAAGAATCCCTCGATGACGTCCGACGTCTTTAGGAGCCTTTCTTGTTTTGGACCTTCCTCTGTCACCTTTCGTGAGCAGGAGCATGGTCTTCCTTAGCTATTTTTGAGGGGGTCTGGGCCGCGTTCTCAACATTTTTTAACATGGATACTCGAAAGGCTTCCCATTCCCTAGGAGAGTCATGTTTGGATGGGCATGTTATAACCTCTTCCGAAGATGTCGAAGAGGATGAGGGAGATCAATGCCGTCTTTTCTTCGAAGACGAAGATTTCCTCGATCTACTTCTTGAATGTCTTTTACGTTGAGATTTTGAAGACTCGTCCGAGTCTTTTTTTAAAGTAGGCTTCGAAACACCCTCCCCCATCGCCAGTTTACCTCTATGCTCTTTTAGGGCTTTGTGGGTCATCGACTGACACGAACCAGTCTTCCGTTCGGTGGTCGGGGCCGAGGCACCATAGACAGTTCTTATGTGGATCCGTCAAAGACATTTTCTTTCCACATCTTAGGCATTTTTTAAAGCCTGTCTTCGGCGTGGAAGGGTTCGAAGATGACATCGCTTTTTGTCACGAAATACCGAAGCGCCGTTTTACTCTATCCGAAGCGAAGCGAACGAAAAACGGAACTGAGGCCAACGGGCGCTCGAGGCTTTTATACGAGGGTTGACGTCGATACTCGACGCATGCCGCTGAGGGACATGGACGCCGCGGCCTCGAGTGGAGCGCCCTCTGCTGGACAAGAGAAAACATTTTCCGAGGCGAAACCTAAAGGTAAGGATATATCTAAGATGAGGAATACGTGGGAGGACACAATCCATTCGAAATGAGAATTCTCCCTAACACCACTCCCGTTAGATAGCTGACAATAAGTGAAACCTTTATAGGTGGTTTCTTCTGGGACCCCCATCATGGGCCAACAAGATTGCAAGGGAGACCACACTTGAGCTACCCTGAAGTCTGGATGAACTGCAAGGAGAATGTCATGCATCAACTGTAGGAAGAAGGGCCCCACATTCTGGAGGAACCACCATCCTCTCATGGTTTCCTCTGATGGAGTCTGTGGTCTTACACGCTGGTAACTGTTAGGCAAGATTGTATGCAGTACCCTTTGGGTGCACTAGAACAACCTTGACCACCTGGCAATAGGAACCCAACCTTTGGTATAAGTCTGTACTACACAGGTTGGTAGCTTGTTGAGCAGCCAGGCTTATCTCAAGAGGGGTCGATGTGAGCCGTAGGGGAGTTACACAGATTCACAGTGACAAGTATTTATATAAACTCTTACACACAAGGTTTCTTGAGTAAACAATTATTTATCAGTCAGTTAAAATAAGCCTTCTTCAGAAGGGGCAATCTAATAGCAACACACAAATACACTTCAAATAAACACACTCTTAATATTTATAAACCAGTAAGTACCCTTTTGGGATGGCCCACAGACACTACCTACACCCTCAGGTGATGTCAATAGTTAGGGTGCTGGGGACATTAATCTATCACTGTTGCATTCTCCTAGGAGACCCAAATGCACTCTGTGGTGATTGGCCGGCTGATGGGAGAAAACTGAATAAAAGGAGAGTCCTTTGGCTTGGAAGGCACAGTCGACCACTAGACAAAGGAATCGAAGAAGAGCTTGAAGAGGACGCCTGCTGCAACTCCTAGACCGTTGGTTTGCCCGGTGAAGCCCTGCTGCAGTGCCAAAACGCCATGTTTGCATCAATAGAAGCCCCTGCACGGACGACTTCTCCCCTTGAGTTGTTGGGACCAATCAACTCCAAAGTAAGCCACCTGGACATCCTATCGGAGCTGGTTGAATTTCCACAGAGTTGCTGCTGGAAACCGAATAGCCAGGGAGCGTAACACTAGATTGTGTGCGTTGCTTTTAAGCTGTCCTAGAGCTTTTGGAAGATCCTTCGGACTCCCAAGAAGCAGGACTGACCGAGTGTGTCAGGGTCCTAGTCTTGAAGACTAATCTCTCCCAGAATTCTAAGAACCCTTCTCCTCACTGTCCGATGCCCTAACAATCTCACTATTCACAGTTTCAATGACAGGCAATTCTGGGAAGTTGCCAGAGGGCCTCACCGCAAACTGGAGTAGTCCCCAAAGGATCTCTGGCAAAAGCCTCTGGATTTACCACAAGGGAATCTATAGGACTGGGCCCAGTGTTCATAAAATTATGGTCACTTACACCTGCTACTTGAAAACTATCCTCAGGAAAATAATGTTGGTACAAGTGCAGGTATGGGAGCAGAAGCTCCAGCAGTGCTATGTTCCAAGGAATCCAACTCAACTTCTAAAGAGAAGGACACCCCTGTGAGAATCTCTTGCTCTTCATTGGGAAAATGACAGACTCAGAGGGGCCCAGACCAATGTCTTACCCTTGTATCTGGGGTCCCTTGTTCCACAGGCTACACAAGATCCACTGTACATTGGTATATAGGGAGGCTTAGAGTACCTACTCTTCAGATGGTTGGTCCCACTACCCTTTCCAGAATCTGGTGACTTACCCTTGTTAAACCTTCCTCTCATAAGACCGACAAAGTTTCAGATGACGGTTCGGCAAGATCTCTTTTAGGCAACTTACCTTTCATTTCTAAGGACCCTCCAGACATTTTACTTTTATTTTTTAATCTGACCTTTTTCCAGTGAAGTGAAGCCCTCATCTTCACCACTGACTTTTTGCTCATTTGTCATGGGGAAACAGGTTATCAAAACCCCAATCAAGGTAGCAATGGAAAGCAGTCAAGGCTATCCTAGTCAGAGTTCCCCCGTTCAGTTTAACAAGGGAGACCTCCTAAAAATCAGTCCGCCAGGCCAGATTAGAGAAATCCACCTCAACACCTTGTCAACGCTAAATTGGCTTTACCAAGCCCTAATCCAAATAGTGGCTTTGAACTCCTCCCCCCCCCCCCCAACAGGGAGAAACTATCTCCCCACTGTGACCTTACTGGCAGACTAGTGGCAACCGAATAAATGATTTGAGCAGAGATGTGAACCTAAAATGGCTTTACTCATCTCAAAAGTCAGCCAGGATTCAAGGACAGAAATATGCTGGGGTTCCATTTAAATCAATGGTGAGAATGCTACACAAATCCATTCCCCTCCCCTCCCCCCAACGGCAACCTTTAGAATATAGGCTTACATTGATTACCAGAGGGTTGTTGAAAAACTCTTCTTTCAAGATATACTGGGGTACTGCATGCGGCAGGAAGGACATTGGATGTGTTTTAGTGGTAATCCTTGGCTTTCCTGACAAAGTCCCTTAAGTCAGTAACTTGTAGCAAGTCACTCATTACATGAGCAACCTTGTTAAAAAGCTATGCTCTACACACCTTTACATTATACTGACATTACATTATAATGACATACCGTGCAGTACACACCTTTACATTCCAATTATATCCAAGTATAATTGGACAAAAAAGTAAAACGAAGAATTACCTGTTGTATCAGACGGAAATCGTGGCTAACCAGCATCATCCCCCCTTCAAAATCATTGATTGCATCAGCCAGAGCATCAATTGTCTCTATATCCAAGTGATTGGTTGGTTCATCCAAGAAGAGCAAGTGAGGATTCTGCCAGGCAAGCCATGCAAGACAGACACGACATTTCTGTCCATCTGACAGGTTTCGGATTGGACTGACCTGCAGGAGAGAAAGAAACTAGTTATACCAGAGGATGAGGCAGCATACAGAGATGGGAAGTCTGACCCCTTTGTAGTGATAGTGTGACGAATCAACTTCTGGGGCACCAGTGGTCCAGGGATGAATATTTGTTTTCTAAATCATCAATCAGCGCCACACTTATAGAATACCAGAAGGGATACAAACAGATTGGAAACACAAGCAAACTATAAATCTTGTCCAATGTTGATAACGTGGACAGAACAGCAGGCTTATCTCTGCAAGGTTGTGGATCATTGGTTAGTTGCAACACAGCGAAAATACAATTACCCAATGATAAAAGTGACTGTTCAGTTAAGGCTGTATAAAAAATATCTACTTTATTATCACAACAGACAGTTCTAGCACACTACAAAATACAACCAACCCTGTAAAGGAATGCAGAGAACAGTGTTTCAAGAAGGAACAGGGATGCACTCTGGATATTTGCAGGAGTGTAGTCAGTAAAGTAATTAATCACAATAGTTAAAGAATACTTGTTTTCAGCACAAAGGGAGCAATGGCTAGTAAAATGTTACTAGGGGTCTTTGGAAAAGGACCAGATGGACAGAACCACAATGTAATCTGTGCTTGTAGAAGTTCTTGCTGCTCAACAGGCTCAAATTGGTTTCAGGGCGCTTTGCAGCTTCTGGGAGATGGGAGACAGCTGTAGGTATCGGGCAGCAAGCGGTTCGGTGAGCAAGGCTGGCCGGATAGCTGCAGGCAGGCCTACATGGCAGCTTGGGGTCAGGAATAGTTATCGCAGTGCTGGTTGGCAGGTCTGAAGCACTGGTTGAGGTATCTTGAACGTTAGCTACTGCGGTGTGACAACAGTCAGTGGTGAAGTTGGTTGCAGCTCGAGGCGCTCCTTTAAAGCGGTATGCAGTGATTATATCGAATCCAAAACCAATAAAAAAATTACGACTGAAAAAGCAACTAATGTCAAAATAACTAATTTTGGAAAAAAATAAAAATGGGGTTTTTAGAGGGAATAGTGGTTTTGGGGGTGTGGGAAAAGCATTTTAAAAAAGGAGGGCTTGGGGAGGGGGGTAATCCCCCCCAAAAAACGAAATTAGTTATTTTTTCATTGGTTATTATTTCATTGTTTATTATTACATGTAACCCTTTTACGGCGGATGCTGGTTGATGCTCGTCAGTGCACTCCTAGCTTCTTCAATGGGCTTGTATCGTCCTTTAAAGGCGGATGGCCCAAAGCTGAGATTTGTGTTGCTGGCAACTGCCTTATCCTTGCTTTGGTTTAGAGACTCTGGCGCTTCCCACCTAGGAAGCTTGCTTGCAGAGCCTAGCAGGGCATGCTGTGCGCTGGCTGGGTACCAGTTCTGGAGCTGCTTGGAGGGTCCTCTGGATTCAGCATCTCCCTCTGTTCCCTGGGAAATGTTAAGGGGAGGGATCTTGCTTCCCTCTTGGAAATCCTGGCCTTCCTTCACTGGCAGAAGCTGTAAGGCAGACTGTACCTTCAGTCAGGGTCCGTCCAAATGAATTCTTGTTACTCCTTGCAAAGTCTTCAGATCTGCAGAAAGAGGTGCTTGCTCCTCTTTTAAAGCCAAATGAGGCCCAGTGATTGGTGTAGACTAAGTCTACCTTAATGTACCAATCCTGGATCCCCACCAACAATCTCCTATATGCATGAGGTCATTACTAGAGTGCTTTGCAACAGGAAATGTAAAAGGGTGAAAACATGTACTAAGTCCCACCAATCGTCCCGTCTGTTGTCGATCAAAGGGTCACTAGGTTAATTGATCTCTGTGGTTCCCGATTAAAGTGGCAGGTCTCCCTTGAATCTGTGGAGAGAGCAGACTGTCTCCATAAAATCGCGTACTCCTACTGTCTAAATGGCCCCCCCTGTGGGGGTTGCCTACTGTAAACACATGTACCAGATATGACAGGTCACTGCCCTTGATACTGAGAGGCGGGAGCTGGCTTCAGGTTGATACAGGTGCATATCAAAGGTGTTGGGGGTTTCCTGTCTTTTGTTGGCCCTGCGACCAGGCTTCTCGTGGGCCTGCTTAAATTAACTCAGCTGCCACCAGCAGGGCTTACAAAGTATAGGGCGGATCCATTGAGTCTTATTTAATTAGGCTGGCCATGGCAGGAGGAAGGTTTTGCCCTCCCCTTTTGGGATGCCTT
This sequence comes from Ambystoma mexicanum, assembly GCF_040938575.1. Classification (NCBI taxonomy): domain Eukaryota; kingdom Metazoa; phylum Chordata; class Amphibia; order Caudata; family Ambystomatidae; genus Ambystoma; species Ambystoma mexicanum. Next base: position 1,451,387,412 of record NC_090923.1, on the reverse strand, counting down.
TATGTATTCCTGGGTGTCACATTCCAACTAAATGTGACAGGTAGGATTGCGCCTGTATGCTGTATTTAGCCAGAGTACACAGGTCTATGTGTTTGTCATGCGGTGAGCATAGGAAAATGTGTGCGGATTAGCCCCACACATTTTCCAGGAGGTTGATCTACCATCATTCAATTTCATATAAAATTTCAGAAAAGCCCAGATGAGCACCCAACATAAAATATGAAGGGGTGGGGAGAACCAGGATACCATACAACCCAAAAAATAGGTAAGTACCTATTAGCCTGAACAACTAAGTGGAGTACCTCAGACATAGCAGAGTCCTAGTACATGTGAAAGGCCCTAGTCCTGGTGGTTAGAACCTAACAGCAGGGTGTGGGATTACAATGTGAAACCATTTTAATATGAGAAAAAAAAAGAAAGAAAAAACAGATCTACAATCCCCAAGGCCTAAAACACAATACACCAATGTCAGGACAGTTTTTCTAAAGTCCAAATAAGGGCTCCACGAAACTATACCCGAGGCAATTCAGAAACTCCACTCAGTCCAAGGGTGTACCCACCTGAAAATATTCAGGCATCCAGGAATTCCCACACCGGCAGTTGTTGATAAACGGGATGTATGACAACATGCCCAGCAGGGATTTGTAGTACGAACTGGTGTACCAGGGTGCTGTTGAGACAGCATACCTTGTGTTGAAGAGCTGCCACCCTTTCGTCTGAGGGGCTGGCTGTGGTTTGGGTTTCAAGCCTTGCTCAGAGAAAGAGTGCCTGTTTGAGCTGGAACCAGGCACAACTTTGGGAAGTTGGAGAAGCCCAGATGCGGTAGACACTAGATGGTAGTGGCAGTGTTGGTTTCTGCCAGTGGAAAAGAGGGGGCTCTTACTAACCAGTCTAGATACAGGCAGACGACCTGGAGTGATGCTTGGTCGACAATGACTGCCTTGTTGCCGATTTAAATAACAAGCCTGTTTATGACCTTAAAGAAGGAGTGGCCACTAGATTTTGACATGGACTTCGAAGAGTCGCCTCCCTGGTGAGATGGAAAGGGCCTTGGCTCTCCTCCCGACACCCCTTGGGCACTGACCTTTGGTGAAGACCTGTCCTTGTGCGAGGATCTGGGCTCGTTGTCGGGGGTGTCTTTATGCCTCTTCTTGCTGGTGACCTGGACTTTATGCAACCTAGACCTCTTACCAGAGGTGGTTCGCCGGGCCGTCCTGCCCTGCCCTAACAAGGCTTGACTCCGTAATGAAGCAGAGTCAGAGGCCACGCAACGAGACGACAATCCCTCAGCGTCTTGTTGGAGAATGACTGGCAGATTTCGCAGTCCTGGATGACATGAGGCAGTAGAAGTAATTGTTGTGATCATCCACATAGACATTGTTCAGTCTACCGTAGGCACAGGCCTTGAACAATCTCTTCCTTGAGGTTCTGCCATAAGATAGGCCCATCTATGCAAACAAAGCTCTGCCGAAGATTACCCGAGGAGGGAACAGTCCACTGAGGTAGCACTGTTACCGCCAACGCTGGTCGTTGCGTAAATGTCGAAAAATATATTTTTTTTCATGGAAACCTCTCTTTTTACTTCTGCCTTTTCTCCTTCCCTCCCCCGCTGACCTTCAGGTAACCAGTGCAGTTTAGGTTACAGCCAGGACACCCTCTGATCTCGGGCCCAGGTCCTCCCCCACCAGTCTCGCACCTGCGCTGCCTGCCTGCCTGCCAATCCTGGCACTTGGGGACTGTTTCTGTATCCCTGCAGTCCCCCTACCAGCACTTGACACCAGATGTCTGCACTTACCCTTGCACTTGCTGGCCGTTACCTTACTTATTGCCATTATCTATTCCCCATGTACTGCACTGCCCCCCCCCCCGTCCTCCCCATCGCATGCACTTGCGTGATCTGAATGACACGTGCCCTAGTAGGATCGTTCTGTCCTCCCTTTGTTCCCCCTCGCTTGCCTCATCGCACCTTGAAATACTTGTGTATAGGCGCGTTATAAATGCCATATCATAAATTCCAAATTGATTCGTAGAAATGTTGGGGATTATTTTTGAGGACTCCCTACACCAACGTGGGGTAAAGAAAATCTAAAGAAGGCAGGAGTTAAGGGAGGTGCTCCTATTGGCTGAGCAGTATGATCCAAAATGACTGATGGAGCAGAACATTGACTTAAAATTTTCAGTTAAAGTTTACTGCTTTAAGTTACTGAGGATTCCCAGTCTGACTGGGAATATTTACATCATGCGAGTCTATGAAAGATCCAAAGCTGGAGAAAATTATAAAGACATTGCAGTATACATATCGTCCAAAGAAACATGGACACTTCTGTCTTATAAAAACAATGGTTTATTTTGTAGCATGCAGGCAAAGAAATCTTTGGAAAGGTAAGTACTACTTCATAAATCACACACAATTATAAAAACCAACACAATAGTATGGTATGCAAACCAAAGTATAACCTTATTTAGAGCAGCAATATGCATTTCTTGTTGAGTAAAACCTAATGATACCCATTTAGAATGGCAACAGCTATTCATGGGGTGTAAAACCAAAGTAGTTAGACTTCAAGGGCAGCAGATCGCATTGGTCATAACCTACAGTGCTATTCAGTTTCAAAAATCACCTAGGTATGCCAACACTTACAAGTATACACCTTGCAACTTATTCTTCTGTTAGGCAAGGATACACAGGACGACGATAGCAATTTTTTTTTTTTTTTTTTAAATCGTGCCATAGCCAACATTTGACTTTAAACACTTTTCACGAACAAACATACATTAGACAACTAAAATTACAACCATAAAAAAGAATGACCATGCCAATTCCTAAAATTGGATCTTTAAATAGACAGACTATACATTCTTAAAGAACAGCACATCTAGGAAGTAGTACAAAAAAAGGACAGAAAAGGGAGGGTAAGCGAGCAGGAGAACACCTATTCTTTCCTCACTATAACTCTTAGGTCTCCTAGAGACTAAATTAAAACATCTCATTAAAACACAAAATCTAATAACTTAAGCCCTGCGGTGAAAGGGCTGGACTAACTGCTGTTAGGCTGTGGCGAGTGGAGTGGAGCTTCCTACTCAATTACCAGTGGAGAGGTGCAAGTGCTTTTAAGGGAGGAAGACCAGCTGAACCTTAAAAGGGCCGCCTCCAGCACCCTTGTGGTGTAAGCCCTGTGGTGAAAGGGCTGGACTAACTGCTGTTAGGTTGTTTGGCGAGTGGCGCCACGCTAGCAAGGTTTACGTTATGGCCACTCCTGTATCCAGAACACGATCGCAGAAGAAACGCGACAAGGGCGAAAAGGATGAAATCGGAGTCTGCAGCACTGTAAACAGGCCCTGTGCAAGGAAAGTAAGTTGATTTTATTCTTGCACATCAACGAATGAAGAGCAACGGGAGATGTTACTGTTGCTATCACTAATTCTAACTCTAACGATTCCAGTAACCCTAGCAATATTGCGAATGGGGTCCAGACAGATAATGTGCTTGATCATTCCATGCAAAACTGTGAAGAGGTTGTTGGATTGGCAAAGGGTTCGATGCTGAACTGTAACACTAGTAATATTGGTAATGCTAGATATGACCAAGCGCAAGGACATGCTCCTTGCTGGACTAAAATCAGTATTGCTGACGGTCTGTGCCCCCGCCCGAGCTCCACACACTCAAATGAATAAGAGCCCATTCACCGCGATCACTTACCCGGGGTATCACCGGTCCGGGTGGATGTGTGTGCACTGCCGAGCATCCAGGTGCCGGCATTGGAGCTGCGTGGGGAAGTCCAGTGGCTGAAAACGGCAGTGCCCCTGGGTGGTGGCGAAGTGGCCGGCGGCGGCTTGCCAGCGGAGTCGCGCGCGTCTGATGACGCGTGTGGAGGCGGGCATGATACGCCCGCCAGCGTCTACGAGATTGACTGCGTTAGTGAAAGTGACGGAGCGCCGTGCCCGAGAAGAAAGGCTCCTCCTCCCGGTTCTGGAATACCTCGGCCGGAGCTATTGAGCTCACAGGGGAAACTTTGGACAGCCGGGAAGGGGGTGGGGGGGCGGCACAGGAGGTAGCTCCGTCCTCAGGATCACTGGAAAGATCTGAGGCACGCTCTATCGGGAGCGTCCCTGACGAACCTCATGATGAGGTATTCTGCTCCTCGCTGGGTAACACAATTAACCACAGCACACCGGAATGGCAGACAAGATCCCTAGCAATAGAAGAGCTGGTGGACTTGAGAGAGATGAGTGCCACATACACAAAAAGTAACCCTAAAGCGCCAGAATACTCAATCAACGGAGGCAAATGAGGACATCTGGGCAAATGCTCATTACAAACGTGTAAAGCAGTCTGCATGCGTCTCAAATGAGGACAAGTGAATCCTCCATGCAAGACTTGTCATTTAAACAAAGGAATTCACAGAAGAGAGCTGTCAATGCCCAACAGCTTGTATTAGAAACAACGTTAATGAACATGCAAAATCCACAACCCAGTAGTGGTACGAATTCATCAGCCAATTGTGACCCGTCTGATTCATCCTTTATGGAACGCCCCTTCCTGAAAATAAGGAGGGGCAGATTTACGAAACATAAGAAAGTAAAGAAACAATCATCAGAGCAAAGACCACAGAGGTCAATGATGCTGGACTAACAACGGACCTACAAGCTGCCATAATATCTTCACTTGTAATCTCTATGGCTCCGTTCATGAAACTATGAAAATCTGAATGACTCTATGAAGGACTCTACAACTTTGATGGCTTTATTGAATTCTAAAGTTGCTCATTTGGAACAAATATGCAGCCAGTCTGCCAGTAATGTTAATGAAGGGTTAAAGGGACTGGACGAATCACTTAAAGGTCTGTGCAAGCAAAAGAGAAGAACAAGTTACTTTCTTACCTGGTAACGTTCTTTCGATGGGATGGTCCGACGACGTATTCCATATCTATGACATGTAATCACCACAGCTGTGCTGCTTCTGAAACTTTTTTCGGCGTCTGCGTCGATGCGCCGTCGTCGAGGACCTCCTCCGACGTCATCCGATGTGATAAGTAGGACGCACGACGCCCGTAGCCTCAGTTGTAGTTTTTTCCCCCAGAACGTGTGACACTAGCCAACTGCCAGTCAGACACAAAGCCTTGCGGAACGTAAGCTGCAATCGCAAAGAAATTCTGCAGCGGGGAAGGCAGGGCGGGAGCGATATGACTACGTCGTCGGACACTCCCATCGAAAGAACGTTACCAGGTAAGAAAGTAACTTGTTCTTCGAGGGGATTGGGTCCTCCGACGTATTCCATATCTATGACACACTCCCAAAGCAGTACCAGAGCAAAGAGGAGGGAAAGAATTTAGAATCAAAATTTAGAATAGCCAATCAAATAGCAAAGGACCGCCTTGCCAAAGGCCAGATCCTGTGCTCGGATGGAATCGAGGGAATAGTGACGTACAAATGTATGTACTGAAGCCCAGGTGGCTGCATCACAGATGTTGCGAATAGGAACACCCCTCTGCAGGGCAGTAGATGCAGCCATACCCCTGGTAGAATGGGCCCGCAAGCCAGCCAGTGGGTCCTTACCCGCCAAGCGGTAGCACTCCGAGATGGCCAAAATAATCCAGCGAGACAAAGTCTGTTTCGTCACAGCTTGCCCTAAACGCTTTCCAGCGTAACCAATAAAGAGTTGATCGTCCACTCTGACCCGGGACATGCGTGAAACATAAAAGCTTAAAGCTCTCCTAGGATCAAGCCTATGGAGCCTCTCCTCTTCCTTACCAGGATGCGGAGGAGGATAGAATGCCGGAAGAACAACCTTCTGGGCCAAATGAAATTCCGTCACTACCTTCGGAAGAAAAGAAGGACGAACTCTAAGGACAACCCTGTCCTTGTGAAATACAGTGAAGGGTGGCTTAACTGAAAGTGCCTGTAACTCACTCACTCTGCGAACGGAAGTAACCGCAACTAAACACACAGTTTTCAGAGTTAACAGCCTCAAAGGGCAAGAATGTAAAGGCTCAAACGGAGCACCCATAAGAAACTTAAGAACAAGGTTTAAATCCCAACCGGGCACCAGGAAAGGTGACGGAGGGAACACATTAGTGAGCCCTTTCAGAAACTGTGAAATTAAAAGGGATTTTAAAGTAAGAACACTCTTCGACGAGCGCTTAAAGATGGACAGCGCCGCCAGGTAACCTTTAATGGTACCCACTTGCAAGCCCCTGTGGGCCAAAGAAAGTAAAAAGGACAGAACCATGGGGATGTCACATGCAAAAGGATCCACATTCTGAACTCGGCACCAGTCGCAGAACTTACGCCAACGGCAACGGTACAGAGACTTTGTTGCTGGCCTTCGGGAAGAAAGCAACACCTCCATCACGTCTTCAGGGAGGACCCAATCCTTATACCTCAACCTTTCAGAAGCCAAGCGTGAAGGTTGAGGGATCTGACCTCTGGATGGAGAACCTGACCCCCCTCCCGTGAGAGCAGATCGTCTCGGTAGGGAAGACGACGCGGAGGGCAGATGGACGTCCTCCGAGCCCACGCCGGAGCAATGAGGATCATCCGGGAACCGAACTTCCGTAACCTCCGCAGCACTTGCGGGATGACGGGGACTGGAGGAAATGCGTACAGCAGCGGGAACGACCACTCCACCACGAACGCGTCTCCTAAGGCTCCTTTTGGAGGAAATTCCCGCGAGCAAAACCTTTCGCACTTCCGGTTGACACTGGAGGCGAAGAGATCCACTTGAGGGGTCCCCCAAAGGGCGAAGATCTCCAGGAGAATCTCCTGAGCCAACTCCCACTCGTGAGAGATCGTGCTCTGCCTGCTCAGAGCGTCCGCCGTCACGTTTTCGTCTCCGGCCAGATGAACTGCCGAGATCCAAACTTCCTGCTGGATGGCCCAGAACTCGAGCTGCATCGCCTCCCTGCACAGAGGAAGTGACCCTGCCCCCCCCCCCTTTTTGTTGAGGTAGTCAATGGCCACTGTGTTGTCCGTCAGGATCAGGACACTCTTTCCTCGCACAGTCGGCAGAAAAGCCTTCAGAGCTAGCCTGACGGCCCTCAGCTCCAACAGATTGATATGGAGTCTGGACTCCGACGGAGACCAACGACCGCTGACTGTCAGCCCGTTGGCATGAGCTCCCCAATCCGTGAGGGATGCATCTGTCACGATCGTCACCTCCGGCCAGGGAAGCCAAAATGGAGCCCCCTTCATCAAGTTGCCTTTGACGGCCCACCACAGAAGGTCCCGGGCGACCGAGGGCGGCACCTGAAGCGGGTCCGACATCCTGCCGGAGGACTGCAACCATTGCGTCTTGAGCGCCCACTGCAAAGATCTCATCCGCAGGCGAGCCTCTGGCACCAGAAGAATGCAGGATGCCATGAGGCCGAGCAACCTCAAGAACTCGAACGCTGGGAGCGTCTGGGCATGCTGAAACTTGTGCACCATCTGCTGAATGTGAAGAGCCCTCACCTGGGGAGGAAAACACTGCCCCAGGGAAGTGTCGAGCACTGCTCCGATGTACTGGAGCCGCTGTGTTGGCGTCAAATGGGACTTCTTTAAATTGAGGGAGAAGCCCAGCCTGTGAAGGGAGTGGCAGGTGACGGACAGATGATCCAGGACTTGCTCGGGAGAGCTCCCCCTGATCAACCAATCGTCCAGGTAGGGGTAGACGTGAATCCTCCCTTGCCCGAGATGCGCTACCACCACCACCATGAGCTTGGTGAAAACCCTCGGGGCGGAGGTCAATCCGAACGGCAGGACCCGAAACTGAAAGTGCCAGTCGCCAACCGCGAACCTCAGGTACTTCTTGTGCTTGGGATGGATCGGCACATGGAAGTAAGCATCCTTGAGGTCGAGTGACACCAACCAGTCCTGAAGCTGAAGGGCCTGGAGGACGAGAGTAACCATCTTGAACTTGTCCTTCCTGAGGAGTTTGTTCAAACCGTGCAAGTCCATGATGGGTCTCAATCCCCCGTCTTTCTTCGAAATCAAAAAATAAGGGGAATACCATCCCTTGTTCCTCTCCGCTACAGGCACCAGTTCTATGGCACCTTTCTCCAGCAGGGCTTGAATTTCCTGCGCAAGGAGCGGATCCGGACTCTGCAAAGAGAGGTTCCCCGGTGGATGTGCCGAAAGGGAAGACAGTAGCCGTGGGTTATGATCTCCAGAACCCACACATCTGAAGTAATGGCTTGCCACTCTACAAGATGCTGCGCCAGCCTTCCCCCAACCGGCGAAACATGGGACATGGCCTCATGACTGAGTGGGAGCGGCCGCGGCGTTACCTGAGGGCAAAGAGGCAACTGCCCGAGCGGCCTTGGCACCACGGGTACCCTGTTGTCCACCTCTGGTACCCCCTGCGTTGGCCTCTTTGACTGCCAGCTCCTCTCGCTTTACTGAAGGACGAGTAATAGCGAAAGGAACCACCCCTCCACTGCTGTCCCCTAGGACGAAAAGGCAGAGGTTGGCGAACTGCAGCGCCCAACGACTTCGCTGCAGCTTTCGAGGTCTGCAACCTCTCAAGGCTCTCGTCAGCCTTGCTGCCAAAAAGGTGTTCACCGTCAAAGGGCATGTTGAGGAGCCGAGACTGCACATCAGGAGCAAACCCCGACTTCCGCAACCACGCAAACCTGCGTATCACGGTGCTCGCCGCCATGGACCTACTGACGCATTCAGCTAAGTCCAAACCAGACTGAACGGACTCACATGGCATCCTTACCATCCTGGACCATAGCAAGGAAACCATCCCGTTCGTCCCCTTCGGGAATATGTTCAGCCGCTAACGCAACACAGTTCCACAGAGTGTGTGTGAAACGAGACAAGGCACAAATGGAGTTGGCCGCCTGAAGCGCCATACCACCAGAAGAAAACACTTTCTTCGCCCAGCCATAAAAACGTTGGTCGTCCCTATCAGGAGGGATGGTAGGGTACGACGCCTGCTTTGCCGGGGCCGTGGCCGTCTGCACCACCAAACTCTCCGGAGTGGGGTGCCTGGTCAAGTAGCAGGGGTCGCTACTGGCTGGACGGTATTTTCGCGACAAGGATCTGCCCACCGCTGGGAGACTCTCCGGAGCAGTCCAAGCCGCCGCCACCCTTCTCTGTAAAGCCATATGGAACGGCAGTACCGGATCAGTTGGGGGACCAACATCAAGGATGTCCGTCAGATCATCCTGCACAAACTCCCCTGGGGGAGCAGACCATCCCAGGTACTCAGAAACCCTAGCCATAAGGCGCCGATACGAGGAATCGGCATGAGAGCCAGGCTCAGGCCTACAAAACTCCACCTCCGGAGAGGTGTCCAGTCCACTGGCATCATGCAGTGACTGTCTCAAATCGTCAAACTGACTATGGCCCGAGACAATTTCATCTGGAACCTGACTAGGAACCAGGCCATCAGAATCCTCATCCGCCTCTGAAATATAGTCCAGGTGGCGAAAAGAAGGCACCCGAGAGTGCTTGCTCTTAACCAGAGCCTTCCTAGGGGGTTCACCCGTGCCACGGGGTACCTCCGACACGAAAGGCGTCGAGCGAATTGGCGCCAGCATCGAGAGAACCGGCATCGGCGCCGATTTCCTCGACTTCAGATGCAGCGCCTCCAGCATCGGCGGCGTCGACACAGCCCTCGAGGCCAGAGCCCCGAGCGTGTCCCTCGACGACCTGAGCGTCGATGGCTTCGACGACTTCCTCGGAGCCGGAGCCTCGAGAAAGCCTGTCGACGCCCTCGACGCCTCAGACGTCGATGTCTTCCTCGAAGACCTCACAGGTGCACACGGTCTCGAACGCGTCGAGGACCGGGACCTGGAACGGGTACGTCGAGAACGAGTCTCCTTGTCCGAACGGGACCTCTCCCGTGACTTGTGCCGACCACTCTTGCGAGCGGTGTGTCTCGACCTCTCACGACCGACCCCACTCGGGGGCGCGGACGGCTTAGTACCCTGCGACTCAAGAATCGCCAGCATTTTCTTCCCGAAGGAAGCCCATTCCTCCGGCGTCGCATGGCTGGTGGGGTAAGCGACGTGCCGTGCAGAGTCCTCCGAAGAGGACCTGGAAGACGACCGGTGTCGGCGCTTCCGAGAATGCCTCGAAGAGGCTGAGGAGTGGCGAGACCGACTCCTAGAAGGAGACCCACGAGACTTCCGACGATGATGCGGAGAGTCACCCCTCTAATCATCCGTCGAAAGCCCTGCAGATTTCGACTTCCGGGGCTTGGACACCCGACCTACCGACAACTTCTTCTTACGTTCGCGTAAGGCTTTGGACGTGAGCGACTGGCAGTCGATAGTCATCCGTGTCGTGGGCCTCCCCGAGGCACCAGAGGCAGGCGTCGTGCGAGTCAGTCACCGACATCTTGGACCCACACTCCCCGCACTTCTTGAAACCCGGACGCGGGGTCGAAGACGAAGTAGAAGGCATCTTCACACGAAGGAATGTCACAAAACGAACAGGTTCGAAGAACCGAGAAGAACAGAACTCTAAAGAGTCGAGGCGTGAACCGAGAATCATGAAGCAACACGTTCGCGGATAAAACGGAACTGAGGCTATGGGCGTTGTGCGTCCTACTTATCACATCGGATGACGTCGGAGGAGGTCCTCGACATCGACGCAGGACGCAGGAGCCGAAAAAAGTTTCCGAAGCAGCACAGCTGTGGTGATTACATGTCATAGATATGGAATACGTCGGAGGACCCAATCCCTTGAAATGACTCCTTCGACAAAAAACTTTTGGCTGACGTAGCTCGGGATGCACTAGCCTTATTTAAATACAAAGGTCTAACTTGCATAGGACCTCAATGTGACAATGACCAAAACAGCAGCTCCAGATGACAAAAAAGTATAACACCATCCCGTGCTGTGTGCTCCGAGTTAAAGCAAGGGAACTCTGGAGGCAGTAGTGATGCTGCTTCAATTATAATGGAAACGATACCTCAGGGTCCGGAGGTACTTGCGCCATCCACTCAGGCTCACGTGATTGACCTTACTAACAGTAAAGATCTGGCTCAAGTTAACCAAGTTCACTCAAATCCAGTTGGCACTGTGATGAGTCCACAACGATGTGAAATAAATACCTTAGTCGAGTGTGAAAAAATTGTCGATGTTTCATTAAATACAGCCTTTGAACAGGCGAGGGCCTGTAAGACAATTGGGTTTTGTTGACCAACAGCCGTCAACGTCTGACATAGCGTGTCAACCCAGTAATGGGGAAAACGTGCTAACCGTGAGTAAGTGTGTAGAGAAGCCAAATGTATTCTCAATTTTTGGAGGTAATCTAGCAAATTGTAAGACCACAGATGAGCCTACAGCCAATTCCATAAAGATGGTTAAAAAAACCAAAGAACTCAACAACCAAGAGAATCAACAAAAACACGGGAGCAAGGAAATTTGAGGAATTTAAATTTCGTTCAAATAGTGACGAAATACCTAAACAAACCTAAATTGAAAGAAAAAGACCGGAATCAACAAAGGAAGTGGTCCCTATACAACCTGCGAAGGAGACCGTCAAATTGTCGGTTGACTCTGCTGATGAGCTCCTGCATATGTCTACATACAACGACACAGAGGATGTGCAGGCCATAAGAGGACCCAAAATGCACCCTCAGAAAATTTCTGTAGATACACACGAGGTCTCGCCCAATGGTCACCTGGTCGATACAGAGGGAGATGCCTCAGCAGTCCCTGGCTCGGGGGTTCGGTCCTCTGATCAAGCGGTCTTACCGCAAATGGTGAGAACAAAGATCTCTAGAATGTGTCACTTCGTCAACGAACCTGTAAATCCAGAGGTAGAAGGCAAAATCCTGGAAAGTCCGACGTTTATGACTCTGCACAAAAAACGGGCTAAACTATGTAACAGGCTAAGAGTTATACAAATGAGTGAAAGAGAGGACCCCCGAATTAGCATGTCCAACGAAGAGATATTAGACATCGATGTCAGTCTTAGAACTGCGACATGTGTGGATAGAATCCCTAATAGGAAAACAAAGGCAACATCATCAAATACTCATTTGGACTCACAAGTGGTCTCCCAAGAAAGAGAGAGAGGCAAGGCTAAACGAACAAATGGCATGGAACTGGTTTTCAAGGTGATGATTGAGAGGATGGACTCAAAGGATAAGTTGATCTTAAATTGTGCAAACATTATTAGGATGTTTACGTGCTATTACGTCCAAACGAAAATCGAAACGATAAAGTAATTCTTCATGTCTCTTCTTCATTGATAGCTAATACAATTACTGAGGCTAATGTTGCGCTATTCTCACTGGGTTTCAAAGTTTACATGTTAGACTCAGTCTTAACCATCACGTACCGAACTCATGAGACAAAGGAGAAATGTTAAGCTGCCTGACCCAGAGCACTGTGTTGCGCTCCCTGAACAAACAGGAGTCCCCACAAACTCAAACTTGTGAAGTAAGGCCAAAGGCTGAGAGTCAAATGTTGAGACAAACACGTGAAGAAACAAGGTCAGGTGAATTAAATTCTAACCCTACTACGAGTAAAGATACGAGGGTTTCAGAGACACCCAAAAACGGAGATTAGAATCACCATAAGTGGAAATCAAGGTTCACAATTGCCAGTAGCCAAAACAAACAATAAAATTAGTACAGACAAGGAAAACGATGACTGGGACTGGCTTGCGGCCACGCTCAACACAAAAGATCAACAATAATGCCAAAAAGAGCCAAACTTAAATGAGTGCCTAGTGTCTTCTTGGAACACGCGAGGCTTTACACATCTTTTTAATACGAGCTGGCTGGAGGGCTTAACAGTCGTATGCCTGCAAGAAACATGGTTAACTGAGATGCCACTCGTGAGTAATTTCGAAGTGGCTATGAATCCAGCCATAAAGTTGGCAAAACGGCTACCTATGTGGGGCTGCTAACAATGGTAAATAAGGCCTCAGAATGCATGAAGGGAAGACAAGGGCTAACATCTTGATATGTGGGGACCTGAATACTGATCTCTTCAAATTGGCAACAGAAGACAAAAAAGCGCTCGCCAACGATTGGCTTGAAGAAATGGTAATTAGGCAACTGCAAATGTTGAATGGAAATACAATTGGGGATATGCCACCGGCCTCAACGTGGCAGCGTGCTGATTCTGCATCAATAAACTACATCTTCGTGTCAACTGATTTGCATGCTAGAATAACATCTTTTGAGATTAAGAAGCAAACAAACAGTGACCACAATATGTTCATAACAAAACTCATCACATCAACAAAGGAAGGCCCTTTGAGATGGCAACATTCTATCTTGGTTACAGCAAATAGCGCGACACTGCGGCTCGAAGAACAAGAAGTCGCCCAGTTGGCATCAGCTTATTGCCAGGATAGCACTGAATTAGAATATGAGCAGCTTCTATTTCAATTTAAGACCAAGAATGTAGGGCTGAAAAATCCAAATTCGGTTTGAATACACTGGTTTGACCCCGAAATCCAGAAACATAAAAGGCAGATGCCACAGGCCATTCGACAGGCCCGCTCTTTAGACTCAATGGCTAGAAAGACGCAAATTAGAACAGCCAAACAGTCATAAGAACTGGCTAAGGCCCACATACATCTGACTCTTCAAAACGATGCCAAGATAATGCTGGCCATCCTAAAGAACAAAAATACAAGAGAGTTGGAGGATCACAAATAACATGCAGGCACCGCAAAAATCGCTGCAAACGTGTCTGGTGACAATCAGCATGGATCTCTCATTTTGAGGTCCTATACAGGGGTAGTAAAATCGCAGGGGATGAGATAAAGACAACATTTCCACCTCGAAACCTCACATACTGCAAAGATGATATTATGGCCATAATAACGAGGGCCAAAAATTCCAGAGCTCCTGGCCAGGATGGCCTAACAAATTACACAATAAAACATCCGGAGACTAGGGCTGATATTTGCATAGCACTATTCGAAAGAATAAACTTAGGCAATTCTCCCAAATCATGGAAAACTGCGATCATTGTACCGATTTTTAAAAAAGGGGGACAGGTCTAATCTGAAAAACTACCGACCGGTGGCTCCGTTAGACGTGTTGGGCAAAGTTTATGCCACCACCCTCCAGCACAAATTGGTTCAATGGGCCGTGAACACGGGTCATGTTGATGCCAGACAGGCTGGCTTTGTCAAACAAGTTGGTTGTTCTTTAAATCTACTATTATTGAATCTGGAAAAAATGGAGGCCATAAAAACGAATACCACAACATACCTGGCATTCATTGATTTTTCGAGCGCCTTTAACACCGTTGACATTGACCTTCTATGGGCGAAAATTGCGGCGGTGGGGTTGTCCGGAAGATCTGGTAACCGCGAGCCAGGAGCTCCACACAGAAACATCTATCAAGATTTGCTTGGACCAAGCTGGAAGGTTGTCATCAGCAGTAGCAACGGGTAAGGGTGTAAAGCAAGGATGCCTGCTTGCTGCAGCCCCTTTCAGCTTGTTCATATCGGACATTGGCATCTCGATAGATGCAGTCAGATCATTTCCGCCGAAAATAAATAGATCACACATAAGTTGGCTATTATATGCGGACGATCTTGTTGTGATGGATTCAACGCCAATCGGCTTACAAAGAAAACTCGAAGCCATCCAGAGATATGCAAGCGAGAATTGTCTGTTGATTAATCCAAGTAAAAGCGAAATCTTAATATTTAATAACTTGAAGTGAGGCTCCTCAAACGGCGAAAAACTTTAAATGGAGCCAGGGCACTGCACCACTGATTTCGCAAAGGGTGAAATACTTGGGAATGACCATAAGCTCATGTATCAATGACGGTCCCTGGATAGCTGACACTAAGAGGAAATCAACTATCCAGCCAAGCCCCAATTATGAAAAACAAATTGGGAAGTTTTCTCTTGAGCCATTAAGGCAGTCTTATCAACAAAAGGACACTCCAGCACTAATTTATGGGGCTGAAAATGCTTTGGGATGCACACGATTTATGGTCCTCTTTGGAGAATCAATTCTGGACAAAGGTGTTGGGCCTCCCGAGAGGAACCAAGACAGCTTGTATCAGATACAAACTTTCACTTATTTCACTTCAGGCAAGAATCACTTGGAACTTGTTGTTTCGAAAGACCCGGGCTCAAGAACACATTCTCCAATTTGAAATTCTCCATAGCGCGCGCAACGGCCAAAGGCCAGAGCTTAGTTGCCATGTGGATGCAAAGGTGCGAAAGCTTATTATTGGAATTTGACATTAAGATAAGCATGCTACATGAAAACCCGAACGCTGCAAAAATAAAAATTTGGCGCATAGATTGGGCGAGAACCTGTGCACAAAGAGCTGTAGCGAAACTGATGAGGTACCAGCTGAAGCTCGTGCATTCAACACAGCACAACGATATATCAGTCTATTCCCAGACCCCAATGCACGTAGGCGATTTATGTTATTTTGCATGAACTTATTTAAAACAAAGGAGAGATTACAAATGTGGAAAGGCAACGCCAATATGAATCTTGTGTGTAGATTCTGCAAGGGAGAACAGGAATCATTGAAGCATCTGGTTCTTTTTTGCTCCAACTTCCGTAATGAAAGAACCTTACATCTGGGCCGGTGGAGCCTTAGTCATCCCTCCCTGTGCGCGGACGATTGGTGGGGCCATATGTTTAATGGAACTGATTTGAAATTGTTAATTCGTTTGACACAGTTCTTAAAAACAATTGAAGGGCATTTTAAGTTTGGTTGCTGTTGTCTAGGACGAAGGCATTTGTGAAAAGGAGCGTTGGGGTAAACCGGATGTTGGAGGGAGGAGGCAATGAGGAACACGTGG
The DNA here is from genome assembly GCF_040938575.1 of Ambystoma mexicanum. Classification (NCBI taxonomy): domain Eukaryota; kingdom Metazoa; phylum Chordata; class Amphibia; order Caudata; family Ambystomatidae; genus Ambystoma; species Ambystoma mexicanum. The sequence continues at coordinate 1,451,371,672 of NC_090923.1, read as the reverse complement.
ATTGATGTAAAATGATGTATATTACATGTTTGTTGATGTGTTGAGAAATATTTTAAAGGTTTGTATAAACCGTATAAAAAATAAAAAAATAACTTAAAAGTAGGAAAAAACGGATCCGTCACCTCGTTGCATCCAATCACCTTCCCCTCCTTCTCTCCTCCTTACAAGTCAGTCACTATTCAAAGTAAGTTCCCTCAGAGCTCTAACAAGTTCCATTGAGAGAGCAGACTCATGACATGAGGATGGTCTCCCCCAGAAATCGGTGGTATTTAGCCATAACGGATGATGGACAAACCTACCAAATCTTCTTACCCTCATACTCCAGGTGCCTGGATACACTGATAATAAGTGTTTAGATGTCTAACACCATTATCACACTTATCACAGCTCGGTAGTATTTTCCCTTCACTATCCCTTGTAGCCTGAATCTCAAGGGTCGGGAGGAGATTTAGACGAAATCTAAGGATAGCTAAACGCAGCCGCAGATCTGGTGATTTTTTTTAATTAGGCAGGGAGCATTGATAATCGTTTATCAATCACTAAACGAGGCAGATCTCTTTGCCCTCCTCATCGTCTTTATGGTATCAATCCAATCCCGCTGTTTCATCTTATCCTTCACCCGGTCCGGATTACCCAGCAGAAGCTCAACATCACAACCTGCTTTCGCTAATATTTCTGAGCATCTTTGCTGGAGTTTATTCAAGAAGCCATTTTTACCCATTTTCAGCTCTTGCGCTACTTCCTCAAATAAGGAATTTTTGGGAAAGTCTAGGATCACTCTATATAGGTTCAGCCATTTCCATTGGAGCCAAGATCTAAGTGAGGCAAGACCCAATTCATACCTTGGGGCCACTATTGGGACAGAGTCTGGTAGTCCCAGTGTGCGTTTCCACAATTTGGCTTCAATTGGATCCCATTCAATATCCAGCGCTTAACAATACGACGATAGTAAAATAACTCACTTTTCAGAGGGGCATGTCATGTTCTTACTCATGGGTAAGTAAGAATTCAGTAAGACTGTTTTCACAGTGCACTAAGCAGTTAAAGGTAAGAAAAAACACAATGATACATTTAAGAATGGCATCAGCTACTCAAGGCAAGTAAAACAATTTGTCAAACTCTTTACACTATTTCTGTCCATCAAAATGACAATGCATTACTTACCGTAAAAGCATTTGATGGTTGTATCTGCTTAGATTCACATGCTGTGCATAGTCCAACATCCAGTGGTCACTGCAGAGTATTGCATTTTGTTTTTCGTAGTCAAAAAGGGGACGTCGACAAGGCGTGTCTGTAACACTATCCCTATAGTGACGTGCAGTGTACCCACAATCCCTCACGCATCGAGGTCCCTCTGTTTGTATTTTTTCTGCCGTGAGGGAGCCTATTCGACGTGAGTACAGAAAGAGATAGAAAAGAAAGTCTATGTTCCTTCCATCCGAGCGGGGAGGAAGGGTGGGCGCATGTGAATCTAGGCAGATACAACCATCAGAAATGCTTTAACGGTAAGTAATGCATTGTCTTCTGATGTTTGTTAATCTGCTTAGAATCACATGCTGTGCATAGACTAGCGAGCAGTACCCGGAGTTGGAGGTGGGTTGAGAGAAAGAACAGTAGAAAAAAGATGTTTTAATACTGCTTGTCCAACCTGGGAATCAGATCTAGTGGGCATCTAAACAGTAGTGTTTTGTAAAGCTGTGAACAGAACTCCAGGTTGCCGCTTTGCAAATAGAATCAAGAGGGACATTTGCAATGAAAGCTGTGGAAGCCCCGGTGCCTCGAGTGGAGTGTGCTCTTGGCTTGAAGGGTAGTTCTCTCTTAGCAAGAGAGAAACAGAGCGTGATGCATTGTACAATCCATCTAGAAATAGTGGATTTTGAAATTGCATCTCCTGCTCTTCCTGCTGCCACCGAGACAAAGAACTGATTAGTCTTTCTCGATGGTCTAGTTCTTTACATATAAAACATCACGGTTCTGCGAACATCCAGTGTATGCAGGCTCTTCTCACCTAAGTTTGAAGGATTTTGAAAGCACGTTGGTAGTTCTATTGACTGGTTGACATGGAATTTAGAGATACATTTTGGTGCAAACCTAGGATGTGTGCGTAAAACCTCCTTATCCTTGTGAACTGTTACAAAGGGGTCTAGTACAGAGAGCGCGTGTAGTTCACTTACTCTCCTAATGGAGGTGATAGCTATTAGAAAAGCAGTCTTAAGAGTGAGGTCTTTAAGTGTTGCTTTGTGCATGGGTTCAAAGGGTGGCCCAATGAGCCTGGTTAGTACCACATTTAGGTCCCATCTGGGAGCGGGGTTCGCTATGGGAGGGTGGATCCTCTTCACTCCTTCCATGAAGGCGTTAATAACTGGGACTTTCCACCATGACACTTTAAGTTGGGAAGTGGTGTATGCGGAAAGTGCAGCTAAATGGACTTTGATAGAGTTAAAACACCAAGCCTGAGTCTAGTAGGTGAGTCAGGTACAGAACAATTTATGTGGGAGAGCAGTCAACTGGGTTGATGCTCCTTCCCCTACACCAGATGACAAATCTTTTCCATTTGCTAGAATAACATTGACAAGTGTTAAGCTTTCTAGCCTCCCTCAGAATGTCCATGCATCTCTGCGGGAGTTGTAAATGTCCAAATTCTATGATCTCAGGAGCCAGGCTGCTAAATTCATGGTCTGAGGGCATGGCTGTAGTGTTCTGCCCTTGACCTGTGACAGCATGTTGTACGGGCAGGGAAGTTTCACTGGAGGAGATAGTGACATCTCCATCAAGTGAGCGAACCATGGCTGTCTGGCCCACATAGGGGCCGCCAGTATCATGGTAACTTGTTCCTGGTGCATCTTGTGCACTATCTTGTTGAGAAGGGGGGGCAGGAGGGGAAGCGTAAACAAATTTCCCTGACCATGGTATCGATAGACCGTTCCCCTTGGATTGGTTCTGGGGGTACCTGGAGGCGTAATCTTGGCATTGGGAGTTCTCCAGGGTTACAAACAGATCTATTTCTGGGAATCCCCATTGTGTGAAGTCGAAGACGATGTCTTCGTGTAACCGCCATTCGTATTCTGAGGGCAGAGGGAAGTCTCTGCTGAGTTCGTCTGCTAGCAGATCGAGTTCCCCTGGTACATGTTGTGACAGTAGGAACATGTGTTTGAGAGCCCGCTTCCAGATGTTCTGGGACAGCTTGGACAGTCGTGGAGAGTGAGTGCCCCCTTGCTTGTTGAGGTAGTACATGGCTGTGGTGCCGTCTGTGAGGACCATCACCGTCTTCCCTTGCAGGTGTGCCTGGAAGGCTTTCAGTGCCATGAACACAGCTAGTAGCTCCAGTACGTTTTTGTGCTTGGATGCTATGCTCAGAGTCCAAACTCCGTGAGCAGTCTGATGGGATAGGTGAGCCCCCCCCCCCATCCTGTGAGGGATGCGTCTGTGGTTAGAGTGGCTTCCAGTGCAGGGGTAGGTAGCGAATGGTTTCCCTATTGCCAGGTTTTCCTTCGACCACCACCGTAGCGAGAGAACCAAGGCCTGCGAGACCACCACTAGATCGTCCCATTGTCCGCTGACCTGACACCACTGGCTGTTGAGCACTCTTGCATTGGGCGCAGGCACGCGCGAGGTACCAAATAAATACATGGCGCCATCATTCCTAGTAAGCGCATTGCTTTGCGTACCGTCACCTCTCGACCGGCCACATATTGAGGGATCTGAAACAGCATGTTTTGGACCCTCTCGTTGGAGGGGAAGACGAGGCCGTCCTTTTTTCGAATTAGAGCCCCTAGGAATTGTTTGATCTGGCTGGGGTCTAAATTGGACTTCTTCTCGTTGATGGAGAAGCCCAGTGGAAACAAAAGGTCTACAGTCTTTTGGGTATTGAGAAGCATGTTTTGTAAGAATCCCCTGTTATGAGCCAATCGTTGAGGTAAGGGTATACTGGGATGGACAACCTGCGCAGGTGGGCCGCTGCCACTGCCAGTACCTTCGTGAATACTCTCAGCGCTGATGCTATGCCGAAGGGTAGCACTCTGAACTGGTAGTGTTTGCCCTCTATCATGAACCTGAGGTATTTCCTGTGCGCTGGCAACATTAAAATATGAAAGTATGCATCTTTCATGTCCAGTGTTGTCATGGAATCTCCCTGTGAAAGCAGGGGGGGGGGGGGATTACCTCCTGTAGAGTCACCATATGAAACTTGAGGTTTGACAAATTTGTTCGCTGGGCGCAGATCTAGTACAGGGCGCATGGTTAAGTCCTTTTTGGGTACAAGGAAGTACACTGAATAAATACCTTCCGTTACCTGAGATAGAGGCACAACCTCTATAGCTCCTTTTTCTAGTAGTTGGTCCACTTCTTGAAGAAGGATGGCGAGGTGTTCTGGTGACATGCGTCGACCCCTTGGGGGTCTGTACGTAGGGGAACTGTTGAATTCTATGCAGTAACCGCAGGCTATGGTTGATAGTATCCAGCGGTCTGATGTTATACCCTCCCATGCTGGAAGAAAGGATGTTAACCAGCCCCGACCGGCGATGCATGGGAGGGGACCCGAATCTTGAGTCATTTGGTGTTGGTGGGACCCCGACCTCTTCCCTTGCCACGAAGTTGTCCTCTTTGGTCGTATTGTCCACTGGTGCCTTGGTTAGAGGACCAGTTACCTGCAGAGTATTGCTGCTGCTGCTGGCGTTGGCCTCGAAAAAAGCGTTTGTTGCCATAACCACATTTGTTGGGAAGCCTTGAAATTTGGTCTAAGGTTTTGATGGTGTCAAATTCCTTCTTTGCGGTCTCTAGTGCCTCATCCACCGCCTTACCAAAGAGGTTGGCATCTTCTATAGGTTTGTTAGAGATGCTTGTTTTTCAGGTTTAAAGCCTGAATTACGTAGCCATACATGGCGTTTGAAGAGGATTCCTTGGACTAGGGAACGGCCAGCCATTTCTGCAGCATCCAGAGTATTTTTAATGATGCTTTGGTTGACTAAGGTCCCTTCAGTAACCGTGGCTAGGACCCGAGTACGTAGGGGTTCCGGTAACTCCTCGATGTCCTTCCATAGTTTGCTCCATTGTGCATCTGCGTAAAAGGCAGCCAAGGCTGTAATCCTCTTTCCTAGGGCATACCATTTTTTACCCTCTATCTGGTGGTGCCTCGCTAGTTGACAGCGGGACCCCTGCTCTTGTATTTGTCACCACTAAGGAGTCTGGTACAGAGTGGCCCCTGATGTATAACGGGTCCAATGGGGAAGGACTACATTTTTGTATCCTCGGGTTGGCACCTCTGATCAACGTGGGTGTAGATAGTGAAGGAATAATTTGTCTCTTTACTCAGGCGAGAAGGGGAATGGTTTGGCTGACATGGGGTTTCTCCTTGATGATCTTTTCTACAAAGTCTATGTCAGGAGAAATGTGCCCGGTCTCGATTTCGAAATGCGCTGCTGCCTTGCGTAGTAGTGCATTAAAAGGTAGGTTGATCGTCTATAGGTGACGTATTCCTAATAGGTGAGTCCTTGGGGGGTGGGGGACACGTGTAGGGCGTCAGGGTCTGAAAATGCTGATGGGGACTGCCAGAGCTGTGAAGCGCCCTCTTCTGGGTCTTCTCCGAAGGCCCCATCACCCATATCTGGGTTATATTCAAAACCTTCCTCCTCTAGGTTTTGTTCCCCTTCATTGCCTAAGAATTCGTCATCCTCCTGAAAGTGGGGGTCCCCTCCAGTGAGGTCATAAATCTACATCCTCTTGGGGGGTATCAAACAGCCTAGGGTACTTGGCCCTGGGATCCTCCTGAGGTCCCTCTTGATCTCTTGGGTTTTGGAAGGTTCTGAGTCTCCATAAACCTCTCCATTTTGTCCATACAAAACTGGAGTCTCTCTAGGGTTTCTTGAGGTACCCCAGAGCGGTCAGGGGAGGGTTGGGGGTGAGGGGGGGAAGGGAGGGCCTTCAGTTTGAAAACGCTTCGACCTATCCCAGAACGTCGAAGAAAGGTTCCCCTCGCCTTCTGAAAAGCCTTCTGGTAGGCTAGGAGTCCCTCTCGATGGAGGGGGCAGTTCCTGCCTTCCTTCTGACCTTTTTGGCATCTCCCCGGCCTTGTGAGCGGTGATCGACGTTTCTTTCGCTGTCCGTCTCTGGCTATCGGTGGAAATAATCCGCGCCAGGCTCTAGACAACTAAACTGTCGAGGGTACCTCCGGCGTCGATGTTACAGGCGTCGCTTGCTCTACACCGAAGGGCACTCTGACGGTGCGCGTCGTCTAGGGGTAGCCCAGTCGCTAGTCGCATTTGCGAGGGGGGCTTAAGACTCTTACAGTCTGAGGAGGCCGCCGGTAGGACCTGCGTCTCCGTTGGCGCTAATGCCCTCTTCATCTTCGACGAGGAAGAGCTGTGGGTCGTGTGTTTATGGGAGTGTTTTTTGTGTGCGTCAATGTCGCCGGAGTGTTCATCCCCATAAGCAGGGCGTGAGCCAAGCTTGTCGGGGCCGGGGACAGACTAGGAGCGTGAACGCTCCTTAGAGAGGTCTACGACTTCCGAAACGGACGTCGGGTTATCACACTCGTCACTTTCGGCGGTGGCGTGTGATGAATCAGACCTAGACATGGCATAGGCTGCCCACCTTTTGACCCGCAAGTCTTTTAAAGTCTTCCGCTTAAGAAGCTGACAGGCCGCACAGCCGTCTTCTTTGTGGTCGAAGGGCAAGCAACGGTTACATCGTTTACGCTCGTCTTTCCAGGTAAACTTGCCCTTGCAACGCAGGCAAAATGTAAAGGGTGTCCTCTCCATAGCTGAGGAACCGATTGCATCTGACAACAACCCTGAAGGAAAGGGAGGGGAAAGGGAAAGGCATTCTCAAAGAGGAACAATAAATATCCCATGACCCCACTCTCCCTACTGTATTTGGCCAGCCAGGCCACGTGTTCGGCGAACGCCGAACAACCTCCTCTGTCGAAGGCACCGCCAAAGACCTTGATCGGCGTTGAACAGCTTTGCATGTGATTCTAAGCAGATTAACAAACATCAGAAAGCTAGTTATACCAAGGATACTTTTCAGGGGTGTGGAATGCAATCCTAAATTAAGAAAGCACTCTAGCAGACGTTTCAGAGAGGCAGCATGCAACTCTACTATATGCATCAACTAAAACAATTTTAGAAGCACGAAGCAGTTCAAGGTAAGCAACACCTAAATGATACACTTTTAGAATGGCAAACAGCTATTCAAGGTGAGTAAACCCTATTGGTAAGCTTTTACACTTATTCAGTTTCAGAATAATAAAACAAAACCAAAGCAACAACTTTCTAGGAGGAGGGAAGCACAATTACAAGGTAAGCAATTAACTATTATACTTTTCAGAGGGGCAACAGCAACTCAAAAGGTAAGAACTTTAGGACACTTGGTAACTTATTCTGTTAAGGAATTAAAGTTACATACCAACACATTTGCAAGTAATAGTACTTTGTAACACTTGTAATCTTTTCTAGACGGAGGTTTATACTCTTCTTTTAAAACCTTTAATTGATTCATTATCACTTATGCCATTTGATACATAGGGTCTTAACATAATCATTCAGATGTCAACATTAGAGTTCAACAAGTGAGATAAGAAGAGTGCCCACCATCAATTTGCATTTCCTCAGTCTTAGGTAAGAATTTACTTGGTAACACAGAGACTACAGAACATGTATCTGCTTGGTATTAGGAAATCCACCTTTTGCTATATGTCTGTACTACACAAGTTGGTAGTATGACTGAACAGCCGGGCCCAATTTAAGAGGTGTACATGTGAGCTGTACAGCTGTAGCAATGACATTTGTAAATACAAGTAACCAAGTAACACTTAAGTTTTCAGTTATAAATTATTTACCACCAAGTTTTAAATAAGCATTCTTTAAAAAGGCAATTCTTGTAACAATGTAAACACGCTTTAAAATCACTTTTCAGAATCAGTCTAAGTTAGTGGATACTATTTAGATATGCTTGTTACACAATTCCTACACCCTGGGGTTGCAGAAAGGAAAGGTTTAAGGAAAGAACAAGGTGAAACAGGTTCTCAGTGTATGTGGGGACACCTAAATCTTCCAATGAAATATAGACAAGCATTTCCCAGCAATAACAGTCTAAAACAAGTTACCACCCATGAGGAACAAACACCATCACAGTCAATGGGCTAGAATAGTCTGCAGGGGGCCAGGACAGCTAAAGCTAATTGAAACAGTCTATGGAGCAGAGACACTTCTTAGAATCAAAGTCTTGCACAATGTTAGAGAGTTTGTAGAAGAAAATAAAAATCACTTGTAGGGCCACAAGCTGTTAGGCCTGTGGAAAGCAGAGTTGGAATCAACTCTAAAGGTAAACGGCAAATCTCAAGTGAGAAAAGCACAGCTCAAAGACAATGAGGCAAGTACCCCAAGTCTACACAGTAACTCTAGTTTGAAGAAGAATGGTCCAGCTAGATTCTGTCCTGTTGCAGCAATGCAGACTCTTGGTTCCTGAGCCTCAGTCGTGGGGACAAAGGGAGGACGTCTGGTGGGCTCCTGCGGCGGTAGTTGGAAGGTCGTCGGCAGCTACAGGCTCTTTTCGGTTCAGCAGCACTTTGCTGTTTTCAGCGCTCGGTAAACAGCACCATTGCAGATCTGATACCGGTGGGGCTTTCTTCACTCCTTGGGTCCTGCACTCCGGTGAGGGGACTCTAGCTCGGGTCGTCCTGCTTCTGGAGGGTCCTTAGGAGACTCCTGGAGCTTCTGGCTGGATTTCAGACGTTGCACTCGACTACGGAGTTCCGACCCCTGGCACTCAGTTCTTGCAGCAGCAAAGTACACAGCCAGTCAGGGAAGATGGCCCAGTGGAGTTCGTCCCACTAACCCAAGGGAAGTCGTCGTCCCTTCCTGGAGCTTCTCTGTTGAATTGAAGAGTTTCAGCACAGCAACAAGTCTTCACTGGGCAATTCAAAGGTCCAGGAGGATGCAGAAAGCTTATTCACGGTTTCTTCGTCGGGTGTTTCTCCCAGTGGTCGACTCTGCCCTTAGTCCCAAAACCCTCGCCTTTTAAGCAGGTTTCTCCCATTCATGCACAGCCTAGGCTGTCAATCACACAGCCGGTGTGAAAGGACCGCCAGCAAAGCAGGACTGGTTGCATTCAGGCATTCCTAGAGACAAAGGACTAGGTAACCCCCACCGGCACTCCATATAAGATGGTGTGTGCTGGACCTGCAAAGAGAAAAGGTAAAGTCAATTTCACTTTACTAATCTTGGGAACAGCATTTCACACAAGACAGGGTATATAAACTGAAGGTGCTTTGTGTCAGACTCCAAAAACAGTGAAAACAATCCAAATCAGGTCAAAAGACATGAGTGAGAAAAAGGCCTCTCACTGCAGGGTTAAAATGAAAAAGTCCTGAAGTCCAGCAAAAGAGCTAGGGGTCTGAAAATTCTCCCCAACAATGCTACAATGAAATTGTTTGATGAAAAGAAAAAAAATAAATCCCCCAGAAAAACCTTCCCCCAAACCAAAAGAAAAACAAGCAACGAACAAGTATATCAAAGTTACTCACCGTAGTGACTACCTTACTCCTAGTCCATAGTCCCCTTTCCTCCATACTTGTGGGACATTCTGTCCTTCGGGACGGGAGCACTTTTGTCAAAAAGCATAAACAATGTAATTTTTGTACTTTTATTTTTACGCAGGGTACCGCACGTGGCCGTAACCCCGCCCTCCTGAGCGCCACCCCATGCATCACCCTTCAGTCCTTTTCTATCGCCAGGTCTGGGACCATTTAAGCAATAGAGGAAACTTATTAGATGGGACGGTGGGCGTATGGAAGAAAGGGGACTATGGACTAGGAGTAAGGTAGTCACTACGTTGAGTAACATCGTTATACTCCTACGTCTCGTCCTTTCCCCCATACTTGTGGGAGATTCCCAAGCACTCCATAGGTAGTACAGGTGGATGGAAAACCCCTTCACAGGAATACGTTCTTAAGAACAACCTAGCCAAATTGGGCATCAGCGTTGGAGCTCCGGTAAAGCCGATGGGGAGGCCCATGGAGCCGCCTTGGCGATGGACTCCCAAGGGACATACTTTGGAAGGCAACAGCAGCCGCTTTGCCATAGAGTAGATGATCATCGATACTCTTCGGTGATTAAGGCCTTGAATGCTTTAGGCTACTGAAAAACAAGAGGCCATACAGCAGGGAATAGTTGCTTAGGAAGCTGGTTTCCCCTTGTTATGGAGAATTCTCATAAATGTGCTAATTCCCTTCACCTTAGAGAGACCCCAACCAACTTTGCTGGATTTTGAGGACTTGATTTTTTAACCTTGAGTGTGAGCCTTTTTTCCCCACTCTTTCATGTATTTTTATGTGCGTTTTACATGTGTTCTTTGACTTTGGAGTTTTAAGATAACTCCATAGGCATCTTTTCATGCGTGTTACACAGCATGTCTTTTTAGACTTCCCAAAGGTTTAAATACCTTCTCTGGGATAAACTACTGTTTCCCAGAGAATGTAAAGTGAAACTGACTTTACTAGTCTTTCCAAATTCTTAGACCCAGCACCTTTGGCCTGGCCTATTGACTTGAATAGCACTCTCCTGGTGAACTGAAACTATTTGCACTGCCTAGAAAGTATAAGTGATGTATTCTACTTACTTTTGTCCTTTTTGCTCACTGCTAAGTAATTGAACTGCCATTTTGCTCCTATTTCAGGGGAGCTCAAACTGCCGCAAAAGCTTACAGTTTCGTATTGGAGTGTATTTGTTTATATTAGCCTTCTTCTAGTGAAATGTTTTCTAAATGATTGTATAATAAATGAAGTGCTTTTACCAAGTAACCTTGAGTACAAGGGTTTACTTGAACCACTGTGATTGAAAGTCCTCTATGCAACTACGTGTACTGCTCACATTCACTCTTGAGATAAACCTGGCTGCTCAGCTCGCTACCAAAATCTGTGTGGTACAGACTTATACCAAAGGTTGGTTTGGCTAACACCTGTAGTCCTAATTGTGTGTAGTGGTCCCAGAGGGTACTGCCTGCATTTCTGCCTAACAGCACTTCAGGGCTTTGAATGCGATAAAGTTGTGAGGAGCTTCTGAGCTTACTCGTTCCGTCAAGGTAAAACTTCAGGGCTCGCCTGACGTGCACGTTGTGTAAAACTCTCTCAGGATCAGATGGCAGTTCAGGAAAGAAGACCGCCTTATTCAAATGAAAATTGGCAACCACCTTAGGCAGGGAGGAAGGATGAGAGCGAAGCACAATCTTAGCCCTGTGGAAAGTGAGGAACGGATGTTTCACAGAAAAAGCTTGAAGCTCAGTTACTCGCTTTGCCGATGTTATTTCGAACAGAAGGCAACCTTCCAAGAAAGGTACTCGATAGTGGCCATGTATTAAAATTACTTGTAGCAGAACATCCCGGCGGGAAGAGATGGAGACCCGTGAAATGCCTTTTGATGACTGGATTGGTCAATGAAAATTAACAGTTGTCCGTGGACTGATATGCCGCAATAGCGGATAAATAAGTTCTGCATAAAAGAACATGGACACCATAAACCGCCAGATGAAAGACAAAAGATAGAACGTGTCGACCGAAGCTTGCCTGGGATTGACCCGTTTAGCTAAACACCAAATGGCAAAACCGGAGTCATTTGCTCCTGTACTGACCCCTCGTAAAGGGCTTCCTGGCCGCTTGGATATGCGCACACTGTCCTCAGATAGATCGAACTGTGTTAACGATCTGAACTCAGGCCCCAGGCCACCAAGCTGAACGATTGTGGGGAGGGGTGCCACATCTGATGACTTCTCTGGTGAAGCAGGTTGGGAATCTGCAGCAATCTGGCCAGGGGAGTACCGACAGGTGCTGTAGTCCCGAAACCCAGAATCTGATTGGCCACCAAGGAGCCTTGAACAGAAGCGTGCAGTTTGATGTGCTCCTGGGCTTACAGAGCAACCTATGGGCAGTTTCTTGTTTGAAGAAGTTGCAAAGAGGTCCACCTCTGGAGTGTCCCATTGATGGAACATGTTGGAGGACAATCCTGTTCATGTCCCTCTCGTAACAGATGCCGACTGGCGACTGAGTGAATCTGCGGTCATATTGAGGTGACCTGGGATGTGTACAGCCTGGAGCCAAACAATATGCTGGATTGCCCAGTCCAAATTTGTATGGCAAGATCCACAAGGAGAGGAGGCTCGGTGCCGCCCTGCTTGTTGAAGTAAAACATCGCCACCTAATTGTGTGAACATGAACTACCCTGTTGCTGTAAGGGAGGTATTCAAAATGGCCGCCATGGCCCGCAGAGGTTGGGCCACCATTTTCACACACCAAGGACGAATTCTCCCTTTCAGGTGGTAGGACCAATCAACTCCCAAGTAAGCCACACCTATCTCAGAGCTGGTTGAATTTCCTCAGAGTTGCTGCAGGAAACCGTAGAGCCAGGGAGAGGGACACCAGATTGTGTGCGGTGCTTGTAAACTGGCCTAAAGCTTTTGGAAGATCCTCCGGAATCCCACGAAACATGACTGACCAAGCCTGACACAGACACACACACACACACACACACACACACACACACACACACCCCCCCCCCCCCACCCCCACCCCTCCCCTCTCCTCCAGTCGAGTGCGGGACCTCAGATGTGAGGAAAGTCCACCTTGACAGCCAGGAACCGCGCTTATTGCTATTTGCTGTACCACAAGGAGCTGAAACGCGAAAGAGCCAATGAAAGTAAAGTTTGCCGGTTGCCAGCTTTGACCGTGCCAGTGCAGGAGTCCCCGAAGTCCTCCTTCTTGTCCCCACGATTGAGGCCCAGGAACAGCGAGATCTGCAGAGCTGTACAGGAACATAAGTCTTCAGCTGCATCTTTTGATTCTTTACTAAGGTACTGTAAAAACTAGCCTAAGAGAACTTGCCTCTTACTGTGGAAAGTGCTTGTAACTTCTGCAACTCACAAGTCTAATCAGCTTATGGCCCTACATTTGATTCTTCTTGTTCTCAAAGACTCCTAAGAACTTGTGCAAAGACTTTTCCATTTACTTACCTGAAGTGCTGCATCCTATACAAAGACTTTGGCCTAGCCTATTGAATTGAATGACTCTTCTCAGAGCTATCTGAAAGTATTTGCCCTGCTTATGACTATTTGTATTTCATGTGTCCTAATAACCTTTGCCCTTTACTTACTTTTTAAAGAGTATCCTGTATGCCAACAGTAAGGTATTAATGTCCCCAGCACCTTTTTTACTGAAGTCATCTGTGTGTAGGCTGGGTCTGTGGGCCATCCCAAAAGGGCCTTGTCTGATCCAGACACTAAGATTGTACAGTATTGAAGTATATTTGTGTTACCATTCTATTGCTCCCTTCTGAAGAAGGCTTTATAACTGACTGATACATTGTTTATGCAAGAAACCTTGAGTGTACATTTATTTGAATACCTGCAACTGTGAATCTTTGTGTAACTCCGCTACAGCTCACATTTCCCCTCTTGAGATGAGCCTGGCTGCTCAACACGCTACCAACACTGTGTAGTACAAGCTTATACCAAAGGTTGGGTTGCCTATACCTGTAGTCATAGTTGTTTGTAGTGTTCCCAGAGGGTACTGCATTCAAACTTTGCCTAACAAGGGGACTCTGGTTCTGGAGGACCTGGTTCTGGAGGGTCCTTAGGAGGCCCGTGAGGAGGCTCCTGTAGCTTCTAGCCAGATTTGTTCTGTGGCAGACGTTGCGCTCGACCACAACCCCTGGCATTGTGCTCCCGCAGCAACAGAGACACAGCAAGTCGGGGATGGTGGTCCAGTGGAGTTCATCTCAGGGTTAGTTGGTGTCACTAACCCAAGGGGAGAAGTTGTTATGCCCGGAGCTTCTGCCGAGGTGAAAAAGGAGGTCAGCACAGCAGCAGGGCTTCACCGGGCAATTCGAAGGTCCAGGAGGTTGCATCAAGCTTTGTTCATGGTTTCTTCGTCAGGTGTTTTTCCCATTGGTTGACTGCCTGTAGTTCCAAAACTCTTGCCTTTTATGCAGGTTTCTCCCATTCATGCACAGCCTAGGCTGTCAATCACAGCAGGGTGGCTGTCCTGGAAGGACAGCCAGCCAATCAGGACTAGTTGCATTCAGACATTCCTACAGACAAATGAGGGGAGTTTCGGGATCCTCCCTCACATCCGGTCCTTCCAGACACACTGGAGCCAGGCAGGACAAAGGGCTCAAACCTGTCTCAACGCACAGAGTAAAACCCAAGAAAGACCTCAAAGAGAAAATGGAGATAAAAGAAGACAGGGCCCATGGGTGCTGTACTGCAGCTGAGGGTTCAGCCTTTGGTAGAAACGCACAATGGCAGGAAAAAGTAAACCACTCCCACCTGCCATTTAAAGCAGTGAGGGTAACAACAATGCTACATGAGAATGTAGTATACAGTGGTACTATGTAACCCCCCCCAGCACTCCCTATAAAATTGTGTGTGCTGGACCCATAAAGAGAAAAGGTAAGTAAAGTCAATTTCACTTTACCCTTCTTGGAACTGTAGTTCACCCAAGAAAAAGGTATTTAAACCTTAAGAGAAATCTAAAGGATTTCCCTGTGATACTGTACTGAAGGTGCTGTGTGTCACCATGCAAAAAGCAGATGCCTATGAAGTTTGTCAGACTTCAAAATCTAAATCCGGTAAAAACACACGAGTGATAAAAAAAAGTCACTCATTCCAGGGTTAACTTTAGAAAGTCCAGCAAAAGAGCTGGTTGTCTCCAAGGTTGAAGAGAATTAGCACAAATGAATTCCCCCCCCCCCCAACACCAGCCAGTGATGCAAAGGGATTCACTTGCTGCAGTCAGACCTTGCCTCCTATCTTGGTTCCCCTTGATGCTAGGAGCACATCTCACAGAGCTAAAAGATCCCCCAAGTTCCAGGCCTCAACTCAGACCGGCAAAGTCTGCAGCACAGTAGCCCATTCTCCGAACAGGTCAGCCACTCGGTGGTCCATGGCTACTTCTGAAGGCTCTTTGCAGGACCCTGAGCCCATGTCGTGAATGGATGTTCCCTGCACTCAAAGGGTCGCAGAACTGGTGAAGATTAAGACAAGGCTCTTCCAGGAAAGCAGTAGAAGTTGGTCGTCAGGTCTCCTTCCAACGGGTCCATGGTCTCCTTGCGGGTCCTGCAGCTGGACAGGAGTCTTGGCTTCTTCGGTTTCTTCCAGGATCTCACTAGAGTGGGTGCAGGGGTCCTGTTCTTATTTTAAAATCCAAGCGAGAGCTGAAACTCCCACTAGCAGATCGATATATCTCACTCTACACACACACACACACACACACACAACTCTCCACCCAGGGTCCAATCAGGACAAATGGCAGCAGAACTCCTGCATACCACTCACACATACACTGAAACCAGTTTGTGGATTGGGACCAGATAGTCCCAGCCCACTTCCTGGCAGCAAAATAGCCCTTCAGTAGCCCACCAAAAGCCTCTGCTTTCCCAGGCACGGGCAGTCCATATAAGGATTTTCCTGGCATCACGGGTAATACAAATTAACATTTGTGCTTGAAAAATGCACACATACATGAATACAATGAAGGCAAAGCAAGACAACTTTTCAAGGGTGTACATGTGTGAAGAGCATTCAAGAGCTTACCAAAAATTCCATGATGGAGAAACAAGTTACAAAATATAAAGAAGCGCAGACACAAGCTAAGCAAAGACACCAAAGACCCCCACAAGGAGCGAAACTAGGAGTAGGGCAGGCTTCTTAATTTGTGAAATAGACAGCATTCTGGGTAAGACCTGACCGATGCCAGGATATCCAAACGAGAAAAAGTGCCTGCTCTCCCCTTACTCTGTGGTAGGGCGGGTGTGTGTTGCGGGATTAGGGTGTTAAAGTAGCTCAAGCTAAATCGTTGCCTGGCAAGGTCACCCCAGTTTTTTTTCTTGTTAAGTGCGTACCTGCTGTTTCCCCGTTAGTCCATATCGGCCAATTATCTTTCTCATCTCCTCCTTCTCTTTGATCTCTGGATAACATTTCATCATGTACTCCAGTGGAGAGAGGTCCAGCTCCAGCTGCTCTTGTAAGTGCTGTGTGGAAAGAGGTCAAGAGAACAGTTATTAAACAAGTACAGGCAGCCAGAAGACACTGGCACCAGGTTCTGGACTGGCTGTACAGAAAAACGTAAACGTTACGCAAAGTGACCAACTCAGTTGATAAGCCTTCCTGTGTATTGATGGGTTATTGCTCTCATGGGCACAAGCAGAATGGAGCCTCTTTGGACGACACCACACGTTTGATTAAATATTTAGAATCCCAGTTGCAAGTATGTCACCCTAGGCCCTACTCCTTCCCCCACCAACATGTGTTGCCTCCCAGTCTTTCAACCTGCCCACAAAGTCCTAGAGACGGAGGGAGGCGTTAAGTGGGTTGTATGAAAATTGGAACTATATAAACTAGAACAGTCACCAATTTAAGAGACAGGTTGCTGAGAACTAGTGTTGCAGCTGTATTTCTGCTGCAGATTTTAATGCTAAACAGTATCTTACATTCATAAACATTTGGACCGTTAATAAACTTAATTGTCAGCAGAGACTAAAGTGGGCCGATCTGGAGACTTCAGATATGTACTGGAATCACCACAATAGTGGTTCAAATTGCTTGTCTGACCAACTTGGATGGTCACAAAAATAATATGGTTGCAAACAGCTCGAGGGCTACATCCCCAAGGTTATAAACGTATGTAATGTCCTATTACACTGCACTAACATGCAAAATCTATTTATCACAGTAATGTTATTCACTGTTTATGTAAGGGAATTACACCAAAGCTGTGGCAATGTAAGACCTCTGTAGGAAAGTGTTTGGTAGTATTCAGTAACAGACTATGACACGGATTGGTACCCTAACAAATTGAGTTGCATTCTAAAAGCTGCACAATGTAATTCCCAGAGACTCAGGCACTCCATATTAGGGGTTGTCTAATAGAAGATTGAGCAGATATAGATATATAACTGAAATCTGTTAGGCAGAATTTTCTATTTATGTGCCAATTCCACACAGATACCTCCCACCCTGCCCCCTCCACCCCTAGCACTTTCACTTGACTTCTGGGATGTGTTAGGCAAGATTGTATGCAGTACCCTTTGGGTGCGCCACAATAACCTTGACCTCCTAGCAATAAGGACCCCAACCTTTGGTGAAAGTGAACTACACAGGTTGGTAGTGTGGCTGAGCAGCCACGCTCATCTCAAGAGGGGTCAATGCAAGCAGTAATGTTGTGACAGTTTCACAGTAGCAGTTATTCAAATAAACACTTACTCAGGGTTTCTTGATAAAACAATTATTTAATTTATTTCACAGTTGTGTAAGCCGCCTTCAGAAGGGAGCAATCAATATATGTAACAATTAAAATACACTTCAAAACACACTTTCTCTAAATCAGATGACACCCATTGGGGATGGCACACACACTTCTTACACCCTTAGGTGACTTAAATAGGTAGGATACTGTGGACATTGATCGATCACTGTTACATTTAGAGCAATAATAAGTTTGGTGTTAAAGATAGAATAGAGGAATAAAACAAAGGTTAACAAAGAATTCATAAACTAATAAGTACTTTTGATACCTTCCAATGCAGAGTAAATTAACCCTTTCCTGGGGGAAAGGCCAAAGCACAAAGTCGGAGGTAAAGAGGAGTCTCTCGGGGAGCCAGGACAGCCAATGTTAATTGCACAATGTCTAGGGGAGCTGAAGATCTTGGCAGGTAGGTAAAACGTCTTGCAAAGTTTCTAGAAATATTTGAAGAAAATAGAACACTTGAAGAGCCACAAGCTGGGAGGCTTATGAGGGGCAAAGCTTTAGCAACTCTGCAAGGTAACCAAGCCAGGTCTCAACTGAGAGCAAGTAAGGCTACACAACAAGAGGTAAGCTCCTAGACTTTACAGTATCTCTGGTTAGAAGAAATGGTTCCAGCTGGCTTCTGTTCCTGTACAGCTCTGCAGATCCTGTTCCTGAGCCTCAGCCGTGGGGACAAGAGGGAGGACGTCTGGGGACTCCTGCTCTGCAATGGGAAGGTCAGCGGCAGCAACAGGCAAACTTTAATTCAGCTGTCCTTCTCTTGGATAAACTACTGTTTCCAAGAGCAGTCAAGTGAAATTGACAACTTTCATTTTGTAACTTTCTAGACCGAGCACACTATCTTACAATAGGGTGCTGGAGGGTTTACTTTGTATCCCCGGTCTAGTTTCTCATGTAACATTTTTATGTTACCCTTTCTACAATTCATGGCTGATGGCAGTGGTTTACTTTTTACTACCATTGAGTGTTTGTACCGCGGGCTGCAATTATAGCTGCAGTAAAGCACCCATGGGTGCCCATTTTGTCAAAATGGCCATTGTCTTTTTTCGTCATTTCTTGTTGGAAAGGTCCTTCTTGCGATTTGGTCCCTTTGTTCATTTTGTCTTTGGCAGTATTCAATGGTGAAGCCCGCCTCTGGCTCCAGCGTGTCTGGCAGGGCAGGAAGCGAGGGAGGTGCCCAAAACTCTGTGCTTAATCCTCTTGGTTACAGGAGTGCACCCAAAGGTGATTGGCTGGCTGTACTCAGAGGACAGCCACCCTGCTATGTGATTGACAGCTAAGCTGCGAATGAATGGGAGAAACTGCATAAAAGGCATGGCCTTTTTTTGGAAGGAAGAGTCAACCACTAGACAAAGGCATCCGATAAAGAACTTGGAAGAGACGCCTGCTACAACTCCTGGACATTTGGTTTGCCCGGTGAAGCCCTGCTGCAGTGCTGAAGCTCTGAATTCGCCTCGTCTAGAGAAGCCCTGCAAAGGACGACCTCTCCCCTTGGGTTGGTGGGACCAATCAACCCCAAGACGAACTCATCTGGAAATTATCTCCGAGTTAGCTGTACTTCCATTGCTGCTGCAGGAACCGATTGCCAGGGAGAGGAACACCAGAATCGAGTGTGTCTAAGTTGGACCCGAGCTCCAAGAAGATCCTCGGGATTCCCATGAAGCAGGACTGACCAGGCCTGAGCCACCTCAGAGTGCTGGACCCCAGAAGCAAGGAAAGCCCAGAAGGTATCCGAGAACCGCAGTGGTGCTATTTGCGAGAAGCTGAAACCGCAAAGTGCCGCTGATCTGAAGTTTTCCCATTGCTGCCGCCGACCTTCAATTCGTAGTGCAGGAGTCCCTAGAGGTCTCCCCCACTTGTCCCCATGACTGAGACCAAGGATCAATACGATCTACAGACCTACAACAGGAACAGAAGCTAGCTGGAACCAATTTCTTCAGACTTAAGGTACTATAAAACTAAGGGGTACCTACTTCTTGTTGTGTAGCCTTGCTAGCTCTCATTTGAGACTTGTCTTGGTTGCTTTTGCAGAGTTGCTTGGAGCTTTGACCCTCTCAAGCCTCCCAGCTTGTGACCCAACAGTCATTTCATTTTCTACATAGACTTCTAAAACACTGTGCAAAACTTTTTACTTCCCTTCAAGAAGTGCTTCAGCTCCCCTAGACTTTGCTCAATTAACATTGGCTGTCCTGGCTCCCTGAAAGACTCGATCCTCTGACTTTGTGCTTTAACTATCCCTCAAAAGTCACACAGTCTATAACTTGTGTAGCTGGGAAAGCATTAATTTACTTTGAATGGAGGGGGGGTGGGGGGTGGTTCAAAAGTAATTACCTGCCTAATGTGTAAACCTTTGTGTCCCCCCCGCCCCCCCCAACTATTTTCCTTTTTGACACCAAACTCAGTATTGCTTTACGTGTACCAGTGATATATCAATGTCCTAGTTATTTAAGTCACCTCAGGGTGTAGGAAGTATCTGTGTGCCATCCCAAATGGGTATCTACCGATTTAAAGAAATGCAGCCTGTGTATTTTGAAGTATATTTCTGTTACATATATTTGCTTAAACTGACTTTAATAAATAATTGTTTAATCAAGAAACCATGAGTGTAAGTGTTTATTTGCATACTTGTCACTGTGAATCTATGTTACAACCCTACAGCTCACATTGACCCCTCTTGAGATCAGTCTGGCTGCTCAGTCACTACTAACTTGTGTAGTACACGCTTATACCAAAGGTTGGGTTAACTACTGCCAAGAGGACAAGGCTAGTGCAATCTCCCACAGGGTACTGCATACAATCTTGCCCAACAGCGGCAAACCCAGTGGAGTTGGACTTGCGGTTCTTAGCCTCATCTTGGACCCCCCACGGATGGGGTGTCCTCAAAGGACTTTGACCTCCTCCTGGAGGGAGACCGCTTTTCGGACCAGTCAGTCCTTGGTGAGGCAGGACACTGCTCGCAGCACCGATCGGAGGCCTTGCTCGACTTGAGCCATGCCGCCAGCCTGCTATACGACAATGCATTACTTACCGTAAAAGCATTTCTGATGGTTGTATCTGCTTAGATTCACATGCTGTGCATAGGTCCGACATCCAGTGGTCACTGCGGAGTATTGCATTTTGTTTTTCGTAGTCGAAAAGGGGACGTCGACAAGGCGTGTCTGTAACACTATCCCTATAGTGACGTGCATTGTACCCACAATCCCTCACGCGTCGAGGTCCCTCTGTTTGTATTTTTCTGCCCTGAGGGAGCCTTCTAGACGTGAGTGAGTACAGAAAAGAGAGAATATATAAAAAAGGTGTCTATGTTCCTTCCATCCGAGCGGGGAGGAAGGGTGGGCGCATGTGAATCTAAGCAGATACAACCATCAGAAATGCTTTTACGGTAAGTAATGCATTGTCTTCTGATGTTTGTTAATCTGCTTAGAATCACATGCTGTGCATAGACTAGCGAGCAGTACCCGGAGTTGGAGGTGGGTTGTGAGAAGGAACAGTAGAGAAAAGATGTCTTAATACTGCCTGTCCCACCTGGGAGTCAGATCTAGAGTGTGTATCTAGACAGTAGTGTTTTGTAAAGGTGTGCACAGAACTCCAGGTAGCCGCTTTGCAGATGGACTCAAGGGGAACATTTGCAATGAATGCTATGGAAGCCCCAGTGCCTCGAGTGGAATGTGCTCTTGGCTTGAAGGGTAGTTCTCTCTTAGCAAGAGTGTAACAGAGAGTGATGCATAGAACAATCCATCTAGATATAGTGGACTTTGAAACTGCATCTCCTTCTCTTCCTGCTGCCACAGAGACAAAGAACTGATTAGTCTTTCTCAGTGGTCTGGTTCTTTCCATGTAGAACATGACTGCTCTGCGTACATCTAGTGTATGCAGACTTTTTTCTCCCAAGCTGGAAGGGTTTTGAAAGAACGTTGGTAGTTCTATAGACTGGTTTACATGAAATTTTGAGATGAATTTTGGTGCAAACCTTGGGTGTGTGCGTAGAACCACTTTATCTTTGTGAACTGTTACGAAGGGGTCTAGTACAGAAAGAGCCTGTAGTTCACTTACTCTCCTAATGGAGGTGATAGCTATTAGGAAAGCAGTCTTAAGAGTGAGGTCTTTAAGAGTTGCTTTGTGCATGGGTTCGAAAGGGGGGCCCATGAGTCTAGAAAGTACCACATTTAAGTCCCATCCGGGAGCTGGGTTAGCTATTGGAGGGTGTATTCTTTTTACCCCTTCCATGAAGGCTTTGATAACTGGTATCTTCCACCACAACACTTTAAGTTGGGAAGTGGTGTATGCAGAAAGTGCCGCTAGGTGGACTTCAATAGAATTGAACACTAGACCTGAATCCAGTAAATGGGTCAAGTATAGGACAATGTCAGTAGGAGAGCAGTCAATTGGGTCGATGCTCCTATTTGTACACCAGATGACAAATCTTTTCCATTTGCTAAATAGCAGTGGCGAGTATTTGGTTTTCTGGCTTCCCTGAGGATGTCCATCCATCTCTGAGGGAGTTGTAAATGGCCAAATTCTACGATCTCAGGAGCCAGGCTGCTAAGTTCATGGTCTGAGGGCATGGGTGCAGTGTCTTGCCCTTGTCTTGTGACAGCATGTTGTATGGGCAGGGAAGTTTCACTGGGGGAGATAGGGACATCTCCATCAAGTGAGCGAACCAAGGTTGCCGGGCCCACATTGGGGCCACTAGTATCATGGTAACCTGCTCCTGGTGCATCTTGTGCACCACTTTGTTGAGAAGGGGAGTCGGGGGAAAGGCGTAAACAAATTTCCCTGACCATTGAATCGACAGACCGTTCCCCTTGGATTGGTTCTGGGGGTACCTGGAGGCGTAACTTTGGCATTGTGAGTTTTCCATAGTTGCGAACAGGTCTATTTCCGGAAAACCCCATTGCGTGAAGACGTCTAAGACGATGTTTTCGTGCAATTGCCATTCGTACTCTTCGGGCAGTGGGAAGTCTCTGCTGAGCTTGTCTGCTAGCAGATTGAGTTCCCCTGGTACATGTTGCGATAGTAGAAACATGTTGTGTCTGAGAGTCCACTTCCATATATTCTGGGACAGTTTGGACAGTCCTGGAGAGTGAGTGCCCCCTTGTTTGTTGAGGTAGTACATGGCTGTGGTGCTGTCTGTGAGGACCATCACTGTCTTTCCTTGCAGGTGTTTCTGAAAGGCTTTCAGTGCCTTGAACACTGCTAGAAGTTCCAGCAGGTTTATATGTTTGGATGCTAAGCTGGGAGTCCACGCTCCGTGAGCAGTCTGATGGGATAGGTGAGCCCCCCATCCTGTGAGGGATGCGTCTGTGGTTAGAGTGGCTTCTACCGCGGGTGTGGCAAAAGTCTTCCCTATTAGCAGGTTTTCTTTTGTCCACCACCTCAGCGAAAGTACTAAGGCCTGCGAGACCACCACTAGATCGTCCCATAGTCCGCTGGCCTGACACCACTGGCTGTTGAGCCACTCCTGCATTGGGCGCATGCGCAGACGCGCGTGAGGTACCAAATAAATACATGACGCCATCATCCCTAGCAAGCGCATAGCTTTGCGTACCGTCACCTCCCGACCTGTTACATAATGGGGGATCTGAAACAGCATGTTTTGGACCCTCTCGTTGGAGGGGAAGACGAGGCCGTCCTTTGTTTGAATTAGAGCCCCTAAAAATTGTTTGGTTTGGCTGGGTTCTAAGCTGGACTTCTTTTCGTTGATGGAGAAGCCCAGTTGGTACAAAAGGTTTACGGTCTTTTGGGTATTGGAGAAGCATGTTTCGTAAGAATCCCCGGTTATGAGCCAGTCGTCGAGGTAAGGGTATATTGGGATGGATAGCCTTCGCAGGTGGGCCGCTGCTACTGCCAGTACTTTTGTGAATACTCTTGGAGCAGAAGCTATCCCGAAGGGTAGTACTCTGAATTGGTAGTGTTTGTTCTCTATCTTGAACCTGAGGTATTTTCTGTGTGCTGGCAACATTAAAATATGAAAGTATGCATCTTTCATGTCTAGCGTTGTCATGTAATCCCCTTGTGATAACAGTGGGATTACTTCCTGCAAGGTCACCATACGGAACTTCTGTGGTTTGACAAAGTAGTTCGCTGGGCGCAGATCTAATACAGGGCGCATGGTTAAGTCCTTTTTGGGTACAAGGAAGAACACTGAATAAATACCTTCTGTTACCGGAGATAGGGGGACAGGTTCTATTGCTTCTTTTTTCAGCAGTTCTTTTACTTCTTGTAAAAGAATGGTGAGGTGCTCCGGTGATCTGCGTTGGTTTCGTGGGGGTTTGTACTTCGGGTAACCGTTGAATTCTATGCAGTATCCGTGGGTTATGGTTGATAATACCCATCGGTCTGACGATATTCCCTCCCATGCTGATAGGAACGATGTTAGGCGGCCCCCGACCGGTGATGCATGGGAGGGGACCCGAATCTTCGGGTCATTTGCTGGTATTGGGCGTGGAACCTCTGGGGCTGGAGCCACGACCTCTTCCTCTGCCACGCCGTTGGCCTCTTTGACTGAACTGGGTGTTACCCTGGTTAGAGGGCCAGTTGGTAGCAGAGTAACATTGTTGTTGGTTTTGCTGCTGTCTTTGGCCACGAAAGGAGCGTCTATTACCATAGCCTCGCCTGTTAGGGGGTCTAGATATTTGATCAAGAGTCTTGATGGTATCAAACTCTTTCTTAGCATGTTCTAGTGCCTCATCAACTGCCTTCCCAAACAGATGCGTCTGTTCTATGGGTTTATTGATGAGGGAGGCTTGGGTTTCGGGTTTAAAACCTGAATTGCGTAGCCAAACGTGTCGTTTGAGAAGTATTCCCTGAACCAGGGATCGGCCAGCAGTTTCAGCGGGAGTTCTTAACGATGCCCTGGTTTACAAGTGTTCCCTCTGATATTACAGTTAGCAGACGTGACCGCAGGGGTTCAGGTGCGTCCTTTGCCTCGCTGCGCAGCTTGCTCCACTGTGCATCTGCGTAGCTAGCTAATAGGGAGTTATTAGCAATTCTAGTAGAGAAGGCGGCGGAGGTCGTGATTCTCTTCCCAAGTGCGTACAGCTTCTTGCCTTCTTTGTCAGGTGGTGCTTCACTAGTGGATAGTGGTACCCCTGCTCTTTTCCTTGTGTTGGTAACTACAAGGGAGTCCGGAATAGAGTGCCCTCTGATGTATAAAGGGTCAGAGGATGAAGGGCTGAAGAGCTTTTCTATTCTAGGGTTGACCCCTCTTACTAAAGCTGGATTAGAAAGGGAAGGAGAAATTCTTCTCTTAATAGAAGCCAGGAGTGGAATAGACTGGCTAACAGGGGCTTTTTCTTTAATAACTCTTTCTACAAAGTCTATGTCTGGAAGAGCTTCCCCTGTGTCAAGCTCAAAATGCGCTGCTGCCTTGCGCAATAGTGCATTGAGGGAAGGTTGGTCATCTATGGGAGAGGAGTTCCCAATATGTGAATCCTTGAGAGGAGAAGGGTGAAAGGCATCAGGGTCTGAGTGCACTGATGGGGATTGCCAGGGCTGCGATGTAGCTGTATCCTCTTCGAAATTAGTGTAAGGATCTTCTTCGAACCCCTCTTCCTCAAGTTCTTCTTCTTGCCCACCCAAACACTCCTCATCTTCCTGAAGGTATTGCTCCTCCTCAGTGAGGTCATATACATCTGTGGAAGGGGGAACCAGCCTAGGAATCTTGACTCTAGGGTCATCCTGGGGCCATTCTCTTTGTCTTTTGTGAGTGGGTGGGTCTTGGTTTCCTAGAAACCTTTCCATTTTCTCCATGCAAGAATGGAGTCTTTCAAGGGTCTCATGGGGTACCCCTGAATAGTCTAGAGGGGGGAAATCTGTGTTTTCACCTTCGAACCGCTTCGAACGCTCCCACAACGTCGACGAGAGGTTACCGTCTCCTTCTGAAAAGCCCTCCGGTAGTTCAGAAGCGTCCTTAGATGAAAGGGGCAGTTCTTGGCTACCTTTGTGCTTTTTCGTCGCGGTATTCGACGTTTGTTTCGTCGTCCGCGCACGTTTGTCTTCGGAGACAATTCTCGCTAGGCTCTCGACAACGAGTTTGTCAGTCGAGGGCTCTGGTGTCGACGTTGTGTGCGTTGCGCGTTGTACCTCGACGGCCGCTCTATGGAGCGTTACGTCGGATGTTTTTGGGGTAGCGCCCGTGTTAGATGAAAGCCCAATCGCTGGTCGCGGCTGCGTTTGCGGGTGGGGCTTGAGACCTTTACGGTCTGCGGTAGACGCCGGAGTGCCCTGCGTCCCCTTCGGCGCTGATGGATCCTTCGTTCTCGACGAAGAAGAGCCGTGGGTTGTATGTTTAGCCTTATGGGGTTTATGTGCGTCCTTGTCGCCGGGGTGTTCATCCCCATAAGCAGGGCGTGAGCCGAGCCCGTCGGGGCCGGGGACGGACGTCGAGGAGCGGGAACGCTCCTTCTGGGGGTTCATGACTTCCGTAACGGACGTCGAGTTATCGCCCTCCTCGTCACTTTCAGTAACCGCGGCAGCGGGTGAGGAAACTGACTTCGACATCGCGTAGTCCGCCCACCTTTTAACCCTTCGTTCCTTAAGGGTTCTAGGTTTCAAGAGCTTGCAGGCTGCGCAGCTGTCCTCTTTGTGATCGAGGGGCAAGCAACGATTACAGAGCTTGTGCTTATCCTTCCAAGTATATTTGCCCCTGCAGCGTGGGCAGAACTTAAAAGGTGTCCTCTCCATAGCTGAGGCAATAATAGCTGGCGATAACAACCCCAAGGGAAAGAAAGGGGAGAAAGAAAGACATTCTCAAAGAGAAGATAAAAGTTCGAACCCCCACTCTCCCTACTGTATGTTGGCCGTCGAGGCCAGGCCACGTGTTCGGCAGCGCCGAAGGATCTCCTCCGCTCTTCCTCTCCGTCGAAAATCTGTTCGGCGGAGAAACAGCTTCACAGCTAACGTCGAGGGGAGGGATCGTTAATAATATATTAAGTATAACAAAGGACCGAGGTCCGTGGCAAGTATTAGCAATGTCTCTCTAGGAGCTCCGCGAAAGGCGACCAGAAACTGGGCGGAAAAAAACAATCTGAGGGACCTCGACGCGTGAGGGATTGTGGGTACAATGCACGTCACTATAGGGATAGTGTTACAGACACGCCTTGTCGACGTCCCCTTTTCGACTACGAAAAACAAAATGCAATACTCCGCAGTGACCACTGGATGTCGGACCTATGCACAGCATGTGATTCTAAGCAGATTAACAAACATCAGAACTGTCTTTATCTTCTTCGAGAAGCCCAAGCATGTCTTGGACCATCCTTGTTGTGGTCCAGGTGCAGGCAATATAGACATTTTAGATGTTTGTCCTCCACGAAGACGTTCCGTAGCCTGCATTGGGTGCAGAGCCCGAAGAGGGTCCTTCCCTGCTTTTTCTCCTCCGTCATGGGTCAAGACGGCCTTACAGAAACTTCAACCACCCTTGAGGGGCGCGCAACTTCACAGACAACTGATCCCCGTTGCTGGTTGCCGATTGAGATAGGAGCACACGGGCGCTGATGAAACAAAAATAGAACATTCCCACTAAATAATTTGGAAAAAAGTACAAAATAGCTCGGAGAGCAACTCGAGGACTCCAACACTGAAGAGTGCCGTAATAATCTGAAGATGGCTGCCAGCGACGGGGCTTAGGGAGAGGACTGTCATTGGATGGGGGAGAGTGACCCAGATGCCAGTGATTGGTTTAGAGGAGAAATACAGTTTTAAAGTGAAAGTGAAACTTTTCTTTTACTAAGGAATATTCATGCGCATGTGAATTTCATGCCAGACCCCATGCTGGAGAAGCCTAGGTACTCTGCCAAGCCCGCCAGCCGATCATGGAAGAAGTTTGCTGAGGACAAGGAATCCGGATTGTCCTCTTCATCCGTGTCGGCTTGACCTGTGGCAACTTGGAGGTCTGCTGGGTCCGTGGGCAGAATCAAAGGTGCCACAGTAGCCTGGGGTGGCGCAGGCGGTGAGTCCAGAGCCTCGACACTTGGCTGCATGGGTGACTGAGGCAGCGGGGGAAGTCACTGCCACCACTGGTGGGGCCGGCTGCAGCTGCATTGGAGCTAAAGGCTGTGTGGGTATGGGTGGAAGCATCTCTTTAATAAGTCCCTTGAGAATGTTACCCATTTAGGGCCACTTCGTCAACACGAGGAATTTGTCGAAGAATTGTTCCTCACACTTGGGGGGACGTGCGTTCCTGCATGGGGCCCGACAGCGTGACCGGCATGTAGGGCTGCGCTCATCCAGCACATTGCCTGCCCTGCATGTAATTCACCTTGGCGTAGCACCCCAGCCCTGAAGTCCCTGGCTATAACGTGCACTAGGGTGACAGAGGGGAGGTCCATTCCACCGTGGGATTTTAAGTCTTGCCTGTGATATTCTTAGAGGGGTGCATGTCCTCACGTGCTGTTATTTTGTCTGACTGTGCCGCCATCTTGTCCAGGCCCGAACTACACTGCGGTTTCCGAGCCTAGCATCAAACTGGATTTGGCAACTGTAAGCTGGACCGTGCAGGTTCGGCCTCCTCTGCACCTCAGGCGTGGGCCTGGTAGGCCGATTGCCCTCCGATATGAGCTGGTAGTGCTACTGCGCGTAGGTGCCCCATCAGGCCTAGGCCCGGTACTAGAGCCGAGCCCCTCAGGAGATTTCCCAGTACAAGTCGACTGGCCCCTCACCGGTGAGGCTCAGGAGGCTCCGTGGACCCCTCGGCCATTAGGCTGGTAGCTCAATGAGCCTCAGCCCTGGATGGTGACAGGACCAGAGTGGCCCCTCCCACTAGGTTGCTTCCGGGAAAGCAATCTCCTTTGAGGGGTGCTTAGGCTAACCAAATACTTACATTGACCTTAGTCTTCCTACACACCTACTCCTTGATATGCTTTGGAGGTGACCTGGAGAACAGCCCCCCCCCCACCTCCCCAATCCCGCGACCTGTTCTTGAGTGACCAGGAGTAAGGGCGTTGCAAGCCGAACAGCCCTGGTCTTCACCCAGGCAGCGCACATGTCGGTCCTACATCAGAAAGGATCAGTCGCAGGAAGGGCACCTACTAAAGGCAGCCAGGGCACACATGCGCCAGGGAGGGGCGAGGGGATCCCAGAGGAAGATGTTAAGATGTGTGCAATTAGGAGAGGAAAAAAAGTCCTCAAACAAGGTGCTGGTGAAGCAGGTCTGCTCCCGCAGACGCGGTAAAGAGTACTGAGGTGTGGCACCGTAGGGCAGATTTCGGGGAGTGCATGCTCCCGGGGCTGCGCCCTCGTGTGCAACTAAATTTAAAGGGGAAAGACTATTTTTCTAGTGGAAAGGGTTCCGTCCCTAGCGAGGGACGCCCATACAGTATGGAGGAAAGGTTATGGGACATAGGAGTAAGTACTTTTACCTGCTCTGCTATATCCAACACTTTATGCCCTTGCACTCAGAGCGCTGGCCATCATCTCCCCGATTCTCTCAAGAAGAGACTGCGCTAACAGTATTTACCTAGGTATGCCTAGACTAACAATAAACTAACAAAAAACTCCCAACATATCCAGAACATAGCAGCTAGACTACCAAGACAACCTGAGAGAACACAACACCAGCCATCAGAGCATTTCACTAGCTATCAACCAAAATAGGATCCAGTTTTGCATCACCTACAGTGTACTTTAAGGTCAAGGTGCATAATCCCTCCAAAACAAAAATTGCACTACCAACCCATCAGGCACTTAAGATCAGGATACATACTTCTACAAACTAGAAGTGTTTGCAGAGAAAGACATGGAGGCTCTGACTATTCAACTATGCTGGCTAAAGACTGGAACATGCTACCAAGGGAAAATCCTAGCTCGTCATTGTTTAACAGAATGAAAGTGTAACATATACCCATCAACATATCCATCCAGCAGATAACCACTTGATGCTTTGACTTTCATGGGTAGGCAACAACACAAATGAAAGCCATAATGGCCCTGGACCTTCGTAAACTAAAACAGATGGAAGACATCACATGAATGCACTGCAAAAACCTTGAGACTGCTGTTGCCGCCTCCCAGAATATCTAAACTCAACAGCACATCTTCACGCAGTATTAAAACTGAACACCTCAACATAATGCAAAACACAGCAATGCCAATAAATTGAAAGCTCTACATACTCAAAACTTTTGACTAACCATCAGTTTCTCTCCACCTTACTCAATACGCAAAGCAGTCACTTGCACAGCAGCTTCAATTTTTTTTTTTTTTTAATTTTTTTTTTTTTAAAACAGACCCTCTCCCCAGACTTCACCCATCACAAACATACAGCTCTAACTACAACTGACAAACTTCGCACCTGCCCAACATATGCCCAAACTGTAGGCACAAGGCCATCCCTCTGGACAGAGCCATCAATGCCTCCTACACTACACACCTAGAAAGCTTACAAGCACAGCCAGCTTCAACACAAAGCACGGCGGGTCTGGACTTTCCCTTTCCTCCCAAATGACCAAACACACCCACTCTTCCACATCTGCCAGAGCACCTAGAGACCATGTAAAGGGCAGCAGTTTGCAGTGCAAATCTTAACATAACACACAGATGACACCCAGAATGGTACCTGATGATATCGCCCAATCTTCACATGGGAATTTTTCCTGATCATTCCGTCTGATGGCAAGACCTAAAAAGCAATAAGAAACAGGATTGATTGACAGAGAAGAGTAATAAAGATGGCAATAAGGCACACGTTGATCTCTTCAGAGGGGTGATGTGAAATATTACAATTGAAGCATTGGAAACACTGAAGCAGGCCAAAACCATATAATTCATTAATCTGAAACACTGCCAGGCAGAAGGTAGAAAGGCTGCTGGCACAGGCTTTGAGAGCAAAAGGTAAGTGTTAAGGAGTTTTACACAAGTTGCTGTCTATGTCCAAATTTGGAAAAGCCCACCTTAGGTGAACCGGGTTACACTTCTTAATTTGGGCCTGAACCACACAAAGGTTTGGTAGAATGGAGAGCAGCCAGGCCTATTCTAAGGAGGACTGTAGGGAGGTACACACAACTCAGCATACACTTGGTCCAAGAAAACACTAATACACTTGCGAGTTACATGAAAAATAGACATTATATACACTAAGGAAGAGGTGATATATCACAAGTCAAGTAAGAACTTTAAAAGAGCATGATAATATAAGATCACTTTGTAATATTCTTTGGATAATAAAGTACAGTTGTGGTAACCTTAGAACAGCACTGATAGTAACAAATCACTACGTAAAACCACCTGAAACATGTGCAAACTGCTCCAAATTGGATAACTTAACTTTTGTCCAGCCTATCTTATGTGAGTCTCAGTGTTCAGCTGGGTCACTGGGCCACCGGTGACCAGGGGTGGTTTTAGGGAGATGTATCAGGTTTATGCTTCCCCCCCCCCCTCTCCCAGTGAGGCCACAAGCACTTTTTGCCAGACTTCTGGACATTTTCATTTCTATCCTGAATGAGTGGAGCCTTTTTCCACTTTATGTGCTCTGTCTTTTGGAACTCTGTTCTCCGTTTTACCTTTACTACGTAATCTACTTTCCTCCATATCTCTTTTAAAGGCATCTGTTTACATTTAGCAGCACCCAGCTCCTTATGGGCAGTGTTGCCGGGAACACTTTGGATTCTCCATAGATTCTTTTTTATCCTTACTACCGTTAACGATAGAGGGATACTGTGTATCCTTCCAAACACTTTATACTCTGAGAGATGACACACCACCTTACGTTGAGTGCAAAGGGGATACCACCAAGTATCCACCTGTCTGCTAATTTTTTTTTTTTTTTTAGTCACACAACTCTAGTTATGGTTGTTGCCAGAGGATGTGTTCTACCAACTATTGTGCTATTTTGTACCGCACACTGTATTCACAGTCCCGGTTGTCAGTGTCAAATGTTTTTATACTGCGCACTCTTGACACGTGCGTAGTCTCATGGTGCTCAGGAGGATCTGTAATGCAAAGGGGGACAGGACGTGATTAGTAGGATTGAGTGGGAAAAGAGCAAGAGCACTGCAATGTGCTGTTGGCAGCTTCAGTTTGGAAACTCCATTCATTGAGCCCAAATGTGATTTTCGGAAGTTGCCCGTCATGTGCCGTTGTGCGAGATTACACATTTTGTTGTTGCATTTTGTGAAGTTATTGCAGATTGCTGTGCTGTAGAGGCTTGGTTGCGTTTAGTTCAGCGTTTGAGAGGTCTATGCAGAAGAATACATTTTTAGTTGGGTTAGTTGTGGAGATCCTGGGGTTCCATCTAGGTGGAATATCCCCCCCCCCCCCCCCTCGAATTCCGTCCAAGTGCATCACATTTCCTACTCCTGAATTCCATCTAAGTGCAGCACATCAACTAGCCCAGAGTTCCATCTTGGGTATATGCAAATTAGGCAGTGGCACAAAATGTCCCTACATGTGAAATGTGGGTAACTGATGCATTTTGCCCAAGTGTGAGATGTAGCTTATGAACACGATTCGCCTAGATGTGAAATACGGCTGACTAGGCAACTAGCACATTCCACCAGAATGTGAAAAATGGCTAACAGTTTTAGATGATAGCTGAGGTTGCTGTAGGCCTTTGGCTACATGCATCACACTACAAGCAATGAGTTAATAGGTTGATAAGATAATGAGAAGATTAAGTAGAGTGGCAGGTCAGTTTAGCATGGGGTAGTAATGGCTGTGCCCTCTGCCCAAGCGACTCACCTTGCCAGCTGCTGCTGATTGACGGCTGCATGCTTCCCCGGCAAACACTGGACAGATTGCTTCTTCGGGAGCTGTACTTTGCCTTGGGGCCCTTAGCCGGGGGCTGCCAGGGCAGAAAGGCGACCTTGGATATTGGCCTTTAGTGGGGTTTTGCGGCCAATCAGGGGACGGCGCTGGTAAGGAAGCAGAGGTTTGGATGAATGCACATAGTGGGCGTGGAAGGTCAGGGTCTGCATGCAGAGTGCTCGTTCGGGGAAATCGCTCTATTGGGGGTGGGGGGTGGATGTCAAAGCAGAAGCTGGTTTAAAGGGCAAGATTGCTTTGAAAAACATTGACCTTATCTGCATGGTACCAGAGCTAAAGAGGAAAACAAACGCAGCTCGTTTCTACACAGCCTCCAGGTGCAATCAGGGGTCAGGGCGGGTGACTGGAAGAGTAATGCAAGCAGGAAGAGGGCTGTGGGAGGGTCATAGGTAGAAGCCACACAATGGCAAAAACGAAATTAAAAAGGGGGAGAAAAAAAAGAATGAAAGGCTGAGCTCAAAGCAGCTCGGATTGCCCAGCAGGCACCCACCTGGTCGATATGCAGCAAACAAATTACATGAAAAGGAATGGGAAAGTTGAGAAAAAAGCAAGAACACCAGCAAGAAAGAAACAGGCCTAAGTGGAGGAGGGGGCACAGAGTTGGCACTTACCTCGCTAGGCAGGACACCGGTGTGGGGGAGGAGTTTCTCACTCCCCTGTCCTTTGTCTGCCTGAGGGCCTGAATGGAACCAGTGCCCACTGTGGGTCTGGCTGTCCCGATTCGATAGCCACCCGCCCCTTTCTGTGAACTGCTGAGAGAGATTACAGAGCAGTGTGTGCTGAAAGTGAATAAAAGTTGAGGTTCCTGACGTGAAAGGCAAGTCGAGCATTGGAAACTGAAGTAACCGAAGAGGACTACGACCAGAGATGCCTGCAGACTGTTTGCAACACCGTTGACTGACCACTGCTCTCCTTACCCTATTTTCTATAGGAGAGGAACTCCTAAGAGGACTCCCATTTGGCTGGTGCGACAAACCAGCCCTGAGATGAACTACAATCTAAGCCATCTCCCGATGCGCTGTTTTCTTTCCAGAGTTGTAGACCGCGAATACCAGGAGACCTCTGAACCAATTACAGTGCAACATCTTACAAAGCCATAATTCATCACAGTCTTTGCTGAGCTCCAGGTGAACCTCCAAAGACACAATCCGACTCATCCAAGTACCCTCACCAGAGTGCAGCATTCCAGGAATTGAGGATTGACAGGGTGAATCAAATCCTTTGTTGGTGCTGCAGAAAAGGCTGACCTTAGACGGAGCAGAGAAGCTGAAGAAATCCATGCTAGAGTGTTAGGCAAAGTTTGTATGCAGTACCCTCTGGGAACACTACACACAACTAGGACTACAGGTGTAAGCAAACCAACCAAAGGTCTGTACTACAAAGTTTTGGTAGCGTGTTGAGCAGCCAGGCTTACCTCAAGAAGGGAAATGTGAGCTGTAGTGGAGTTACACAAAGATTCATAGTTACAGGTATTCAAATAGCCACTTACACTCATCAAGGTTTCTTATATAACAATGAATTTATTAGTCAATTATAACACTCATTCGAAGGAGGCAATCATAATATAGTAACAAATATACTTCAATACTGTACACTTTTTAAAAAGTAAGTAAAAGGCAAAGGTTATCAGAACATGAAAGACTACAATCATTCTTAGACAGTGCAAATACTTAAGAGTTCACCAGAAGAGTCAATTCAATAGGCTATGGCAAAGCCAACGGGCTAAAGTCTTGGATAGGATAAAGCAGTTCTGGTAGTTAAAAGGAAAAGTCTATGCACAAGTTCTTAGAAGTAGTTTGTAAAAAGAAGAATCATATGTTGGGTCACAAGCTGATTAGTCCTGTGAGTTGCAAAAGTTTCAAGCACTTTCACAGTGAGAGGCAAGTTCTCTCAGTCTTGTTTTACAGTACCTTACAATGAAGAAGATGCAGCTGATGACTTCTGTTCCTGGCAGTTCCTGCAGATCTCACTGTTCCTAGGCCTCATTCGTGGCGACAAGAGGGGGGACGCTGGGGGAATCCTGCTCTGCTCTGGACTGTCAAAAGCTCGCAACTGGCAAACTTCAATTTCAGTGGCTGTTTCGCGTTTCATCTACCGCACTGGTAACAACGCTGGTCCTGGATGTCAAGGTGGACTGTCCTTGCTTCTGAGGTCCTGCACTCAGCTGAGGATGGTCAGTGTCGGTCCGACGTTGTGTGAGTCCGGAGGATCTTCCAAACGCTTTAGGCCAGCTTACAAGCAACACACAATCTGGTGTCCCTTTCCCTGGCTCTACGGTTTCCTGCAGCACTCTGAGGAAATGCAACCAGCTCCGAGATAGGTGTGCAGGGGGCTTACTTGGGAGTTGATTGGTCCTACCAACTCAAAGTCCTTAGCAGGGCTTCTGTCGATGCAAACTTGGCGATTCGGACCTGCAGCAGGGCTTCACCGGGCAAACTAACGGTCCAGGAGTTGCAGCAGCCGAGGAGGACCGAGTAGAGGTAGTTTCGGGCACCTCCCTCACTTCCTGCCCACCCAAGACACTTTGGAGCCAGACGCGGGTTTCACTACTGAAGCCCGCCAAAGGCAAATGATGAAACAGTTGATCACAGAGAAGGTATTTAAACCTTGGGAAATCTTAAAGACTTACCTGTGTCACTGCACTGATGGTGATTTGTGACACAATTGTAAAAGATGATGCCTATGGAGTTATCTAAAACTCCATAATCAAAGAACACAAGAGTAAAACACATCAAAATACGAGAGTGGGAAAAAGGGCTCACACTCCAGGAAAAAATAATCAAGTCCTCAAAAATCCAGCAAAGTTGCTGGGGGTCTCTAAGGTGAAGGGAAAACACATTTCTCAGAATTCTCCCCAACATTCCCCTTTAAAGAGCATGCGCTCTTGACTCCGCCCCCCCCCCGGCGCCGCCACTCAGTTCCCTTTGACGCAGCAACAATATTACCATTGCCTAATGACATCAGTTTTATTAAGAGGGAGGATGGCAGGATGTATGGAGGAAAGGGGACTATGGACTAGGAGTATGTTAGTCACAATGGTGAGTAATTTATGATTACTCCTACGTTCTGCCCCCTTTCCTCTATACTGTATGGGTGATTACAACTGAATGTAGCCCCAGGGTGGAGAGGTGGCCCTCCTAAGAAAACAAGTTCCTTAAAACTGCCTGACCAAATACTGCATCCAACCTGGAGCTAGCATCCAAGCAGTAGCGCTTGCAGAAGGCTGTTTCCGCCTTAATGATGACCTGCCAAGGAACGTGCCTCTGGAAAGCCACAGCTGTGGCCTTGGCTACGATAGCGTGGGCATGCATATTTGCCAGGAGTGGTTTGTGCTGCCCCTCATAAGCCTCCCTGATGGCTGCAACCATCCATCCATCTTGCTATGGAGGTCTTGGAAGCTGGATAGCCTGGTCTTGACCCACCGAAGGTGACAAAGCCTCAGATTTGCGGAAGCCCTTGGTTCTGTCCAGGTAGAATTTTAGAGCACGCCCGACACCTAGACAGTGCAGTACCCTCTGCGCCTCGTCCACCCAGCCGCGGGGTAGAAGACGAAGACATCATGGATATCACAAACGAACAGGTTCGAGGAACCGAAAGAAAAGAACTCAGAAGAGTCGAGGCACGCCGAGATCTCCGAAGCGAACACGTTCGCAGAAAAAACGGAACTGAGGCTACGGGCGTCGTGCGTCCTACTTCTAACATCCGGTGAGGTCGGCTCGACGGAGGCCTTGGAGGACAGCGCATCGAAATCGACGCAGGATGCCGAAAGATTTTCCGAAGCAGCACAGCTGTGGTGATTACTGTCATAGATATGCAATATGTCGGAGGACCCAATACCCTCGAATTATAAGTTACCCACCGTAGTGACAAACATACTCTTAGTCCATAGTCCCCTTTCCTCCATACTGTATGGGCGTCCCTTCGAGGGGACGGGAAGACGGAACCTTTTTCACCAGAAAAAAAAATGTCCCCTTTAAATTTAGAGGCACGCGGGTCGTGGCCCAGGGAGCATGTGCTGCCCTGACTCCGCCGCCACACCTCAGTCCCCATTGACGCGTCAATAGATTTAACATTGCCTAATGACACCAGTATTATTAGGGGGGGGGGGGGGGAGGTTGGTGGGACGTAGTGAGGAAAGGGGACTATGGACTAATAGTACGTTAGTCACTACGGTGAGTAACTTATAATTACTCCTACATCCCGTCCCATTTATGGGCGATTACAACTGATTGTAGCCCCAGGGTGGAGAGGAGACCCTCCTTAAGCAAATAGGTTCCTGAGAACCGCCTGTCCTAACGCCGCATCAGATCTAGAGCCGGCATCCAAACAGTAATGCTAGCAGAAAGCCGAGGGAGAGGCCCAAGTGGCCGCCCTGCTTAATACTTGCCAAGGGACATGGCGCTGGAATGCGATGGCCATTGCCTTGGCCCCGACTGCGTAAGCATGCATGTTGGCCTTGAGCGGCTTGTGCTGGCCCTTATACGCTTCTTTGATGGCAGAGACCATCCAGCAGGGTATGGAAGCCTTAGAGGCCGGATAGCCTGGCCTTGATCCACCGAAGGTGATAAACATGGCGTCTGACTTGCGGAAACCCTTGGTCCTGTCCCAGGTAGAATTATAGGGCACGCCCGACATCCAGGCAGTGCAGCACTCCGTTTCGTCCTTGGGATCGGGAAAGAACGTAGGAAGGACTATTTCCTCATTCAAGTAAAATGCCGGTTGAACCATGGTCAGAAATGCCGGGTGAGTCCGCATGACTTTGTCCCTGTGAAAGGTGGTATATGGTTCAGGGGTGACCAGCGCCTGAATCTCGC
Source organism: Ambystoma mexicanum (assembly GCF_040938575.1). Lineage (NCBI taxonomy): Eukaryota > Metazoa > Chordata > Amphibia > Caudata > Ambystomatidae > Ambystoma > Ambystoma mexicanum. The sequence goes on along the minus strand of NC_090923.1, from coordinate 1,451,334,811 downwards.
TCACTCTGAGCCGAGGTAAGACCGACTAGTAAGGCGTCCTTGATGGTGACCAGCTTATGTCCACGGCCTCCACTGGCTCGAATGGCTTGTGCGCCAGGGCGCCCAAGACTATATAAGGGTCCCACACAGGCTGCAGTCTCCTGACAGGTGGGTAGAGCCTAGCGAGACCAGTCAGGTTCTTGACAATAGGGTTGGAGGAGGAAAAGATGCCTTCCTCCGAGTTCCTGTAAGCCCGATGGCTGCGAGGTATGTATGGCAGGTGTCGACCTGTACACCCGTATGAGCAAGGTGCGCTGAAAAGGAGAGCATGTCGTCCAAATTGCAGGCCAAGGGGTCAATTCCCTTGGAGTCTGCCCAGTGGCAGAACCTGGTCCATTTGCTCTTGTACTGGGCCCTGGTGGCTTTGCTCCTGGCACTCCCATGTTTTCCAGATTGGCCTGTGAGAGGCTAAGGTGCCGAAGCGTTACCTGCTCAGATACCACACTGGGAGGGCTAATTTACCTCACGCGGGGTGGATAATCACCGCCACCGCCACCACCGCCGCCACCACCGCCACCGCCACCACGCGCCCCATTCCCTCCCCTCCCTCCCTCCCTCCCCCTGCTTTGCCAGAAGATGTGCTGGGCCCGTCGGAAGGTGCATCAGAGGCACTTCCGAGAGGCTGAGGAGCTCCGAAAACCATGGCCTGGCCAGCCACCGTGGAGCAATCAGAATGATTAGTAGTTGTTGCGACTCCTTGATCTTGCAAATTACCCTGTGGATCAGGGGAGTGGGAGGAAAGGCGTAGGCACTCATGCCGGTCCACTGGAGGTGAAATGCATCGCCCAAACTGGCGGCACTTCTTGTTGTGCCAGGTGGCAAAGAGATCCACTTGGTGGTGACCCCACGTGTTGAAAATCTCCTGAATAACGAGGTGGTTTAGCTGCCACTCGTAATGGTCCACTCCCATCCTGCTGAGCCTGTCTGCCTCCAGGTTGGATTCCAGGGGAGGTGGACTGCCGAAAGGTAAATATCGTTTTCCAAGGCCCATTCCCACATGCTGATCTCCAGTCTGCACAGGGAAGGGGATCTGGTGCCTCCCTGCTTGTTGACTTAGTACATGCTGGTCGAGTGGTCTGTCTGGATGAGGACAACCTTGCCCTTGAGCTCCAACCAATTGAGGTGGTATTCCTGCTCTTGTGGAGTCAAGGTGCTGTGGACCGAGAGATCGTCCAGGGTGGATCCCCAGCCCTCGAGCGAGGAGTGTGGTGATGGTGGCCTGCGGAGAAGGCGGCCTGAAGGGCTTGCCCGTCCGTAGGTTGCAGTCCCTGGACCACCAAGTTAGGCCTGGGTGGAGAGATAAAGGAATGATTATCATTTCGGGTTGAGAGGCCCGCTCCCGACTCCATGAGGCCGCAAAGTGCAGCTGAAGCCTTCTCATCCTTAGTCTCGTGTGTCAGGAGCTGTTGATACCACCAAGCCGAGGTCACTTCTCTGCTGAGGAAGTGGACGGTGGCCCTCTTGATGGCCGAGATCTTTTCTTCTGACGGGAAGACCTTCTCGGAGCACGTGTCCCAAATGAGACCCAGGAAGGTCAGAGTGTGGGGAGCAGCTCTGATTTCTTGAGGTTGAGCGAGAGAGCCCAGGTCGTGCAGTGTGTTCATAAGGGCATGGGAGGAGTGGAGTACTGCCTCCGGAGATGTAGCCCTTACGAGCCAGTCGTCGAGGTATGGATAGATGCTCTCTGAGGAAGGCCGCTACAATGTTCATGAGTCTGGTAAAGACCCTGGGGCCAAGTTGAGGCCAAACGGGAGGACCTTGTATTGGAAATGGTAGCCCATGATCCTGAACCGTAGGAAAGAACGATGGGGCTGCCAAATCAGGACGTGTAGGTATGCGTCCTTCCGGTCTAGGGAGCACATCCAGTCTCCCTTGACCAATGTCTCCGCTATAAAAGCTGGACCTAACCATCTTGAATTTTTGCAGGGGTAAGGAGACGTTGAGGGTGGAAAGGTCCAGCACAACTCTCAGGCCCGCCTGGTGGTTCTTCTGAATGGTGAAAATCATGGAGTAGAAGCCAAAAGCTTTGCTGGGAGGCTGGAACTTCCTCCACTGCCTGGCTCTGTATGAGCGACTGGATCTCCGCCAAAAGAGTTGCTGTCCCAACCTGTGGGAGGGGAGGAGAGGCTGGGATGGGAAGGCGGTACCCCATGGATACTACAGAGGATCCAAGGGTCTGAAATTCTGGCGCCAGAAATTTGCATGGAGAGCAAGCCTGCCCCCCACCGGAGACACGTGGACCCGAAAGGGCGCCTCATGCCTTCTTTCCCTCTGGGGCTGAGGAGGGAGACTGAAAAAAGCCAATACACATCCCCCGCCCTTTGTTGTTTGTGCCGGCTCTGAGACGGCGAGCAGTCCGGCTGCCTGGATCTGCGTTCCTGGAAGCTGTGGAACCCTCCATATTTCCAACCCTTCTCTGGATGCTGCTGAGATTGGGTGTAAGATTTGGGCGTGGTCTTTGTAAGGATGGATGAAGATTTTGCCGTTTGTGAGCTGTTCTTCTTGTCCAGCTCTTCGCCCGTAGAGGTGTGGAAGAGGTCCCCCCCAGCCAACCCTCCTCCCCCAAACGGTAGATCTAGAATGCACTCTAGGACGTCTGGGTTGAATTTCGTTGCCCGGAGCCAGGCTGTGCGCCTCATGTCCGTGGCAATGCAGATGGCTCGGCCCAAGGTATCGATATGTGCCACCGTGGATTTCATGAGGTCGTGTGCTATGAGCATGGCCTCTGCTAGCCCCGCCTTAAAGCATGATTGGCATTGGGAGGGGAGTTCCGGGAGGAAGGCCTCAATTTCCCACCATAACCGTTGGTTGGCGGCAGCCAGCATGGCATCTACGTTGGCCTGGCGCAGGTGCAAAGAGGCGTTGGAGTAGATCTTGCCGTAAGCCTCAGATCTTCTCCTTACCTAGCAGTGCCACAGAGGAGGCGGCTGAGGACTACTGAGGCTTGGAGTATAGTGATGCCGCAGCCATCACCGATGAGTGTGGCTGAGGATGGGTCGAGAGCAAGAGTGTGTCCCCGCCTCCATCTGGCTGTACTTTGTGTCTAGGCGTCGGTTCACTGGCTGGACTGTGTGGGGATTGAGCCAACCCTTCTTGGCCAGGGAGACTGGAATCCTCGTGTTGGAAGAGGGGCGTCTTGTGAGTCCTTCAGCCAGAGCCACTGCGTACCTAGTCCATATGGACGCATTGGGTAAGCTGCCCAGCGCATATGAAGGGTAGACTGTAGGCCACTACTTGGTTGCGACCAGTCCCACCTCGACACTCGTTCTTCGCTGAATTCGTGGAATGGCGTCAGACAGGTGTTACTGTCTGGTGCGGCAGCCATTTCGTCAACGTGCCTGCGACGTGTTGCCCAGCCCGCTGGGTCCGACCTCGTCCAAGACGCTGCGTGTGGATCTCGAGACCTACCCTGCTCCTCCGGTCTCGGCCCGATAGGTGCGACACCCTCGACTCGGGGGTCGGTAGAGCTGCGTATAAGCGCCCCCTCAGACGTATTGCCGGTAATAGGGCATAACCCCTTGGTCTTTGCGCCGGTAAAAGGGGCGTAGCCCCTCGGGTGTAGACCCAGTACAAGAACCTTCCGGTCCCTCGACACTGCGCCCGGAAGGATCCGAGGACTCCTCGACACGAAGGCCGGTAGCTGTGGCAGCGTCAGTACACGTGCCGGTGGAAGGACCTGGCCGGTCCCTCCCGTGCAGGAGTCCCTGGCAAGGAGTGTCCGTTGCGGGGTGCACTGGAAAATATCGGCCCTACCTTGGGCCTGGTTTGATGCTTCACCAAGTTCTTGAGATCCTCTGGAAGAGCTCCCTCCACCTGGCTAGTCTGTTCAGCGCCTTCGAGGACAGCGAGTCACACGCCGAATATGATGCCAACCGTGGTCTGGGCCAAGGTAACGTAAGCAGAGGGCGTGGGGGTCTGAAGTTGGGAAGAGCATGTTGCAGGATGGACACCTGCTGAACCCTGTAGAAGTCGGCATGCGCCGGGGAGGAGTGTGACGCCCGAGGACCGAGTACCTGAAGATGCATGCTCCCTGGGCCACGCCCCCGCACGACTCTAAATTTAAAGGGGGGAAAAAGATTTTTTGGTGAAAAAGGTTCTGCCTCCTGTCCCTTGGAAGGGACGCCCATACAGTATGTAGGAAAGGGGACAAACGAGCACAAGGAGACTACCTTAGGTAAGAATGCAGGCTGAGTTCTAAGGATGGACCGCCTTGTCCTTCTGAAAGGTAGTATAGGGCTTTGAAGCCACCAGTGCCTGGATTTCACTGACCCTGCGTGCAGACTTCAGACCCCACCAACAGGGCTGTCTTAATGGAGACTAGCCTGATGTCCGCAGACTATTGGCTCAAATGGTTTATGCGCCAAGGGACCCCAAACTACATGGAGGTCCCACACCGGGTGGGACTTCTTGATAGGTGGGTAGAGCCTGGTGAGGCCTGTCAACTGTCATATCTACCGGGTTGGACGATGAAGACCTCCGAGTTCCTATAGGCTCTGATGGCCGCCAGATAGGTGCGGCATGTGTCTACTTGCACCCCGAGTGCGAGGTGTGCTGAGAGAGATGGCACGTCGTCCAATGTGCAAGTCAAAGGATCAGCTTCCTTCGATTCTGCCCAGTGAAAAAACCTAGTCCACTTGCTCTTGTACTGCCTCCTAGTAGCATCGCTCCTAGCACCCTGTATGATGTCTAGGTTAGCCTGTGACAGACGCAGATGCTTTTAATGTGACCTGTTCAGGAACCACACTGCGAGGGCTAGTCTCTGGGGGCGAGGTGTATGACCGTGCCTCCCTGCTGTGAGAGTAGGTGAGCTGGACCCAGCGGAAGGTGCACCGGGGCCTGGTCCAACAGGCGGGGTAGTTCCGAGAAACATGGCCTCACGGGACACAACAGAGCTATCAGGATGACTGAGGTGCCGGGCCTCCCTGATCTTGCAGATTACCTTGTGGACCAGGGGAGTGGGAGGAAGGGTATATGTGTTCATGTTGTCCCATTGTATCTGCATCCTATCAGCCAGAGAGCCCCAGCACTATCCCTGCCACGATGCAAACTGGGGGCACCTCCTGTTGGACCAGGTGGCAAAGAGATCCACCCAAGGATGAGCCCATCTGTTGAAGATCCCTTGAAGGACTTGTTTGTTGAACTGCCATTCCTAGTTGTCCGCAGTCTGCTGAGCCTGTCCACCTCCAGGTCGGACTCCCCCGGGAGGTGGATTGCCCTCAAGTGCATGCTCTCCAAAGCCCACTCCCAAATGATGACTGACAAGGTGCATAGGGGAGGAGACCTGGTGCCACCCTGCTTGTTGATGTAATACATGCTGGTGGAGTTGCCTGTTTGAATGAGGATCTTGCCCCTGATCAGAAGGAAGGCTTTGAGAGCCGCCAGATCACCTTCAACTCTAGCCAATTGATATGGGCCAACTGTTCCTGAAGAGAACAAACTCCATGCCCACTGTGGCTGCCCAGAGTGACTCCCCAGCCCTCCAATGAAGAGTCTGTGGTGAGGGTAACCTGCGGTGCTGGTTGCCTGATGGGTCTGCCTATCTGCAAGTTGTAGTTTGTGCTCGACCAGACTAGGTCCTGGTGGAGTTGGGAAGGGATGCTGACAATTTCCGCCTGGGAACCCCTCTGCTGACTCCAGGAGGATGCGAAGTGCAGCTGCAATCATCTAATTTTGAGTTTCTTGTAAGGCACTGCCAGTAGACGTGGCCATGATACCTAAGAGGTGTTGGTACCACCATGCCGAGGTCACAGCTCTGCCAAGAAAATGCCCCGTGGCCCTCTGGATGGCTGTGATCTTGTCCTCCGAGGGGAAAACACTGAGTTTGTATTCCAGATGAGGCCTAGGAACGTAAGATTCCGAGTAGGCTCCAGCTGAGACTTCGAGATTGATGGAAAATCCCAATTTGTGTAGGTATGGATAGACCTGGTGACCCTGGGCCCGGAGAAGGGCGTCTGCCGCATTCATTAGTCTGGTAAAGACCCCGGGGGCTGAATTGAAGTCAAAGGGTAGAACCTTGTATCGGAAATGAAAGCCCACGATCCTGAACCTCAGAAAGGACCGATGAGGCTGACAAATGTGGCCATCCAGGTATGCATCCTTCAGATCCAGGGAGCACATCCAGTCTCCCCTGAAGTGGCTCTGCAATAAGCGCTGGGGTAACCATCTTAAACCTTGGTAGGGGAAAGGTTCAAGGTGGAAAGGTTCAACAACTCTCAGGACAGCCTTCGTCGTTCTTGTGTAAGGCAAAAATCCATGAATAGAAGCCCATACCCCGCTGGGAGGCTAGGACTTCAACTGCCTGACTCTACAAGTGCTCGAATTTCCACCAAGAGTTGTTGTCCCAATCTGTGAGAGGAGAGGAGAGAGGGGAACGCTGGTGAGCCTAGAAGTAGGTCTTGGGCATGGTCTTCGGGAGGATAGGTAAGGATTTTGCACTCTGGGAACTGTTTTTCTTCTCATCGAGTTCCTCATCGGTGGTGGAATGAAAAAGGTTGCCAACCTCGAATGGAAGGTCTAATATGTGCTCCTGGACGTCTAGGTTGAACTTAGTAGCCCGTAGCCAGGCAACATGTCCGTAGCAATGCAGATGGCATGACCTGGGGTGTCTATGAGAGCCACTGTGGACTCCTTGATGTCCTGCGCCACCATTTTTGATTCTGCCAGCCCCGCCTTGAAACGCGCCTGACTCTGCACCGGACGTTCCGGAAGGAAAAAAAACTATTTCCTGCAAAAGCCTTTAATTTACAGCAGCGAGCATAGCATCCACATTAGACAAAGGTGCAGCGAGGCATTGGAATAGAGCACCTTTCCATATGCCTCCAAGAACTTCTTGCCTAGAAGCGCTGAGGACGAGGTAGCCGAGGAAGACTGCGGCTTGGAGAACAGAGTCTGCGGCAATCACTGAGGAGTGTGGTTGAGGGTGTGCAGACAGCAAGAATGGATCTCCCATCCCCACCAATTACATGTACTTGGCATTGAGGCGCCGATCGGTATGCTGCGTCAAATGGGGTTTAAGCCATCCCTTTTCAGCCAAGGCCACAATGTCCTTCTGCATTGGAATCCCCGTTCTAGCCGCAGGGCATAGAGTGAGGACCTTGGCCAGGGCCCCCGCCTCTGGTTGTTCAACCTCATGTTGTGGAAGCCCCAAGTATTCGGCTAGACCTGTGAGCCGTTCATGGAATGCCTTGGCTGAAGACACTGTCGGGTGGTGGTCCTCATCAGTGTCCACTATGGTGTCCTGCTGGTCTGGGTCTGGTGGAGGAGTAATGGGCGCCAAAGGCTGAAATGTGCCGACGAGAGCCAGAGGCTGCTGTGTAGGCTGGTGCGGACCCGCCTGGGCTGCAGGAGGTAGGAGGACCTGGAACCGTGGGTCCTGTCGTGAGCAGCTGGGGCTGTGCAGGGGCTTGAGGCGCTGGAACCATGGGAGGGAAGACTGGGCGCTAGTGGCAGGACTGGATGCAGCATGTCCCCGATCACATCCCAAAGGATGGTTCACATCTGAGAGGACCTCAAGAGTGAGAAACTTTAAAAAAAAACGTGTACTAAAAGGAAAGTGGGGGTGCTGGAGTAGGAGAACAGCCTTGAGGTTGCTGAGGCCTGGGCAAACTCTGCATTGCTGCATGCAGGGTGTAGCTGCGGTGCAACGCTGAAGGATATGCTCTAGGCCACGTACCCAGTGAAGACAAGTCCTACCTGGAAACTCATTCCCCTACCTGCTACCCGATGCATCGGACGAGTGGCCATTTTGCCGGGCTGCATGCTACGTGCCAGCGTCATGGTGCTTGCCGCGCTGGGCCCGTGTTAGGCAGAGTTTGTATGAAGTACCCTTTGGGATCACTACACACATCTGTGACTACAGGTGTAAGCAAAACCAACCTTTGGTAGAAGTCTGTACTACACAGTTTTTGGTAGCGGAGCAGCCAGGCTTATCTCTAAAGGGGATGTGAGCTGTAAGGATGTTACACAGAGGTCTACAATCACAAGTATTCAAATAAACTCTTACACTCAAGGTTTCTTGGTTAAACACTTATTAATTTATTCAACAGTCAGTTATAAAACATTCACTAGAAGAAGGCAATCTATATTACACAAAAATATACTGCAGTACTTTACACTGTATAGGTCTGAGGCATTTAAACTACTTAGAAGGAGGAGCAACATGGCATAAGTTAATAAAACTAATATTACAGTTACTGTTAAACAGTACAAATAGTTTGAGTTCACCAGAGAAGTCGATTCAATGCAATATGATAGGCCAAAGTCAATGGGCTAATGTCTTGTATATGATAAAGCAGTTCTGGCAGTTAAACGGCAAAGTCTTTGCCAAAGTATGTTCTTAAAAGAAAGATTCACATGTTGGGTCACAAGCTGACTAGGCCTGTAAGTTGCCAACGTTTCAAGCACTTTCACAGTGAGGCAAGTTCTCGGTCTGGTTTTTACAGTACCTTACAATGAAGAAAAAGATGCATCGGAAGAAGTCTGTTCCTGCAGATCTCGCTGTTTCCGAGCCTCAGTCGTGGGGACAAGAGGGAGGACACCGGGAGACTCCTGCACTGCACTGGGACTGGTCAAAGCTGGCACTTGGCAAATCTTCAATTCAGGTAGCTGTAGTCAAGCACACAAACTGGTGTCCTCCCTGGCTATTCGGTTTCCTGCAGCACTCTGAGGAAAATACAACCAGCTCCGAGAAAGTTATCCAGGTGGCTTACGAGTTGATTGGTCCCACCAACTCAAAAGGGAGAAGTCGTCCTTGAAGGGCTTCTCTGTCGAGATGAACTTGGCAATTCGGACCTGCAGCAGGGCTTCACCGGGCAAACCAATGGTCCAGGAGTTGCAGCAGCCATTCTCTTCAAGCTCTTCTTCAGTTCCTTCGTCCAGTGGTCGACTCTGCCTTCCAAGTCAAGAGACTTGCCTTTTATCCAGTTTCCTCCCATTCATTCCAGCCTAGCTGCCACTCACCCAGCAGGGTGGCTGTCCTTGCCGGACAGTCAGCCAATCACGCCAGAGTGCATTTGGGTCTCCTATGAGACTAAGCACAGGGAGTTTGGGGCACCTCCCTCACTTCCTGCCCACCCCAGACACTCAGGTGCCAGAGGCAGTCTTCAGTCCTGAAGCCCGCCAAAGGCGATGAAACAAAGGGACCAAACCTGGTTTGGCACGCAGAATAAAACTGTAGAAGGACCTTTGCATAAAGAAAAGGCGAAGAAAGAAGACCCGGACCTGTTTAAACAAAGGGGGTCTCAGACACCATTTTGAAAAACATGGCTCCCACAATTTAATGCTACCGGTGTTTGCGGTCGGGAAAAATCATGGTAGTTTGTTGTAAAACCACTGTCACCAGCCATTTCGATAGAAAAGGGTAGCATTTGATTGCAACATGAGTATATAGACACAGGGGATACTAGGTAACCCCTACAGCACTCTGATAAGATAGTGTGTGCTGGGTCTAGGAATTTGAAAAGACTAGTAAAGTCAGTTTCACTTTATTTTCTCTGGGAAACAGTAGTTTATCCCAGAGAATGCATTTAAACCTTGGGCAAGCCTAAAAGGCTTCCCTGTGCCACTGCACTGAGGGTGCTGTGAGACATGAAAAGATGCCTATGGAGTTGTCTAAAACTCCATAACCAAAGAAAACACAAGAGCAAAACACACAGAATTAAAATTTCAAATTCCCAAAGTTTAGCAAAAGAACAGGAGGGCACTAAGGTGGGAGGAATTGGCACATTTATGAGAATTCTGCCCAACAGCCCAGCTTCCTCCTGGACTCTTGGCGGTGGAGCCTGAGGCCTACCCTGCACCTCAGGATGGGGCCTGGTAAGCATTGTGCCCTGGGGCTGCGTCGCCGGTAGTGCTGCATACAGGCGCCCCCTCAGACATTTGTTCGGTAGTAGGGTGTAGCCCGTCCGGTGGACACACGTAAGAGAAACTTGTGGTTCCTCAGTGATGTCACCGGCAGGATCTAGCGATTGTTAGGCAAGATTGTATGTAGTAACCCTGTGGGAGACTACACCAGCCTTGTCCTCTTGGCAATAGGCAACCCAACTTTTGGTATAGGTCTGTAATACACAAGTTGGTAGAGTGACTGAGCAGCCAGATTTATCTCAAGAGGGGTCAATGTGAGCTGTATAGGTGTAACAGATTCACAGTGACAGCTAATCAAATAACACTTCCACTCAAGGTTTCTTATTAAAATAATTATTTATTAATGTAACAGTTTTAAAATATGCCTTCGTTAGAAAGGGCAATATGCAACAATAAAATACACTTAAAAATACACTACTTCAGTTTCAATTAAGTAGATACCCTTTTGGGATGTGTCACACACTTCCTACAGCCTGAGGTGACTTCAATAGCCAGGACACTGGACATTGATAAAGGAAAACGTTAGGGGAGGAAACAAAGATTAACAAGTTTCTCAAACAGGTAAGCACTTTAGAAACCCCCAATGAAATATAGGTTAACCCTTTCTCAGCTATACAAGTAACTTATGTATGACTTTTCGGAGGGACAGTTGAACACAAAATCAGAGGGTAAGCAGAGCCTGCAGGGAACCAGGACAGCCAATGTCAATTGAGCAAAGTCTAAGGAAGCTGAGGCACTTCTTGAAGCTAGCACGAAAGTCTTGCACAATGTTAAAGAGTTGTGTGATAAAAAGGATCACTGTTGGTCCACAAGCTGGGAGGCTTGTGAAGAGCAAAAATGTAAGAAACTCTGCAAAGGGCAGCAAATACAAGTCTCCAGTGAGCGCAAGCAAGCTACACACAACCAGAGGTAAGTACCCCTAGTTACACAGTACCTGGAGTCTGAAGAAAAGGTCCCAGCTGGCTTCTGTTCCTGTTGTAGTCCTGCAGATCCTGTTCCTGGGCCTCAGTCGTGGGGGCAAGAGGGAGGACGTCTGGGGACTCCTGCACTACGGTTTGAAGGTCAGCGGCAGCAGTGGGCACACATCAGATCAGCAGCACTTGGCGGTTTCAGCTACATGCAAATAGCACCAGAGCGATTCTTGGACACCTTGTGGACTTTCCTTGCTTCTGGGGTCCAGCACACTGTTGGTGGCTCAGGCTTGGGTCGTCCTGCTTCGAGGGAGTCCCGAGGATCTTCCTGGAGCTCGGGTCCGGCTTAAAAACAATACACTATTCCGGTGTTGCTGTCCCCTGGCATTTGGTTCCAGCAGCAGTGAAGAAGTACAGCCAGCAGGGAGCGGGGTTCCAGTCAAGTTAGTCTTGGGGTCAGTTGGTCCCACCAACCAAAGGGAAGAAGTCGTCCTTTCCGGGCTTCTCTAGTCTATTCAAAATATGGAGCTTCAGCACTGCAGAAGGGCTTCACCGGGCAAACCAATGGCCCAGGAGGGTGCAGCAAGCTTCTCTTCCAGTTTCTTCGACTCCTTCGTCCAGTGGTCGACTCAGCCTTCCTGGCAAAAGACCTCGCCTTTTATGCAGGTTTCTCCCATTCATGTACAGCCTAGCTGTCACTCACAGCAGGGTGGTTGTCCTGCAAGGACAGCCAGCCAATCAGCACTGGGTGCATTCAGGTAACCAAGGAGACTAAGGGCAGAGTTTGGGCACCTCCCCTGCTTCCTGCCCTGCCAGACCCACTGGAGCCAGAGGCAGGTTTCAGTACTGAAAACAAAAGGGTTACACCTGGTTTGGCGTGCTGAGTAAAACCCAAGACAGACCTCACTAACAAGAAATGGCAAAAAAAGACCGGGCCATTTTGACACAATGGTCACCCATGGGTGCTATACTGCAGCTGATGATTCAGCCTGCTGTAGAAAAGCACAATGGGAGGAAAATTAAACCACTGCCACCAGCCATTTAAAGTAGTGAGGCTAACAAAAAAATGTTACATGAGTAAGTAGGAATAGGGGCTACTAAGTAACCGCACAGCACTCCACATAAGATGGGGTGTGCTGGGCATACATACGAAAAAAAGTAAAGTCAATTTCACTTGACACCTCTTGGGAACCATAGTTCACTCAAGAGAAGGTATTTAAACCTTATGAGAAATCCAAAGGACCTCTCTGTGACACTGCACTGGAAGTGCCGTGTGTCACAAAACAAAAAGGTAGATGCCTATGGAGTTTCCAAAACCAAAGAAACAGTCCAAATCAGATCAAAAATGCATGAGAGAATGAGAAAAAGGTCTCACTCAATCCAGGATAAAAGTCCTGAAGTCCAGCAAAAGAGTGGTGGATCTCTACGGTAGAAGGGAATTAGGACAGGAATGAGAAGTCTCCCTAACATGCAGCAAGGTCTTGGTGATTGAAGAAAGGGACTTCAGTGGATCGGGTGACATTTCTCGTGCAGATGGACGCCCAGCAAAGGTTCTCAGTTCTGGCTTGTTGGTGCCCTTTTCAGGCTGGGTTGAAGGACAGTTGTTGCTGTGGGCGATTTCTCAGTCACCATCTCGGTTGAGGGGACTTTGGAAGCTGGATCAGGTCACTGTAGGCTTAGAAGGTTGGTCAAAGTTTGACGAAACCGCGCTTCCGGAGACTATGCACAGCGATGCAGACGAGGTCCAAGGGTATTGGTGAATTTCAGGCAGTGGAGGTCGCAGCTCTTAAAGGGACAGCGCAAAATGCAGTTAGTCTTGGGACTGGTTAGACCCTCCAGTCCAAGGGAGGAAGTAGTCTTCGGATCTTCCCCGTCGCTTAGAAGTTGCGCTCGGGACAGCAGCAGTTCGGTGATAGCCGTTGCTGGAAATTGCTGGTGTCTCCCTTTGTTCTTCAGAGTCTTCTGTTCCAGTGGTCGACTGTTTCAGCTCCAGGACCTCTGGGTGACTCCGCCTGGTTTCCTGCATAAATCCAGTTGTATCCCACACACCATTCAAACTTGGGGTTGGCTGTCCAATGTGGACAGCCAGTCTGAACTGGTTTCTCAGGCACACTGCGGGACAAAGGGCAGGGGAGTTTTGGTTGACCTCCCCCACTTTCAGTCCTGCCAGACACTTAAAGGGTCCTTGCAGGCTTTCCAAGTTCCAAGATGGGACAAGAGAACCCTCCCCCACCTATCAGGGTAGAAGACGAAATAAAGGTCAGGCCATCTTGTTTAGCACTTAAGTAGAGCTAACATTTTGGGCAAATGGTGTCCCTGGTGTCCCCTACCGAGAAAAGGGATACATTGATCTCTTCAGCACTCCACATAAGGTGGGTTTTAGGGAGAATGTTGAGTTTCAGTGCTAATTCCCTTTAATGAGAGACCCCCAGCACTTTTTGATTTTAATCTCCTGCGTAGTACTTTTTACCACTCACTCTTTCTCCGACTGGGATTCTTATTTTACAGATTTTTAGAGCGATATCTCCAAATGTTTAATACAGGCATCTGTTTTTGACTTTTGACACCCAGCTCCCTCTGTGCAGCATTGCGTAGAAGTCCCTTGGACCTCTCTTTAGGTTTGAATACATTTTCTTGTGTGAACTACAGCTCCCAAGAGTAGGAAGATGGGTTATCTTACTTACCTTTTTCTTTGTAGGCCCAGCACACACCACCTTATGTGGAGTGCTAGGGGGTTACATTGTAACTCCTTTCCCCACTAATCATGTTACTGTTACAGTGACTAACAAACCCAAATGGCTAGTGGCAGTTAGCTAAGATTTTCATAGCCATGATAAATCTTCCTGACCTGTATCAACCCCAGAACTTTTTGCACTACTGGTGGATTATTTTTCCTTATACCTCATTGAGTGGGAACCCTTCTCCACACTCAGACTTACTATTGTTATGAGTGTAATTTTTAAGACTCTCCATAGTGTCTTTTGTAATTTTATCCTCCAACAACTTTTGGCACATACTGCCTATTGTTGCTGGGTGACCCTTGGGACTCTACTTTTAAGTTTCTCTGGCTAACCTTGTGAGAACTGCAGTGCCCAAGCATAGAAAGGATCTTTGGAACCCTTTTACATTTTATTTCAGTGAGACCAACACCCCCAACCCACCTTATGTGGAGTGCAGTGGAGATACATTTATGTTACAGGGACAAGCTTACCTTTAATGGCTGGTGGCAGTTGCACCTTTGTTTCCACAGCCCCAGTAAAGGCACCTATTGGTGCTCATTTTACGAAAATGGCTCCCCTGACCCAGTCTTTTTTTCATCATTTCAGTGTTCCTGGTCCTTTAATGTTCCTTCCTCGGACCTCCAAGACTGGAAATTCCTTTTCGTCAATTTGATATTCGGCGTAGGCCGGGGTCAAGCCCACCCCAGCTCCAGTGTGTCTGAAGGCAGGAAGCGAGGGAGTCCAAAACCTCTCACCCCTTTACTTCTGGCCGGACTGCGAGAATCCAATTCAAACTGGGAGGCTGGCTGTCGTGAAAGGACTGCCAACCCCCAAAGTTGGCATGTTGCATGGCTGTTAGGCTGGGTTTCCTGCATAAAAGTCTGATCCTGGAAACTGAAGAGGTAGTTGACCACTGGAGCAGAAACCGAAGAGGATTAAGAAAATGCGATTGAAACAATTTCCAGCGACTGGAGAGCCTGCTGGGTAACCAGAGCCTGCTGTTAACCTTCCTTTCAAATCGACCTGGCAGTCTCAAACACGACTCCTACCCAAAGGGGCGAGATCCACTAGTCCCACGAAGACCTGCATTTCGAGTCAACCCATGTCGTACTGCGACCTTGCTGGGCTGCAATATCCCAATACCCTGGGACCTCAAGCCATTGTGCGGTGCACGGTCTTCTGAATTCCGAATCTTGCTGAAACTTTGTGGGCATCCTGCTGGACCTCCAGAAGCATGAATCCAGTCCGAAAAGTCCCATCGGAGTGCTGGACCTTACAAACGACAAGAATCCGAATGGCGATTTTAAGTCTTCTGTGCTCCTGAAAAGGGCGCCAAATCCACAGAGCTCCACACAGCAGCGAGGAAACCCTTGCCTGGAGCGTTCTCCCATGATCCCTGCTGCAAAAGTCCTTCCAAAATCTTGTCTTCCGTCTTCTTGACGCAGGAATCCACCGACTGGGTTTTTGGCTGCAGATCATGAAGTCTTCTTACAGCAACTCTTCTGTACTCCGATACTGTGTTGGCTGGGGTATTTTACCTACCTTAAGCATTTGTGATATCTGAATAGCTTTAGGTGTTTTCTGTGATTGGGAGGCCACTCAGCCAGTTCACCTAAGCCCACTGAAGAAGCCTGAGGTTGTCTTCTCTGAAGTCCCTGGCACCCTCAACTAACTTTAAAAGTTAACTTACTGATCGGAATATTTTTCCTCGAACTCTGACTTTGTCTGCAACTGAACCCCATCTCACCCTACCTACAGCTGGCACCTAGACTACTATGGTCCCTCTTCTGCCCCCGAGTGAACTTATGCAATTGGATAGGGAAGGACTGGATAAGTAAAGCATTCGGTCTTGAAAATAACAGCAAGTTTTGAAGTACTTGTGAAAGAGCTGGTTGGTAACTAACAGAGTGAACAGTTACAAAAGTTCTTACGATGAATGTGTGTTGCACTATTCTGAAAAGTATGTACAAGGTTAATATACTTGCTGTGAATTGGTTGTGCCTCTTCCCCAAAAATAATGCGGTTGGTTTTACTTTACTATTTTTTTTAGTATATAAATGAATGAGTGTCCCCAATTGGGTCTTGCTTCCCCTGACTTGCTGTTAGCCGGTCCAGAATAAGGCAGCTTTAGGTTATACTTACCTTTTAAATTGCTGATAGCCCATTTAAACAGTATGACATGCATTACTTACCGTAAAAGCATTTCTGATGATTGTATCTGCTTAGATTCACATGCTGCGCATACAGTCTGACATCCAGTGGTCACCGCAGAGTATTGCATCTTGTCTTTCGAGAGTCGAAAGGGGACATCGGCATAGGCGTGTCTGTAACACTATCCCTATAGTGACGTGTAGTGTACTCAAAATCCCTCACGCGTCGAGGTCCCCCGGATTGCATTTTTTCTGCCCTGAGGGAGCCTAGTAGACGCGAGAGTACAGAAGAGGGAGAGAAAGGATGTCTAGGTTCCTTCCATCCGAGCGGGGAGGAAGGGTGGGCGCATGTGAATCTAAGCAGATACAACCATCAGAAATGCTTTTACGGTAAGTAATGCATTGTCTTCTGATGTTTGTTAATCTGCTTAGAATCACATGCCGTGCATAGACTAGCGAGCAGTACCCGGAGGTGGCTACCCTGCTCGTCACACCTGGGAATCAGATCTAGAATGAGCATCCAGACAAAAGTGTTTTGTAAAGGTGTGTACAGAACTCCAGGTTGCTGCTTTGCAAATTGACTCAAGGGGAACATTTGCAATGAATGCTATGGATGCCCCAGTGCCTAGAGTAGAATGTGCTCTAGGCTTGAAGGGCAGTTCTCTCTTATCAAGAGAGAAACAGAGTGATGTACTGGATAGTCCATCTAGATAGTGGATTTGGAAACTGCATCTCCTTCTCTTCCTGCCGCCACTGAGACAAAGAACTGATTAGTCTTTCTTAGCAGGAGAGTTCTTTCCATATAAAACATGACCGCCCTAGGCACATCAAGTGTGTGCAGGCTCTTCTCTCCCAAGTTTTATGGGTTCTGAAAGAACGTTGGTAGTTCTATTGACTGGTTGACATGTGTTAGGCAGAATCCTGTGCAGTTCCCTTAGGGAACACTGCAAAAAGATTAAGACTACAGGAGTAAGCAGTAAACCCAATTGGTAGCAGTCTGCACCACCCAGATTTACCTGGTAGCTGTGGCTGAGCAGTCCGACTTCTCTCAAGAAGAGTAAGGCAGTATATAGAGTATACACAATAGGGCTAAAAACACAGTAGAGCAAGCAAACACTGACCAGAGCTTTGTATAAAAAAAGTAGATAATGATTTATTTAACACACAGGTTAGGCAATATACTAGCACTCTAAATCAAAAGCAAGTTAAAACACAGGTAAAGTATACACACCTCCCTTGATAACCATTAGACAAGTCAGAGTTAAAACACCACGATTGGTTAAACAGATGTGAGCGCGTAACCTGATGGCACTACAATAGTTCAGTTAAAGGGAGAGAAAAAGGCAGAGCATAGAAATAACAGGCCCCAACACTTTTAGGAGTTCTCAGCAAGGGAATGAAGGCAGTATATACTGTAGAGCCAAAGTTCATAGGCCAGACATACTGTAAATGGAGCAAAGCGAAATGTGCCCAGGATCACACGGTTTAAAATGCACTAAAAGTCTTTGCAGAATGTTCAAAAGAGGTTGGGGCGATTCAAGAAGGTAAAGTTAGAAGGTCTGGGGCCAACCCAGTTGGAAAGCCAAGGATTTAAGGGTCACCTTGGGCAAACCGAAGAAAGGGAGGCCAGGCAGGACAGAGTACCTTAAAGAGAGGAAGCTCCAGCGGTGGCAGTTGTTCCTAGCAGTGGTTGCAGTTCGTTGTTTCGACCAGGGGAAGAGAGGATCTCAGAGGAAACGTGGAGTCGTTGCACTGTACAGGGATGAAACCAGCTGCAGAGTTTCATCGGTAAAAGGTGCGTTCCTTTTATTCGCGGTCAAAGTGGTGAAGCTTGGCTGTCCGGCCACCGGGGTGCTTGGCACAGGCGATTCGACCAAGAGACATCTTTGGAAGGCGAAAGGGGCGAACTGGTTGGTCCCACCAGCTCAGAGGAAGACTCGTCCATCAGAAGATCATCTCTTGTTGTCGGGAAAGTGGTGAGGTGGTTGTAGCAGGGCTTCACCGGTGTTGTCGTTGCAGATGGCTCAGCTTCTTCCCTCTTTGGATTCTTAGGTCCTGTGGCGACTTCTGATGTTCCAGTCCCAAAGGCCCTGCTTTTATGCAGAAAAACCCGCATTCAACAGCCTAGCCGTCACTCAAACATGCTAAGTGGTGAGCCGGGCAGCTCACCAATGGCCCAATCAGAACAGAGTGCGACTTGAGTTGCTAAGGCAACACAGTCCAGGGTGCCAATTCCCCTCCCCACCCATCCTGTGGAACCCAGACAGAGTGGCACCATTTGGAGGGCTTCTGTGGAGAAGCCCGCCAAAAAGTGGAACAAAGGGCTCGACCTTGGTCAGAGTTACAGAGACAGACACGGACGCCATTTTAGAAAAGAGTTCTGGCAAAAAGACCCAACCGTTGATTTAATATTAAATAAATAAACCGGCGGTATCTTTAACATTACACCAAAAAGTGGTGCGTTTAAAATCAATGGGAAAATCCCATAGAGAATATTCTGGTGCAATATTTTGCATGGTAACCACTGCCACCAGCCAAAAACTCGACAAGGGGGTCTGGACAGTGCCCCCTTGAAAACAGACCCAGCGGCAATATAATTAACCCCTTCCAGTACTTCCACAATATGATGGTTTGTACTGGTTCTGTTCATAATTTAGGACTAGTAAAGTCAATGGTGACTTTACATGCCCTGGGAGACAGTCAGTCCCAGGGTATGGAGTCTATGTTTGGGGGTCACTATGACACCCCTGTGTTACTGCACTGAGGGTGCTGTGTAACACATAAAAAATAGATGATACCGTATGGAGCAAAAAGAAAACCCCATAGCCCATAAGCACACAAAGAGTCAAAGACATGCCTAAGAGTGGGAGGAAAAGAGTCTCACTCTTAGCATGAGAAAAAACAAACCCCAAAAAAATCCAGCAAAGCTGCTGGGGGACTCACTAAGTTTGGGAAATTAGCCTTATAAAGAGAATTCTCCCTAACACTATGGAACTTTGAAATGAATTTAGGTGCAAGCCTAGGGTGTGTGCGTAGAACCACCTTATCTTTGTGAACTGTTACAAAGCGGTCTAAGATTGAGAGCGCTTGTAGTTCACTCACTCTCCTAATGGAGGTGATAGCTATTAAGAAAGCAGTCTTAATAGTGAGATCCTTAAGGCTCGCTCTATGCATGGGCTTGAAGGTGGGGGGGGGAGGGGGCGGAGTGGGGCATTAGCTTGGTTAACACGACGTTCAGGTTCCAAATCGGGGAGCTGGATTAGATATAGGAGGGCAAATTCTTTTCACTCCCTGCATGAAGGCTTTAATAACTGGAACCTTCTACCATGACACCTTATGTTGTGACGTAGTGTAGGCGGAGAGTGCAGCTAGGTGAACGTTAATAGAATTAAAGACTAAACCTGAGTCCAGTGAGTCAGTCGGGTATAAAATAATATGTGTGGGAGAGCAGTCAACAGGGTTGATGCTCTTTGAGTTACACTAGATGACAAACCGTTTCCCCTTACTGGAGTAGCAGTAACGAGTGTTCGGTTTCCTTGCCTCCCTGAGAATGTCCATGCATCTCTGAGGGAGCTGCAAATGTCCAACTTCTATAACCTCAGGAGCCAGGCTGCCAAGTTTGGGGTCTGCGGGCATGGGTGCAGCGTCAGGCCCCTGTCCTGTGACATGTTGTACGGGTATGGTAGTTTCACTGGAGGAGATAGTGACATCTCCATCAGATGAGCGAACCAGGGTTTGCGGGCCCACATGGGGGCCACCAGTATCATTGTAACTGGTTCCTGGTGCATCTTGTGCACTATTTTGTTGAGAAGGGGAGTCGGGGGGATTGGGGGGGGGGTCAGCGTAGACAAATTTCTGTGACCATGTTATCCAGAGGCTGTTTCCCTTGGAGCTGTTCTGGGGGTACCTGGAGGCATAATCTTGGCACTGGTCGTTCTCCAGAGTTGCGAACAAGTCAATCTCTGGGAGGCCCCATTCTGCGAAAACGTTGGAGATGATGTATCCGTGTAAGCGCCATTCGTACTCTTAGGGTAGAGGGAAGTCTCTGCCGAGTCCGTCTGCCAGAAAATTAAGTTCCCCTGGTACATGTTGTGATAACAGGAACATGTGTTTGAGAGCCCACATCGATGTTCTGAGACAGCTTGGACAGTCCTGGAGAATGAATGGCCCCCTGCTTGTTCAGGTAGTACATGGCCGTGGTGCTTTCCGTGAGGATCACCACTGTCTTTCTTTGTAGATGTGTCTGGATGGCCTTCAGTGCCAACAATTCCAGTAGGTTTATATGGTTGGACACCACACCTGAAGTCCAAACTCTGTGCGCAGTCCGATGGGACAGGTGAGCCGCCCCCCCCCCCCCATCCTGTGAGGGATGAGTCTGTGGTTAGAGTGGCTTCAACTGCGGGGGTGGTGAAGGAGTTCCCCTTTACGAGGTTCTCCCTCGACCACCACCGCAGTGAGAGAACCAGGGATTGCGAGACAACCACTAGATCATCCCATTGTCCGCTGGCCTGACACCACAGGCTGCTGAGCCACTCTTGCATTGGGCTCATGCGCAGTCACGCGTGAGGAACCAAGTAAATGCATGCCGCCATCATTCCTAGCAATCGCATGGCTTTGCGTACCGTCACCTCTCGAACGGCTACATATTGAGGGATCTGAAACAGCATGTTTTGGACCCTCTCGTTGGAGGGGAAGACGAGGCTGTCCTTTGTTTGAATTAGAGACCCTAGGAATTGTTTGACCTGGCTGGGATCTAGACTGGACTTCTCGATGGAGAAGCCCAGGTGGAACAAAAGGTCTATAGTCTTTTGGGTATTTGAGAAGAATGTTTTGTAAGAACCCCCTGTTATGAGCCAGTCGTCGAGGTAAGGATAAACCGGAATGGAAAACCTGCGCAGATGTGCTGCTGCCACTGCCAGTACTTACGTGAATACCCTTGGCGCTGAGGCTATGCCGAAGGGTAGCACTTTGAACTAATAGTTTTTGCCTTCTATCATGAACCTTAGGTATTTCCTGTGCGCTGGCAACATTGAAATATGCAAGTATGCATCTTTCATGTCCAGTGTTGCCATGTGATCCTCCTGTGTGAGCAGGGGGATTACTTCCTGCAGAGTCACCACACGAAATTTTAGGTTTTACAAATTTGTTCGCTGGGCGCAGATCTAATACAGGGTGCATGGTTAGATCCTTTTTTGGGTACAAGGAAGTAGAGTGAATAAATACCCTCCTTTACCTGTGACAGAGGCACAACCTCTATGGCTCCTTTTTCCAGCAGCGATTCTACTTCCTGAAGAAGGATGAGAAGGTGTTCTGATGTGAGACGTCTTCCCTTTCGAGGTCTTAATGTCGGGGACCGGCTGAACTCAATACAGTAACCGTGGGCCATTGTTGACAGTACCCAATGGTTTGTGGTAATACCCTCCTGTGCCTGGAGAAAAGATGTTAACCGTCCCCCGAGGCATGGGAGGGGACCCAAATCTTCGGGTCATTTAGTGACAGCGGCCAGGGAGCCTCTGGGAGTAGGGCCCCGACCCCTTGCCACAACGCTGGCCTCTCTGGGCAAATGGTGTGTTGTAACCACTGGTTCCTTGAGGGCAGGATTAGTTGCTGCCTGAGGCATACTGCTGCTGAGGCTGGCGTTGGCCAGGAAAAAGGGGTCTATGCCAGGTCCACGCCTGTTGGAGGGTCTAGTGATCTGGTCCAGGGTCTTCAAGGTTTCATGCTCCTTTTTCGCTGTTTCCAGGGCGTCATCAACCGCCTTTCCAAACAAGTTGGAGTCCTCCAGGGGTTTGTTAATGAGGGGCGCCCGAGTCTCTGGCTTGACCCCGAGTTCCTAAGCCATGCATGCCTTTTGAGGAGTACGCCCTAGACTAAGGAATGCCCAGCCCTTTCCGCAGCATCTAAAGTATTTTTAATGATGCTTTGGTTCACTTGAGTGCCCTCGGTAACCATGGCCAAGAGACGGGTGCGAAGTGGTTCAGGAACCTCCTGTAGGCCTTCGCACAACAAGGCCCACTGGGCATCAGCTTAAGTGGCCAACAGGGTTATATTGTTGGCAATATGCTTAGCGAAAGCTGCCCAGGCCTTAACCCTCTTCCCGAGTGCATAAAGCCTCTTCCCTTCCTCATCAGTGGGTGCTTCTCCGGTGGACAGAGGAACCCCCGCCCTCTTCCTTGTGGTGGTCACCAGAGAGTCTGGGATGGAGTGACCTCTAATATAGAGGATCAGAGAGGGAGGGGCTGATGAGTCTCAATCCATGGGTTAACATCCCTGACCAAGGCTGGTCTAGACAAAGAGGGCGCGAGGCGCCTCTTGGAGGCGACGAGAGGAATGGCCTGGCTAGCCGGTGGCTTTTCTTTGATAATTTTCTCCACAAAATCAACCTCAGGGATAGTCTCCCCCGTATCGATCTCAGTGTGCTGCCGCCTTGCGTAGCATGGCATTAAACGTGGGCCGATTGTCCACAGGCGAAGGCTCCCTTACAGGAGTAGTCTGTGGAGAGGCCAAATCCACAGTATCAGGGTCAGGTGACACAGGGGACTGCCATGGCTGTGGGCACACTTCGGGGTCTACCCCCCAGCCCTCAACAGGATCTTGCAGGTTCCCAGGATCCATGAATTGATCATCGTCCTGAGTGTCAACATGAGGGTCTTCTTCAGTGAGGTCATGTGTGTACAGTTCCTCTTCCTGGGGGTCCAAAAGTCTTGGAATCTTGGCTTGAGGGCCCTGAGGATTTTCTTTTTCCATTGGCCTTTTAGGTATGGTTTGCTCAGAAAAGGAAACAAACCTATCTAGCTTGTCCATACAGGTCTCAAATCTCTCCCTGGTCCAATGGAAAGACCCAGAATAGTCTAGGGGT
Source organism: Ambystoma mexicanum (assembly GCF_040938575.1). Lineage (NCBI taxonomy): Eukaryota > Metazoa > Chordata > Amphibia > Caudata > Ambystomatidae > Ambystoma > Ambystoma mexicanum. The sequence goes on along the minus strand of NC_090923.1, from coordinate 1,451,312,271 downwards.
GGAAAAGCGTGTTCTTCTGCCTCCAAACGTCGAGATCTCTCCCACAAAGTGGAGGAAAGAGTGCTTCTGAGTCTGTCCTTCGACCTAGGGGAGGGTTCCGGCGCTCCTGTCGCACCTTCGCTAGGTCTCGGCGTCTCCTTGACTTTCTACACAGGCTTTGGCGATTCATTTGCCAGCCGTTTCTGAGAGTCGGAGACAATCCTCGCGTTACTCTCGGCGACCAACCTCCCAGTCGGGAGCTGATCGCGTGGAGTGGTTTTCAGCGGAGCCGGAACCTTGCCGTCGACGGACGCCTTCTTGCGATGTGCCTCGATGGCGCCTGATATTTTAGGGGTAGCGCCCTTTGTGTTAATCGGCCCGGTCATTAGGCGCGGCTGCGGGAGGGCTGCCAACCCTTATGGCTGTGCCGGCATCCCCGTTGGCGCAGAGGCCTTCTTCGACTTCGCCGAAGAATGGCCAGGGGTTGTGTGCTTTGCGACGTGTAACTGTCCGTTAGCATCGCCGGGGCGTACATCCCCCAAAGCAGAGCCGTGCCCATCGGGCCTGGGACGGACGCCACGGTGCGGGAGCACTCCTTTGAGGGGTCTACAACCTCCAGTTCGGAGGTCGGGTCGTCACCATCAACCTCAGCACATTCAGCGGCGGCAGGCATGGTATCAGCCTTCGACAGAGTAGGCTGGCCACCTTTTCACCCTGCGCTCCTTCAGAGTTTTAGGGCGGAGGAGCTGGCAGGCCGCGCAAGCAGCTTCATCATGCTCGAGGGTTAAGCAGCGGTTACAACGCTTACGCTTGTCCTTCCACGGGAATTTGCCTTTACAAACAGGGCAAAATTTAAAGGGAGTCCTCTCCATAGCTGAGGACGCTATAAGTGACGACGACCAAGAAGGAAAGGGGGAAGAAAGGGAAAAGCATTCTCAGTATGAACCAAATGTCCACTCTTACCCCACTCTCCCTACTGTGTAGGCCGGCGAAGGCCGGGCCACGTGGTCGGCAGCGCTGATGGGGTCACTGTCTGTCGAAGGTCTTGTCTCAGCGGAGATCCGGAACAGCCGAAGAGAGGGCTGGTAGGTGATATATAACAATTAAACAAATCGACCAAAGGTCGAGGGGACAAAGGCAATGTCTCTTCACGAGCTCCGCTTAAAGCCACCAATATTCTGGGCGGAAAAACACAATCTGAGGGACATTGACGCGTGAGGGATTTTGGGTACACTACAACGTCACTATAGGGATAGTGTCACAGATACGCCTATGCAGACGTCCCCTTTCGACTCTCGAAAGACAAGATGCAATACTCTGCAGTGACCACTGGATGTCAGACTATATGCACAGCATATGATTCTAAGCAGATTAACAATCAGAACTAGGTTTTACTTACCTTGAGTTAGCAGTGTGCCACACTAAAATATGTTAAAGAGTTATTGCTTACCTCAGTCTGTGTTCCACTGATCTGAAAAGCAACTGCAATAGTAAATTAGATTAGGTTTGACCTACCTAGAATAACATTGAGTCATTCATAACGTGTACCATTGGGTTGTGCTTTCCCTGGTTTGTTTCATACAGTTGCTGAAACAATCTTAGGGTAATACTTACCTTTAAGTTGCTGGTAGCTCCTTTAAAAAAGTATATAGGTTTTACTCACCTAGTTTAACTATTATCCTGAATAACAGTTATAGGTTTTTACTGTTCCTTGAATGAGTGTTTCACTATTCAGAAAAGTATATTTGCAAGTAGGTTTACTATGTGATTGCTTTGTTGAATGTCGCTGCACAACTGACAGGATCTACTACCCTTTAATTACTGTACAGTAATCTGAAAGTAACTTATGGCTTTACTCCCCAAGAATAGGTGCGACCTATACTGAAAGTGTATGAATAGGTCTTACTGACCTGGAAATATTGTTTGTTTTCTTAATAAGGTCTATGCTTTGGTCTGTGTACTTTAAAGCATGGTGTTGTGTTTTTATAATGAGTTTATATGATCTGTGATATATAAACCCTTTATTTTCACAATATATTGCATTTATAAAACACCTGTAAACATTTTTCTAGGAATGACCATGACAAGACAGAGGGGAAAACATGTAGCACAAAATCAACGATCTTACTAGGCCTTGTGTCATTCAGATTGTGCAAGTGCAGGGAAGTGAATAGGTGCCGAGGGGAGTCGGGGGGCAGGTTGGAGTGCATGTAACTCAATCAGTGCAGCCAGCGGGTGGCTCATAAGTGCAGAGAAAAGGTATTGTAGGGTTGCCGATACAGATAGACCATAAGTGCTGGGGGACTCCGGAGGCAGTGCGAGGGTAACTGGACATGCAGGAGCCTGGGCACGAGATCAGAGGGTAGCCATGTGACCAGTGCATGGAGCAGTCGGGACATCAGCTGGGCAGAGGATGAGAGAAAGCGGAAGTGAAAAGGAAGGTCTTTAGTGGCTCCCAGAACCGGAGGTGGTAATGCTCAAGTTTGAGAGAGGCAGGGAGGCTGTTCCACAGGTAGGCCCCAGCCGAAGAGAGAGATCTGCCTCCAATCCTGCTTGGAAAAGTGTCTGACCCCCTGTGAGTTAGAAGTGGATGAGCAGAGCTCAAGCAGAGAGGTTTAGGAATAGAGTTGGAGGTAGTGCGGTCCCAGGCAGCAGAAAGCCTTGTGGACAATACAAAGGGTCTTCAACTTGATCTTTGCCACGACAGGGAGCCAGTAAAGAGATTTCAGAGCTGGAGAGACTGGGCTTGAGGCAAAGGACAAGTCTCGCAGCCCTGTTCTGGATAGGCTACAGCGGTCGGAGAGTGGAGGCAGGCAGAGTTGGAAAAAGACTGTTGCAGTAGTGCATGTTAGGCAAAGTTTGAATGCAGTACCCCCTGGGAACACTACAAACAACTAAGACTACAGGTATAGGCAACCCAACCTTTGGTACAAGATTGTACTACAGAGCCAGGCTTATCTCAAGAGGGGAAATGTGAGCAGTAGTGGAGTTCCAAAGATTCAAAGTTACAGGTATTCAAATAAACTCTTACACTCACGGTTTCTTGCATAAACAATTTATTTATCAGTCAGTTATAAAGCCTTCTTTAGAAGGGAGCAATACAACAGTAACAAATAAACTTCAATACTGTACACTGAGTTTCTGAATCAGACAAGGCCCTTTTAGGATGGCCCACAGACAACCTACACCCACAGGTGACTTCAACAACAAGGGTGCTGGGGACATTAATATCTTACTGTTGGTTTTCAGAACACTCTTAAAAGTTGGTAAAAGGCAAAGGTTATTAGAACACAAGAGATCACCAATATTCTTAAGCAGGGCAAATACTTTCAGCTCCTCTTCGAAGAGTCATACAATTCAATAGGTTAAGCCAAAGTCAATGGGCAAAAGTCTTTGTATAGGATGCAGCACTTCAGGTAAGTAAATGGAAAAGTCTTTACATAAGCGAGTCTTTGATAAAAAGACGAAGAATCAAATGTAGGGCCACAAGCTGATTAGACTTTTGAGTTGTAGAAGTTTCAAGCAAATCTAAAGAAAGAGTTAAGTTCTCTTACACTTGTTTTACAGTACCTTACCAAAGAAAAGATGCAGCTGATGACTTCTGTTCATGTACAGCTCTGCAGATCTCACTGTTCCTGGGCCTCAATTGTGGGGACAAGAGTGAGGATGTCGGGGACACCTTCAATGCACTGGGACTGGCAAAAAATGGCAACCTGTAACTTCACTTCAGTGGCTGTTTCGCGTTTCAGCTCCTTGCGGCCACCGCAAATAGCAACAACGCAGTTCCTGGCTGTTGAGGTGGTCTTTCCTTGCTTCTGGGGTCCCGCACTCTGTTGAGGGGGGCTCAGGCTTGATCAGTACTGCTTCTTGGGAGTCTGGAAGATCTTCCAAAAGCTCTAGGCCAGCTTAAAAGCAACGCACACAATCTGGTGTCCCTCTCCCTGGCTCTACAGTTTCCAGCAGCAACTCTGGAAATTCAACCAGCTCCGAGATGGATGTCCACATGGCTTACTTTGGAGTTGATTGGTAAGAAACTCAAAGGGAGAAGTCGTCCTTGCAGGGGCTTCTCCGTCAATGGAAACTTGGCGAGTTGGCACTGCAGCAGGGCTTCACCAGTCAAGCCAACGGTCCAGGATTTGCAGCAGGCGTCCTCTTCAAGCTCTTCTTCGGTTCCTTCATCCAGTACTCAACTCTGCCTTCCAAGCCAAAAGACTTGCCTTTTATTCAGTTCTCTCGCATTCATTCCAGCCTAGCTGTCACTCACCCAACAGGGTGGCTGACCTTGCCGGACAGTCAGCCAGCCAATCACCACAGAGTACATTTGGGTCTCCTAGGAGACTAAGCACAGGCAGTTCGGCAACCGCCCTCACTTCCTGCCTACCGCAGACACTCTGGAGCCAGAGGCGGGCTTCAATCCTGAATCCCGCCAAAGGCGAAATGAACTAAGTGACCAAACCTGATTTGGCGAGCAGAGAAAATCTCTAGAAGGACCTTTCCACAAGAACTGATTAACAAAGAAAACTGGGGGCCATTTTATCAAAGATGGCTCCTGCGCCATTTTGAAAAAGATGGCTCCTGCGGTTGCTTTACCAGAGCCGCGAACGCAGCCCGTGGTAAAGACATACCATGGTAGTTCAAATGAAACCACTGCCACCAGCCATTCAGTGAGAAAAGGGTAACAAAAATGTTACCCGATAGGCTAGACAAAGAGGATACTAAGTAACCCCTCCAGCACGCTATTGGAAGATAGCGTGTGCTGGGTCTAGAAAGTTACAATGGTAAGTAAAGTCAATTTCACTTTACTGCTCTGGGAAACAGTAGTTGATCCCAGAGAAGGTATTTAAACCTTTCGGAAATCTGGAAAAAAAAATCAAGTCCTCAAAATCCAGCAAAGTTGCTGGGGGTATCTATGGTGGAGGGAATTGGCACATTTCTGAGAATCCCCCCCCCCCCCCCCCCCCCCCCAACACCCTTCTTTAGGAATACATACTGGGAATTGCTCACTCACCATAACAAAAACCCATGTAAAACTAGCAACATGAGGAGGCTCATCGAACATCGAGTGAAACGCACCCGAGGTACGGGTAGAGCCTTCCACCTCCAAGGAGCTAAAGCATGGAATGCTCTGCCAACATTCTTGCGTAAAACTTCAGACCTCCTTACTTTCCGCAAACAACTAAAAACCTATCTCTTTCTTTTAGAGTAATCCCGTGGTAGTTCTTGCTACAGTATTCTGCTCTCGGCGTCTGGATGCCTACGGGCTTTGACGCGGTACAAATATATTAACATAACATAACAGGCTGAAATCTGAACAAAGTGCTTCCAACCAAGCACCTGTGGATTACAATGAAGACTACTGAAAAAGGACATAGAACCAACATTACCTACAGCAAATGTAATACAGGAGCCACAAAAACATAATGAGAGGCTGCACGGCATGCACATAATAGCAAGCTGTACTCACCTCTCCAGTTAGCAGCTTTAAAAGTGTGGATTTCCCAGCTCCATTAGGCCCAACGAGAGCCACCCTTGTATCCAAGTCAATCCCAAACTCAATATTCGTGTAGATCATTGGCTTAAAGCAAAATGGTAAAATGAGAGATGATTTGTCAGAAACATGATCAACGATTACCCTACAACTTCTCTCAACCATCAAGCGACTACCAACTCAAACAAGCAACACGTGCAACCATTTAAACTATTATGGCTCTATCACTACTTTGATATTTGACTTCTGGTACTATTTGATTGCTTCCCGAAACATGGATGACAACCCTTTATCACATCACTGCAACATTCACAAGTCATGTACATGCAATGCTTGGTCCACTGAAAAACTCACTTCCTGCATACCACAGCCATTCATAAACATGCATATTCCAGTCCACCTTTTAACCATCTTACCATTTGCAAAACCACCAAACTGCCCCCTCAAAAACACAGGTTTCTGTCAACAGAACACATCAAAATACATACAACTGATCGTACCTTGCTACCTGCCCCACATTCCCCAGACTCATCCCATTGAAACCACCCCTGTCCAATACCCCAAAAGCAGAAATGATTTCTAAATACATTTTAAAATAAATTACACATGCTCCTAATGAAGTAATTTACCACAACTAACCCCCAAAAGAGATCAATAGCACTCACCCCATCCTGGTTGTATTTGAAGCTGACATTCTGCACCATGATAACAGGAGGTGGGATTTTACCACAAGACGGGAAATAAAACGACAAAGTCTGCAAAACAAAATTAAGATTTTTGTGATGACTAGGGCAGGCAGCAAAGGAACCCAGCCACCAAAAACATCGTGGTGCACATCTCCGTAATATCCTTCTGATACACCAACATTATGCTAGATGGCATCAAGAATACAGGAGACTGTTCAATGACCACACAGGGTTTGAGAGGTGTAAAGCAGTTTTTCAGAACCTACTCAGGTGCAATCACATTCACTAACAAAGGTCTTACAAAACGCCCAGTGGTAGGGTAGCTGGGAAGTTCTGCTTAGACTGATAGTTAAGAGTAATGCCAGTTTCAATTAACAAGAGCAAAGCAACACAGGATCATGCAGGCAAGTACGTACAACCATATTACATTTATTAAAAAAGCCTTAGGTTCAAAACAATGCCAGTGTGTAAAAACACTCACAGATCCAATGTTTGTGAACACTAAAATGGCTGAGAGTAGTTGCTAGCATTAAGGATTTTCGTTTTGCTCCTTTACCCAACATAGACAACTGTCACCCCCAACTTTGTTTTGTACAAGATCTCTGAAAGCAAGAAAAACTGCTTCACTCATCGTGCAAAGCTCATCTGATGTGGGGCATTTCAAATTCCATCTGGCCAACAGTGTGTGGGACTCTTGAGAAATGCCTAGTTTATTTTAGACTGCACACATCAAGTTAGTGAGGTAGGGATACTTTGTTTCCCTTTAACTTGGCTTAGCTAACGTTTTGGTAAATTGCATGATGCGTCTACGATGGGCTGGGGCACCTGATTTTTCTACAGTGTTTTTATATATTCGCACCTGGGAAAGACAGATTGACCAATCACAATCTGTTTTCCAGGTGCGATTCTATAATCTCCCCCTGCATCTGTGGCTTAAAATAGAAAAAGGACTAGGTCATTTTCAGAAGACGGCAACCATTTTTTAACATGTTTTCATATGGGTGCCATCATCAGAAAAGGGATCTAGTCCCTTTCATTTGAATGGCGGTGGGCATTTTATTTAACCTTTTTTTCGTTGATGGGCTCTCACTGCGTGCTGAGCTCATCTGCCAACCGTGAGAAAATAAAACCCAAGAAAACCATTTGCATCCCAGTGAAATCCCAGGGTGCGAATGGCCATTGGCACGGAGCAGACATAGCCGGTAACAGCCCACAGCCCTCGCTGAGGTTCGAGTGAACCTTGGCGAGGGCTGGAAGGCTGTTACCGGCCAGGACAGCTCCTCAGTGCTGGTTGAAAGCCACATTCTTGCAATATATTTGCATTTTACTGCAGGACCATATACTCTGAAATAGCAGGGTCACAAGATTTCACACTAGCCATCTTGTCTTTTGGCCGAATTGCATTGTATGGTAATCCCTTTCCAGGCAAAGCAGCATGCATTTGTGGCCACGTGTGGGGACTGCGACTTAGGTTGCAGCCCACATCCTGGTCAAAGTGTCTTTTGCTGCACATGTGGCGGACGGAGGCTGTGCAGGATTGTACAGCCCATCAGTTTGAATAGTGCAGATACTTATCATTGGTGGGCTATGGGAGGTGGGTTGGAGAGGAGGTACTCCAGCTTGAAGTCAGGATAAAAAGGAAGACTCCTGCAGCCATTCTTCAAATTGTGGTTGGAGACAAGCCCTCTCCAAAGAGGAGCATCCTGCTGAATATCCATAACTATTCATTGCAGCCATCCAGCATTGCCTTCAACCGTCCTGGCGAAGCACTGCTCCTTTGAGGTGCTCCAGAAAGCCTTAGTCAGCACTTCGAACCCTGGACTATTGGGCGTTAGGTAAATAGTCTTTAGCACCTTTTCCCTCAATTGATTTCAGTGGGACACAATTATTTTTGCTCATTTTTCAACATGTCCCAATGTTCCCTCCAATTATTCATCTACACTAGAAAGGCTTAGATAAAAGCCTCAAAGAGCAAGTGTGCATTAGCTCAAAAAGTAGCCGCCATGAAATAAGTTACCAGATTAAGATCCCAATCTGGGACAACAAAGGGAGTTGACAAACTTATGCAAAGCCACTTCAGGAATTGTGCTATCACTGGGAGAGTGAAATCCAAGCACTGATCTGGGGATCTTTTAAACAGAGACAAGGCCACCAAATATCCGTTGACTGAAGGCCTGCTGAGGCCAGTGACAGAAGGAACTCCATCACTGTAGTGGTGGGCAAGAGATTGGGTCAATCTCGTGTTCCCTGCACCATGCCCCAAATCTTCTCCACCGGCACACATACAAAGATACTATAGATGACCTGCGTGCCGCCAGGAACACCTCATGAACCTCCTCAGAGAGGTCCCAGTCACCATACCTCATCTTCTCAAGCGCCACACATGTAGTTTGAGGGGTTCGGGGTACAGTGGCGTACCTGACCTTCCAACTGTGTTAGGAGATACAGCCGCCGAGGCAACCAGAGAGGTGGGCAGGTGGCTAGATCCAGAAGAACAGAGTACCAGTCCTCCTCACTCAGCCCGATCAGGATTATGGATGCCCGGAATCTCTGCAGTCTCCAGAGAACCCACAGAATGACGGTAATCAGAGGGAAGGTGGAGTGGGAAGGCCCAATCCACCAAAAACACATCCCCTAGCGTACCATTCGCTGGGAATTCCCTTGAGCAAAACTGCCTGCACTTCCTGTTGGACTCCATGGTAAACAGGTCCACTGATGGGGTAACCCAGCGACAGACGTCTAGGACTTCCTGGCCTAGTTCCCACTCGTGCGAGACACTGCTCCGCCTGCTCAGAGCATCCAAACTGTTCTGTCCCTGCCAGGTGAACTGCTGCGACAGATCGTGATCTCCAACAGCCAGAACCACAGCTGAATCGCATCTTTGCAGAGGGTGAGAATGCACGCCACCTTGCTTGTTGAGGTAGTGCATCGCTACTGCGTTGTCCGTCATAATCAGGATATGCTGCCCCCCAGAGACCGAGCGAATGCCCTAAGGCTAACCTGATTGCTCGCAATTCCAGCCAGTTGATGTGCCATCTGGCTTCAGTCGCTGATCAAAGGCTATTCAACTGCAACTCCTCACAGTGAGAGCCCCAACTTTTGAGAGACGCATCCATGACCACTTGGAGGCCAGAAGGGTTCCTGTGGACTGCCCGCTAGGCGAGGTCTTTGACCACAGGTGCGGATACACTGAGGTGATCGGAGAGCTCTGAGGTGCTGCGACCACTCTGGAGCTACTGTATGGTTCTCATTCGTAGATACGCATTTCATGGCACTAGAAAAATACAGGAGGCCATGAGATCTAAGAGGCGGAGGAAGGAAGCCCCTGGCAAAGTGCTGTTCCAGGACAAGTCGACCATTTGTGCCAAGCTGTGGACTCTTCTTGGAGGGAAGCCTTTAAGTGTCACCTGTGACTTCAAGTTGAGGGAGAAGCCCAGCCTCTGCAGTAACAGACAGTCTCCTTCAGATGAGACCAGACCTGCCCTGCTGACTTCCCTTGGATCTGCCGTACGCCCAGGTATGGGAATATGTGGACCCCAGATCTCCAGAGGTGAGCCACAACTACCGCCATGAGCTTGGTGAAGACCCTTGGTGCGGAGGTCAGACAAAAGTGGAGTACTTTTAATTGATAGGGTTTGTCCTCTATGATAATCAGGAACTTCCTGTGCTTTGGATGCATCATCACATGGAAATAAGCGTCCGGTAGATCTATCGACACCAGCCAGTCCTATAGTTCAAGAGCGTGGAGAATTTCTCTCAACGTCAAAATTCTGAATTGGTCTTTCCTCAGGAACTTGTTTAAGGCCCCACCCCCTCCCTTCTTGGGTACCAGGAAATACCAGGAATACCAACCAGATCCTCTCTGCTCAGGAAGTAGCACTTACCCATCACCCTTCAACAGTGCATGCAGTTCTTCCTGGAGCGCCTGGAGTCTATCCAGCATTTTATTTTTTATTTTAAGAAGGGCAGACAATAACCCCACCAAACAAGCTGTAAAGCACAAGCATCGGAAGTAATTTCCTGCCACCGAGGCCAGCGCTCCGTCAACCACCTGCCAACTGGTTAGTTGTGAGAAGGGAACTCAAAGTAGCTTAGGAGGCTTGGTCACCCCCAGCAGTGCTTGCTGGCCCTTAGAAGCCCCTCTGCCCCTTCCGGAGCGCCAGAAATGCTTCTGCCCTTGCCTGGCTAGTGGGAGCTGCGCTTTCCTGCCCTAAGGCGTATACTGCCTATAGCACCTTGACCTAGAGACGAAGCTGAAGGCAGGCTGTGCAGCTAGGCCTAAGGATCTAGCAGTGATTTTGGATTCCTCGATTTTTGAGGAATCCTCAGCCTTTTAGCCTAATAGGAAATCACCCTCAAGGGGCTTGTCCAACAATTTTGACTGGACATTAGACAAAAAGCCAGATTATTTTAGGTACGACTGTCTGTTCAGCATTACTGCTGATGCCATAGATTAGCCCACACAGTCCGTGATGTCCACGCACGTACCCAGCGACTGCCTGGTCACCTCTTTCCCATCCTCCACCAGCTGTAGGAAGCCCTTGTGCATCTCACCCTCAGGGATGTACTGTGCAGTATTCTCCACTGCTGTCCACAGACCAAACGCATATTTAGCAACGCATGTGGCTTTAAGGGTCATACTCCATAGTGCCTGAAGTTAATGCCTTTTTGGCTAGGGCGCCAACCTTTTTCGCTTCCCTGTCGGGTGGAAGAAGCTTGTCTGGAGGAGACTGTAGCAGCCTGCATAACAAGCCATTCCAGGGAAGGGTGTGAGGAGAGGAATGAAGCGTCTCTCCTCTAGTCGGCTTGTATTTCCCAGATATAGTGGAACTAACCTGCAGAATTGTACAAGGATGTTGCCACAGAGTGGTCAGTGGGTCAGCAATTGCGGGGTTTGGCAGCATATTGCACTGTAACTTCGTCTGAAATATTGGTACGGTCGTACCCCTGCACTGGCGTTGCTGACGAATGCAATTGTAAAGTGTTAATGACCGTCTACTAGAACTCTGAACTTAGTAGTTATGGGTGTACGGCTGACTTTGTTGGAATTCAGGGTCTGGTGAAGTATCCAGACCACTAGCCTCATGGAGGCCCTCAGCAAGTTGCAACAACTGGTCATGGTCCTCAAAACAACGCCACAGCTGCCCACATAGGATGGGTTTACATCCCCTTGATCTACCATGTCATTGGTGCAGAAAATACTCGACATGGTGCTGAAAAGGTTAGACCAAGATTGAGGGGTCTAAAATGTTTCAGCACCAAAGATTTGTCGTTATTGTTGACATCTTAGTGCCACAGTCAGTACACCGTTTAAAGCATGAAACTATCGACATCTTGCGTCAACTGAAGTGAAAAAAAAAGCTTTTCCGACAAAAACGTCGGATGAGTTGAAGACTCCCTGTGTTCCAAAGCAGCGTGTTAGCGCATGGAAAAAAGGAACCGAGGTATGGGGCGTAGTGACAGTTGATATACAACGCCTGATGTCATGTCCAGAGTAGACGATTGAGTGCCGATCCCGAGAGACTATCGTGTCAAGGTCTACTATGCACCCTGTCGATTTTTCCGAAGCAGCAGAGTGGGAAGGCATATCTATCAGATGAGGAAACTGCGGGAGAAAAGCAATCCATTGAAAGAAGCAGAAGGTGCAGTTCCCTAGACGGTTACTAGAGTGTCCTATCCTTTAGCAAACATTACTTTACTGCCAAAACATAAGATTTAGTTTTTGAAAGTTGCAGATCTGTTCTTCACCCCAAAGTAGTGTTCTCCTGTGCCCTGCCACCCACACCCCAGCCCGGCTCCTGTGCTAGCCTCCAATACTAGTTTACAGGGCTCAGTAAAAAGTGAGAGATTGTAGCAGTTAAACACTAACTGGGATATTTGCATACCCACAATACATATTTAAAGGCTCCGTTTAAGAAAATGTCATGAATCTGAATGTGCAAAACTACTATGAAGTGCATACAAGATTGTTCGCAAAATACGCAACCTTTCAATTGTTGTATAGCACTAAACAAGTGCACAGTGAAACTGTTTTGTATAGCAGCTAATAACCATATATTTATTTATTCAGATTTATAGAGCGCACGTCAGCCCGGAGGCATCGTGGCGCTTGTTAGACAATATCTTAGTTACATAGGATACAGTAATTACATAAAATACAGAATTTACAGTGGATATGTATACATTAGCAATGCAGTATATTTACATGGATTCCTGAGAGTTTCACGGATATTTCGCAAGGAATGAGGTTTTCAGTTTCCTGCGAAAAGTGGGGAGTGCGTTTTCCGCTCTAATGTCAGCAGGGAGACCGTTCCAGGTCTTGGCTGCAATGTAGGGGAAACTTAGACCTCCGGCTTTGGCTCTTTTGATGCGTGGGATGCAGATTAGGTTGGAGTATTGCGTCCTGGTGGGACGGGAGGAGGAGGGTTTGAGGATGGTTTCTGATAGATAGGACGGGGCGGAGAGAGAGGCATTTGTGAGTGAGGGTGAGGATTTTGAGAGTGATCCGTTCTTTGACCGGGAGCCATTGGGCTGAGTGCCTGGCCTGGGTGATATGCTCTCTTCTTGGGATACTAAGAGCGGCCCGGAGAGCATTGTTCTGGGTGATTTGTAGTCTGTTTATGTTTTTGGCTGATGTGCCTGCTAGGAGTGCATTGCAGTAGTCCAGTTTGGCTCCAATGGTTGCCCTTGCTATAGAGAGGCAATATGGTTTAGAGAGGTAGGGCTTGATGGCGTTTATGAGTTTGGTGGTGTGTGCGGATGCGGATGTGATTGCGCTGACTTGTCTAGTCATGGATAGTGAGGAGTCAAGGTATACTCCCAGAGTCTTTACGGCTGTGGAAACAGGGATGATGGAGTTGTCAATGGAGAAGTTGGCGTACAGTTTGTCAAGTTTGTCTAGGGTGTTCTGTTGACCTAATATCATGATTTCCGTTTTGTCACCATTGAGGCAGAGGCCATTGACAGCCATCCAGGCCTTGATGACGGAGTAGATTGTGTGGAGTGCCTTGGCGTCTTTGTTGTATGATCCTGAAAGGGGTAGAAGTACTTGTGTGTCGTCCGCGTAGTTTGTGTATGTGATGCCGTATGAGTCAAGTTTGTCAAAGAGGGGCTTGGTGAACAAGTTGTAGAGTGTGGGTGCAGTGCATTTGTTAAAGGGGTAGTTTGGTCAGAAATGTTATTGGCTAATTGATCGGACATGTATTTTAGAGCATACATCATTCTTTAAAGAAAATATCCAATGCAACTTACCAAATTTCTCACTTTAACATGCAAAAACGATGGGTCGGATACTGCCACCTGCTGCTAATCTTATCCGTTGATTCATCGCCCTAAGTTAAAGTGCCCTTGCTGCACCAATTCAGATCACCTGCCCCTAATGCTGACATCACTAGACACTCCCGATGAGCACCACCTATTTTAATGATGTTAATGGTTAGCGCCGCCAAACATGCCCAGTCATCACAGTCATATTATCCAACGCAGAACCAGGATCATCAACACACCCACAGACGCATAACAATATGTTTATTTTGAAAAAAACCAGCAATAGTCTGGAGTGTAACATATATTTTTAATTTTGACATAACGCGGAAAAGGGGTAATTAAGTCCACAAAAACATTGGTAACTTTTTCCAATAAAAGTTACAGCTAGTGAACATCACATGGTTCTCATTTTTGTTAACTGAATTGTGATCTGATAATGCTGATTTAGGTCATCGATCGACTAATCCCAGTCTTTGCTTTCTTCACAGAAAGTGATCTTCCATCAACAATTTCAGATCGATGACGTTCCATTACAGAGAAGAATTGAGAAGTTTCAAATGCAACACTTTCACATCTGCACATTTTCAGAACATATAGGCTGCCATGTTGCTCATTACTGCAACTGTAAAAAGGACAGATTGGTGTATCGATCGTCCCAGATAATGGTCATCTCAGATTTGTTGTGGATTATTATTGTCAAATTGCAGTTAAAGAAGTAGTCAACCGGTAAACTGTACCCAGGACACGCACACATCGGTATAATATAAATTTGGAAAATTTAGAACGAATATATTTCAGTACCATCAATTTAAGTTACCATTAACATGTACAATGTCTGTCAAATTGAACATTCATCTGTCACAATGTAAATGTTAAAGATATTTGTACCGCGCACCATCACCACCAAGTGGTCCCCTGGTGGTCTGAAAAAAGGGACAAGTGTGTGGGGGGTTAGGGGGTGGCGAGTTAGTGGGAATAAGCTGGAAAAGTGAAAGAGCAGTGATGTGCTGTTGGCGGCCTCAGCTCGGTTGGGTATGTTGGCTGGGCTTGGGGTGCTTTACGGTCAGTAGTCGTGTGCCATTTTGTTGTTGCAGTGTAGTGAAGTTGGTGCGGATTGTGGTGTTGTAGGCTTGTGGTTGTGTTTGGTTAGCGTTTGAGAGGTGTATGCAGAAGGGTGAAATTGTTGGATTGGTTAATTGGCATTGCTGTCCGGAAGTGAGGTGCTGAATTGCCGTATTCTCTCTAGGTGGGGTGTGGAAGCAGCTCTGTCCTGATCTGGGCAGTCCGATACTCAGTCCCTTTCACATATGGCATCCACTCACATTTATAACCTTAGCCAAGTTCGGCCTCGCCCACCTACGTGACACCGGTCTGTATCCGGGGCAGGCAGGCATTTGTGCTTCCTTCAAATCTGGCCCAGAGAGCATTCCCAATTCACTCGGTACGCGGCATTGAATAGCCAAGGCTACTCCATCCATATTTGGCGGGTGGTTGGCATTCATAATCTTATTCAGTTTATGCAGGCAATCGCTCCCAGCCCCTTCGAAACGTGGCACATGCCAACACTTGCAATTACGTCCAGGGGAGGCACCTGCCTTCATTCACTAATCCATACGTCAATGCCCATGCCAATAAATCATGTAGCATACAGAACACTTGCCATCATCAATTTCATAAATATTATTTAAAACTGCTTACATTGTGTCTTGTGCTTCCATTCTCCCTATGTGACGGATGACTAACTCCTTTGAAAAACATCAGTAATAGAATCATTTCTATGTAGGATTTCAATATAGTGAATCTGATCACTTTGTGGATATTGAACATTTTGGACTTCAAATTGTTAGTGCGGTGGATTCAAGGGCACATAATGCAACCCTGCATCCAACGTTCACAGCCTGTCAGAGGGAGTTTCGTTTTGGGACCACATGCCACAAAATTGAATATTAATGGCAAGCTGTGCAATGAAAAACAAAAGATTGCAAGTATCCCACATATGAAAATATTTACTTCGATTTCAAATGTATCAATACGTCTGGTCCCACAACATGCACGTATTCTTTCAAAGATGACCCCAGGCGAGGTGCAGACAGGCTAAGATTTAAGACCCCGCCTTGTCAGTGGGAGAAGCCCTTAGCTGCAGCGAACCGCCCGCTATGGCGATGTCGTTAACTGTAGTCACTGTGGCTATGTCCGTCCCTGTGTTCAGGTAGGCATGCAGCGCTTGTGTGGAGGTTGATGCGGCGGCGTACGGTGCCGCTTCCTCTTCTTGGCCGGAGGTTGATCTGGGGCCACCGGGGCCGGTGTCGACGGCATCCTTTTCTGAATGTCTCACGAAGGTGTGCAGGGTCGAATGGATGTCCAGCGATGCCCCCCCCCACCCACCACCCATGAACCCTGCCAGCACCACGTTGAGTTCCCAGGGCAGGCGTCTTCACCTGTGGGAACGATCGAAACAGTCCTTTGAGGAACTCCTTGACAGGTTGGTGGGACCAAAGAATACCGTCCTGGAGACATGGTGTAGCGTGAGATAGCCGCCAGATGCATTTTCATATAAGTGTGCGCAAGCCCTGCCTTGGCCAAGGGCAACAAGTACGGAAGAATCTGCAGGGCCGTGACCCTCAGAGGGTTGATCATCTGCATCCAGCACCACGCTGCGAAACGTTTCCACTTGTACCCATACCACTTAGAGTCGACAACGCTCTGGCAAGGACCTCCCTGCAGTTCGCCGGCAGCTCGTACCCTCCGAACTCTAAGGCTGCAGGAGCCAAGCCTTCAGGTTCAGCGACCCTGGGTCGTGATTTAGGATTGCACCTCCTTATCTGGCGAGCATTTCCGTGACCACCAGCAGCTTGACCAGGGGCAATGTTGACAGGCTAAGATCCAGATACCAAATCTTCCTCCGCCACGCCAGGGTGACAAGTATTAGCCTGCATCAGCACCGTTTGAGTTGATGACTCGCAGCAGGAGAGGCAACAGAGGAAAAGCGTACAGGAACAGGCTGTCCCACTGGAAGGAAAACACATCCCCCCCCCATGCTCCTCGGGTGGTGGGACCTGCTGGCGAATCTCTGGCACTTGGTGTTTGTCACTGTCACAAACAGATCTATCTGGGGTCTCCCCCATCTGAGGAAGATGCTGTCCACTTTATCCTGTCGAAGTTCCCACTCGTGGCAAGAGCGTAGCTCCCTGCTGAGGGAGTCAGAAATGGTGATCTTGATTCCCACCATGTGAAAAGGAATGAGGAACATCCCTTGGGCGACGGCCTAGTGCCACAAGTCCTGCGCCTCTGTTGCCCACCTGCTTCCTGATTTAGAACATTGTGGTGATTAAGACACTCACCACCTTACCCTTGAGGGATGAAAGGAATGACTAGAGGGCGCACGTCCCACCACCTTTTAGCACGACGGACCTCGTTGAGACCAATCTGATCTATGAAGCTTCCAGACACCTGGATCCACAGAGCGTCCAGGAATTCCTGAAGGGGTCCGTTAGGCAAGATTGTATGTAGTACTGTGGAAGACTACACAAGCCTTGTCCTCTTGGCGATAGTTAACCCAACCTTTTGTATAAGTATGTACTACACAAGTTGGTAGAGTGACTGAGCGGCCAGGCTTACCTCAAGAGGGGTCAATGTGAGCTGTAGGGTTGCAACAGAGTTGCAGTGACATGTATTCAAATAACACTTGCACTCAAGGTTTCTTGATAAAATAATTATTTAACAGCCAGTTTTAAAATAACTTCTTTGAAAGGGAGCAATTGGCAACAATAAAAATACACTTCAAAATACACTCCTTCAGTTCAATAAAGTAAAGTAGATACTCTTGGGATGGGACACATACTTCCTAGCTGGTCCGATAGCACAGCGAGTAGAGCGCTCGCTTTGACATCTGTGCAGAGCCTGCGGACGCAGGTTTTGAAACCCAGCAGGGCCAAACTCACCCTTTCATCCCTCCGAGGTCGGTAAATGAGCACCACACACTGTGGGTAATAAGCAGCGGTCAGATACCTGAGGATTTGTAGCGCTAAATAAATGCAAAAATATTAATATTACACCGTGAGGTGACTTCAATAGTTAGGACACTGGACATGAAGGTTCATAGTGACTGTTTCAACAGTCAAAGTTTCGAATGACAAAAGTTCCGACACAAAAGTGTCGAAAAAAAGTTTCCTTTTTTTTATGGGTGGGGGGTCCCCCCCAAACCCCTGTTTTTTTTTTTAAACTTATTTTACTATACAAAATTAAAATAAACCCTTTAATGTTAAAAAAATATATTCAAAACTTTTTTTTTTTAAGACACTTTTGTTTCGGAACTTTTGTCATTCGAAATTATTGTTTCGAAACTTTGACAGGACAGCGGACATGAACTATCACTTTTCACATACTGAAGTTGTGGCAAAAAGGAAAAGGTTAGGTAAGGAAACAATGGTTAACAAGTTTCTCAAACCGGTAAGCACTTTTGAACCCGCCCCCCTCCCCCCCCTCAATGCAAAGTAGATTCACACTTTCCCAGCTATACAAGCAAGGTATGTAGGGCTTTAGTTAAAACACAAAGTGAGAGGGTAAGGAGAGTCTTTCAGGGAGCCAGGACAGCCAATGTCAATTGAGCAAAGTCTAGGGGAGCTGAGGCACTTCTTGAAGGCAGGTAAAGTCTTGCACAATGTTTAAAACAGTTTAATTGTAAAAGAAATGACTGTAGGACCACAAGCTGTGAGGCTTGTAAGGGGTAAAGCTGCAAGCAACTCTGCAAAGTGCAGCCAATGCAAGCCTCAACTGAGAACAGGCAAGCTACACACACACACACACACACACACACACGAGGCAAGTACCCTTTAGTTCACAGAACCTTAGGTCTGAAGAAACGATTCCAGCTGGCTTCTGTTCCTGTTGTAGTCTGGCAGTTCCCGTTGTTCCTGGGCCTCAGTCATGGGGACAAGAGGGAGGACGTCTGGGGACTCCTGCACTACGATTTGAAGGTCGGCGGCAGCAGCAAGGGACAAAGTTCAGATCAGTGGCACTTTGCGGTTTCAGCTCGCGAATAGCACCACCACGGTTCTTGGACACCTTGTGGATTTTCCTTGCTTCTGGGATCCAGCACTCTTGAGGTGGCTCGGGCTTGGTCAGCACAGCTTCGAGGGTCTGGCTTAAAAGCACTAGATTCCTGTGTTCCTGTCCCCCAGCACTCGATTCCTGCAGCAGCAATGGAAGTACAGCCAGCAGAGAGGGTTTTCACTCAAGTTAGTCTTGGGGCCGATTGGTCCCCTTGGGGAGAAGTCGTCCTTTGCAGGGCTCTTCTGGTCGAGGCAAATAAATTCAGAGCTTCAGCACTGCAGTAGGGCTTCACCCGGCAAACCAACGGTCCAGGAGTTGCAGCAAGCTTCTCTTCCAAGTTCTTCAGATTCCTTCGTCCAGTCGTCGACTCTCTTCCTTGCAAAAGACCTCATTTTATGCAAATCGATCCCATTCATTCACAGCCTAGCTGTCACTCACACAGCAGGGGTGGGGGCTGCCCTCCAATGACAGCAAGCTGGCCAATCACCTTTGGGTGCATTCCTGTAACCAAGGAGACTAAGAACAGGGAGTTTCGGGCACCTCCCTGACTTCCTGCCCTGCCAGACATGCTGGAGCCAGAGGCGGGCTTCACCAGTGAATCCAGCCAAAGACAAAATGAACAAAGGGACCAAACCTGGTTTGGCATGCAGAGTAAATCTCAAGGAAGGACCTTTCAAACAAGAAATGGCGAAAAAAAGACTGCCATTTTGACCAAATGGGCAGCCATGGGTGCAATACTCAGCCTGCGGTAAAAACACACAATGGTAGAAAAAAAACCACTGCCACAAGCCATTAATTGTAGAAAGGGTAACAAAAATGTTACACAAGAAGATAGACATACTAAGTAACCCCTCCAACACCCCATTGTAAGATGGTGTGTGCTGGTCTATAAAGATACAAATGCAAGTAAAATGAATTTCACTTCACTGCTCTTGGAAACAATTTATCCAAGAGAAGGTATTTAAACCTTAGCAGAAACAAAGGATTTCTATGTGACACTTCACTGAGGGTGCTGCGTGTCACAATGTAAAAAGATGATGTCTATGCAGTTTGTCAGACTCCAAAAACAAACGAAACCGTTTAAATCAAATAAAAATGCATTAGAGTGGGAAAACGGTCCCACTCTCTCCGGGATAAAAATGAAAAGTCCTAAAGTCCAGCAAAAGAGCCGGGGGGTCTCCAAGGTAGAAGGGAATTAGCACATTGAGAATTCTCTCTAGCAGTATTTACTGCCACCAGCCCATCCTGGACAAAATGCAAATAATCACAAACTTGCAAAAATCAAAGTTACAGGGACACAAAATGTCCCTATCTCAGTTCAAAGAAGGGGATCTGTGCAGGTAAAGTAAACTACAATGGTGAATAGAGTTTTCCCGCATGGATAGCCATAGGGACTGACCAGTGCCCCAAAACAGATGAGTTTAGCAAGGCAAGTGGAGCAAAAAGACTTCACTTACCCTCAAACATCAGGAAAGGTTCGGAACAAGCAAAATATAGGGTGTCCCATTGAGGTCTATGGATGGAAAGCATCAAAATGAAGGTTACTGCATGTATGCAAAATGGCAATTTTAGGACTACCTCATGGTGCCCATGAAGAAAGGAATCCCAACAAATAAAAAAGTGGAAGGTAGGACTTCCAAAAAATACATTGGTCCCCATTAGCTACCATAAAGGCTCAGTGGGCTACTAATGTGGTACATCTCCTTTCATCCTTGGCGAAGTGAAAACTAAATTTACAGCTGCTACAAGTGTAGCGGGATAAAATCATCCTTGGGTCTAAATAAGGGGCTGAAAAGGCATGCCTGGTACCTTAAAGGCAACCAAGTACTGCATAGTTAAAAAGGGAACACGTTACTTACCTGTAACTATTTTTCTCAAGCATGGGTATGCCATGGATTCACATGCTCATGAATATTGCCCGTAGACATGCCGGGAATCCTTATCAAAAGAAAAAAGTTTCACGTACAAACTATTTCTCATCTAAACCCATCACTGCACTCTGGGTCATACTGCCCCCAGCCAATGACTGCCCTCTTCGCAAACCCCTCCTCTGGCAGCCATCTTCAGATTCGGTAAGCACATAAAGTGGCAGTATGACCAAGAAGAGCTGCAGAGGGGTAAGAGGCAGGGTTTGCAGGTGAATCCATGTCAGACCCATGCTGGAGAACAATAGTTACAGGTAAGTAACTTGTTTCTTCTGCAGCATGTGGTCTGGCATGGATTTGCATGCTCATGAATAAAGAATACATAGCAGTACACCGTTAGACAACCACTGGAGGTGGCAAGGCTCAACAGAAGCAATTACTCTTTCATTATTTTTAAAGCCCGAAAGCCCACAGGGATCGGGGCGCTGAAACAAATACACAAAGATAGTCCATAAATGACAAGACAAAGCAGTTACTGTGGAGGGTTGAACAAAGAGTGCATGGGAGTTACCTGCATAAATGAGTTTTCAAAGCTTTCTGAAACATTTTCAGATTGTTTTCCCTGTGAGAGTAGGGAGCACGAGGTTCCAAAGTTTGGCTGCTTTAACTGCGAAAGATTTTCCTAGACCTTTTTGTCACTTGTATCGTGGGCAATTGATCCGTTTTTTCTGCTGAACGCAGTACTCTGGGAGGGTAGTACTTACCTCCGGAACAGGCTTACCTTCAAGCGAATAGGTTGCGTAGCACTGCTCAGCAGACCCTGGACTGCTCTCTGGAATCCCTGTCGAGGAAGTAGAATCTCGTGAACATGTGAGTTGACCTCCACGTAGCAGCCCTCCAGATGTCCAGCAGGGGCACACCAGATAGGAACGCTGTTGTCGCAGCAATCGCTCTGGTGGAATGGGCTCTCGGATGACTGAGCAGCAGTCGGTTGGCCAACCAATGACTGATGCAGCCGGAGAGCCATTGTGTGATCGAAGCCTTGGACAAGGCCTTCCCATGGTTCACAGGACCAAAATTCACGAACAGTTGAGACGTCTTCTGAAAACTGTGTGTGCCACGCAGAACTTCAGCGCACAAGCAACATCCAGCAAGTGCAAAGTCCTCTCAGCCAGCGAAGGGTTTTGGGAAAAGAAAAAAAAAAAACAGGCAACACCAAGGGCTCGTTGAGGTGGAATTCCGACTAAACCTTTGGCATAAAGGATGGGTGCGTCCATAGCACCACCCTCGACTCTTGAAGTCAGATAAGGCTTTTTCTAGGATAGGGCCTGGATCTCACCCACCCTCCTGTCAGAGGTGATGGCCATGAGGAAAGCAGTCTTCCATAAGGAGGAACGAGAGGGGGTCTGATGCATAGGCTCGAAGGGCCCCCCCCCCCATGAGCCCAGCTGGCACCATGCTGAGGTTCCACGCCAGGGCTGAGCAAGAGCCTTCACCGGCAGAAACGATCGAAACAGTCCTTTGAGGAACTCCTTGACTAGACAGTGGGACCAAAGAGAAGATCATCCTGGAGACCTGGAGTAGCGGGAGATAGCCGCCAGGTGCACCTTGATAGAGGCGTGCGCCAGCCCCGCCTTGGCCAAGGACAACAACTATGGAAGAATCTGCAGAGCCGTTACCCTCCAAGGGTTTATCTTCTGCGACCAGCACCACGTAGCGAAATGTTTCAACTAATGCCCGTAGCACTTGAGTGGATGGCACTCTGGCCTTGGCAAGGACTTCCCTGCAGTCTGCCGGCAACTCGTATCCTCCGAACTCTAGGGCTTCAGGAGCCAAGCCCTCAGGTTCAGCGATCCTGGGTCGTGATGCAGGATTGCGCCTCCTCTTGTGAGCAGATCCGCGATCACCGTCAGCTTGATCAGAGGCGACGTTGACAGGCTGAGAAGTTCTGGGTACCAAATCTGCACTGTTTGATGACTCACAGCAGGGGTGGCAATAGAGGACGCATTCGCCACGTGGGGGAGGCCTGCTCCTATGCGAGTTCCCTCTATTGCCGCCCCTGCTGTGAGTCAAATAGTGCAGATTTGGTACCCAGATCTTGCTCCTCAGCTGGTGGAACCTGCTGAGGAATTTCTGGCATTTGGAGTTCCCCACCATCGCAAGCAGATCATTCTGGGGTCTGCACCACTTGAGGAAGATGCAGTCCACCTGATCCTGCATAAATTCCCACTCGTGGCAGACGCGCGGCTCCCTGATTAGAGTTGGCGATGGTGTTCTTGACTCCCGGCAGGTGAAAGGGGATGAGGAATATCTCTTGGTCGATGGCCCAGTGCCACAAGTCCTGCGCCTCTCTGGAGAGCGCTGTGGATCAGGTGCCCCCATGTAGATAATCATGGCGGTGTTGTCCGTGAAGATCCTCACTACTTTGCCCTTCAGGGACGGAAGGAATGACTTGAGGGCCTAGAACACTGCACGCAGCTCCAGGATATCGATGTGGAGATCCTTCTCCTTCGGCAGGGTTAGTCAGAATTGCATGCACTACCCTCTGGGACCACCACATACAATCAGGACTACAGGTGTAAGCAAAACCAACCTTTGGTATAAGTCTGTACTACACAGTTTTTGGTAGCAAGCTGAGCAGCCAGGCTCATCTCATGAGGGAATGTGAGCAGTAAAAGAAGTTACACAGATCTTACAATCGCAGTGGTTCAAGTAGTCACTTGCACTCAAGGTTTCTTGGTAAAACACTTATTAATGTATTACACAGTCATTTAGAACACCTTCTCTAGAATGAGGAAACTAAATATACACCAACACACTTCAGTACCAAACCAATAAGTTTGAGTAAATTAGGCTCCCCTGAAAAAGAAGCAAAATGGCATTTCAGTCACTTAAAATAGGAGTACAAAGGCACAAGTTAACATAGATCACAAATACTTTCTTAGGCAGGGCAAATAGTTTTACTTCACTAGAGGACTCAATTCAGTTTAATAGGCCTAGGCCAAAGTCAATGGGCTAGTGTCTTTGATAGGAAAGAGCAGTTCTTGTAGTAAACTAAAGTCTTTGCCAATGTTCTCAGAAGTAGTTTTTACGAAAAAGAATCATGTTGGGTCACAAGCCGATTAGGCCTGTAAGTTGGGAAAGTTTCACAAACTTTCACCGCGAGAGGCAAGTTCTTTCAATCGGGTTGGCACAGTACCTTAAAATGAAGAAAAGATGCAGCTGAAGACGTTGGTTCCTGGCAGATCTCACTGTTCCGGAGCCTCAGTCATGGGGACAAGAGGGAGGACGTCGGGGGACTCCTGCACTGCACGGGGACTGGCCAAACAAGCAGGCAAATGGAAGATCCTCAGTTCGAGTAGCTGTAGTCAAGCACACAAGCTGGTGTCCTTCCCCCTGGTTAAACCCAACCAGCTCCGAGAATGGTATCCAGGTGGTTTACTAGTTGATTGGTCCCACCAACTCAAAGGAAGTCGTCCTTGAAGGGGCTTCTCTGTCGAGATGAACTTGCCAATTCGGACAGGCAGCAGGGCTTTTCTGGGTAAACCAACGGTCCAGGAGTTGCAGCAGCCACCCTCTTCCAGCTCGTCTTCCGTTCTTTCATTCCAGTGGTCGACTGCCTTCCAAGCCAACAGACTCGCCTTTTAAACAGTTTTCTCCCTTTCATTCCAGCCTAGCTGTCACTCACCCACCATGGTGGCTGTCCTTGCCTGGCTGTCCTTGCCAGACAGTCAGCCAGCCAGCCAATCATACCAGAGGGCATTTGGGTCTCCTAGGAGACTAAGCACGGAGTTTCGGGCATCTCCCTCACTTCCTGCCCACCCCAGACACTCAGACGCCAGAGGCGGTCTTCAGTTCTGAAGACCACCAAATGCTTAAGAACAAAGGGACCAAACCTGGTTTGGCAAACTCTAGGAGGACCTTTCCAAAAAGAAACAGTGAAAAAAAGACCAGGAACTGTTTAAACAAAGGGGCTTAAGGCGCCATCTTGAAAAACATGGCTCCCGCGATTTAACGCTACCAGTGTTCGTGGTCGGAAAAAAATCATGGTAGCTCATTGTAAAACCACTGCCACCAGCCATTTCAATAGGAAAGGGTAGCATTTGACTGCTACATGAGTTTCTAGACACAGGGGATACTAGATATCGCCTCCAGCACTCTATAGGAAGATAGTGTGTGCTGGGTCTAGGAATTTAAAAAGACTAGTAAAGTCAATGTAACCTTACATTCTCTGGGAAACAGTTTATCCCAGAGAAGGTATTTAAACCTTTTGAAAGTCTAAAAAGACATCCCTGTGTCACTGCACTGAGGGTGCTGTGTAACACATGAAAAGATGATGCCTATGGAGTTAACTAAAACTCCATAAACAAAGAACACAAGAGTAAAACGCACATCAAAATACATGATGGTGGGGAAAAAAGGCTCACACTCTTTCCAGGTAAAAAAAATCAAGTCCTCAAAATCCAGCAAAGTTGCTGGGGGTCTCTAAGGTGAAGAGAATTAGCACATTTATGAGAATTCTCCCTAACAGGCAGCCACAGGCCTCTGGCGTGCAGATGTCTGGTGTGGGCTCCGCAGCCCTCTAGGAAAGCGTCCGTCTGAGGGGGGGCGGGGGGGTGGTGGTTTGGAGTTTGAAACCTGTGCCCCAGGCGACGGCTTGGACACCCCACCACCTTATGGCTTGACGGAATTCATTGCCAAGGGGCTTCCCGTCTGCAAACCTCCCAGACGCTTGTATCCAGCGAGCGTCCCGGAACTTCTGAAGAGGTTGCATGTGTAACCTGCAGACCTGGATAAGGTAGATGCATGACATCATGCAGAGCAGCAACTTGATGGTCCTCACCATGGCGGCCTTCAGTGACTACAGATGTTGCCCCTTCCCCAGTATGGCCGCTACCCCTGTCCCCCAAGGCCACCGCCAGGCTAGCGACTGTGGAGTTTGGCTCCCAGGAACAGCACCTTCTGCTATGGTGTCAAGCAGGACTTTGGATAATTTATGGAGAACCCTAGATCCGTCAGCAGCCGGACGGTCATCTGTGTGTTTGACGGCTACTTCCCTTGACCTGGCCTGGATGAGCCAGTCATCGAGGTATGGGTACACGTGAATCCCCTGCAGACATAGATGGGCCGCCATTGGTGCCAGGCACTTTGTGAACACCCTGTACGCTGACTTCAGGCCGAAAGCAAGTGCCTTGAATTGGTAGCGTCTTCCCCTGCACTACGAAGCGGAGGAACCTCTGATGCTTCCTGTGAATGGGGATGTGGAAATGTGTACGAGATCCAGCGACGTCAAGAAGTCTCCATCCTCCAGTTGGCAAAGCATGTGCTGCAACGCAACCATACTGAATCTCTGGGACTTGAGGTACCTGCTGCGATGCCACAGGTCTAGAATGGGCCTCCAGACCCCAGTCTTCTTTCTGACTAAGAACTATCTGGAGTAGACTCCCGAGTTCCAGAGTAGTCTTGGAACCAGCTCTATCGCCCCTATTCTTAGCATGGCCTGTACTTTCTGCAGGAGCTGAGGGATGTGCTGCTCCTGCTGGGTCACCGGAGGGATCAACAGACACTTTCTTGAAACTTCAGTGTATGTCCATAGGTGAGAGCGTCCAGCACCCATCTGACGGAGATCTTTCACTCGCTGACTAATCCCGCCAGCCGGCCTCCCACGTAGATGCATGGGTGGGGGTCCCGGACGGTTCAGTTCTGCTTTGGCAGGAGGGTTTACTGTACGCTGAGGAACCTCCACCAAAACCCTTTGTCAATCTGCCAGGCTTTCTACCGCAGGAGCAAAAGGCAGAGCTGTGATGCTGGAGAGTGCCCAGGGCAGTAGCAGTCTCTATCAGTCTTCATTTCAAGGTCTGGTCGACCATGCTCCTGAAGAGGTTGTCCCCATCGAAGGGCATGTCCAATACCCTCACTTGGACCTCCTGGCAGAAATGGATGGCCTTCAGCCAGCCTCGACGACAGAGGCAGACACTGTTCCATCTGTCGGAAACCTGTGTCGGCGATGTCCAAGGCCACAGTGATTGTGTGGTCCGATGCCACTTAACCTTCCTGGAGGAGGGAGAGTGCTTCCACCCACTTGCTGTCGGGTATGAACTCCAGAATCAGGGCCAGTTTGAACCACAGCCACCCACCCCCGTCATATCTGGCCAGGATCACCAGTGCATTGGCCGACTTGACAGGCAATGCTGACCAGTAGATGACTTCCCATGGCGACCAACTTCTTCCCTTCGATGTCCGGAGGCATGAGTGGCTAGGTTATCTCTTCCTCGCAGCCACTGATAGAGAGTCCGGTGACAACTGCGGTGCAGCCTCCAGCACCAGATACGTTTTCTCCAGCCTATCCCGCTTGGCTGGGACCGTGGCTGTATTCTTCAGCAGAGCCAGGCGCTCCTCCCTAATGTCATCCAGTAGGGGCACCGCCATTATGGTCTTCTTTTTGGCCTTGCACCTCTTGTATAGGAAGCTTTCCTTTTTGGTCTGTCAGCTAAGAGAGCTTGGACGCTCTGGCGACCATGGAATGAAACGACCCCACCTCATCCGGTGGGGACTCCCTCGGATACAGTCATCGGGCCGCCATGACATGTCACACCACCATCCTGACAATCCTTCATGGTTCTCTTGGTGAATCCGAGGCAGATTTCGCAATCTCCTTCGATGTGGTCCGGATGGCGACAGAGGCACTGAAGGCGTTTGTCCTCCACAAACATGTTCCGCAGTCAGCAGCTGGAGCATAGCTTGAAACAGGACCTATGAACGGGAGCTTCCCGCTCTTCTCTTTGGACACGGTCCGGAGTGCGGAGTAGGCCTGATGGCCTTCTGGAACGGTCGACGAAAACTCGATTATCCCTGCCCTTGAGGGGCATCGAAATTCACCGACAAACTGACTCCTGCTTGTCGGCTGTTGGAGAGAAAAAAAGCACATGGGTTAGCTCTGACAAAAAAAAAAAAAAATAAGGATTTCTTCAAGAAAAAAAAAAGTGAAAACTGTAGAAAAGCTCAGAGCCAAAAACGAGAACTGAAGATGATTGCCAGAGGAGGGGCTTAGGGAGAGGACAGTCATTGGGTGGTGGCAGTATGACCCAGAGTGCAGTGATTGGTTTAGAAGAGAAACACAGTGGACCACAGATACCCTCGCTCCGGCACTTGCGGATTTCTGCAACCTCGAATTTGCCTCTGAAACTTTCCTCTCCCCTCTGAAGCACTCCCTTGTGCATCCTCTCCTCAAGAAACCCATGGCTGATCCTCTTGTCCAGCTAACTACCGCCCAATTTCCATTACTCCTTTTTGGGTAAACTCCTGGAAAAGCTGGCCATCTCTCGGAGCTTAACCTTCATTCCGATTCTGTTGGCTCCCTCCATGACCACCAAATCTGGTTTCAGAGCTGCCAGAAGCATGGAAATCTCTCCTGAACATCTGTGAAGACCTGCTCTCCAACCTGGACTACTCTGTCCTCATCCTACTAGATCTCTCCTCTTTTTTGACACTGTCAACCATACCACCCTGCTGAATCATCTCTATGACAACCAGGCTATCAGCGATCAGGCTCTGGCTGACCTCTTTCCTTTCTGATCGACCCTCCCAGGTATAACTTGGGTCCTTCCCATCTTCCTCTCTTCCTGTGGTGTTTCCCAGGGGTCTAATCTCTCGCATTTCCATTTTCTACTCAAACTTCCAGTGCTATGCTGATGACACCCAACTCATCTTCATGCTTTCTTCAACCACCTCCTCTCCTTCCCTCATCTCAGATTGCCTAATCTCCATTCAAAATTGGTGCGCCGCCAATTATCTTTGTCAAAATGCCAACAATACTGAGATCCTCCTCATTGGTACACCTTCACCATCCTTTCCCCTCACTGTCCAGCCTCCCTTGGCCCTCCTCCTACCACTACCTGCGAGGCTAAGAACCTTGGGGTCATCTTTGACTCCACACTTTCCTTCTCCGCTGTTAGGAAGAATTCTCATAAATGTGCCAATTCCTCTGACCTTAGAGCCCTCCAGCTCTTTTGCTAAACTTTGGGACTTTGGACTTTTAATGCTGTGCGTTTTACTCTTGTGTTTTCTTTGATTGGAGTTTTAGACAACTCCAAATACATCTTTTCATGTGTCACACAGCACCCTCAGTGCAGTGACACAGGGAAGTCTTTCGGGCTGTCCCAAGGTTTAAATACCTTCTCTGGGATAAACTGTTTTGCAGAGAAACTAAAGTGAAATTGACTTTACTAGTCTTTTCAAATTCCTAGACCCAGCACACACTATCTTGGAGTGCTGGAGGGGTCATTTAGTATTCCCGATGTCTAGAAACTCATGTAGCAGTCAAATGCTACCCTTTCCTCTCAAAATGGCTGGTGGCGATGGTTTTACAACAATCTACTATGATTTTTCCTGACCGCGACACTGTTCGTGTTAAATCGCGAGAGCCATGTTTTTCATGATGGCGTCTGAGTCTCCTTTGTTTAAACGGGTCCTGGTCTTTTTTTCACCATTTATTTTTGGAAAGGTCCTTCCAGAGTTTGTCTCTACGCGCCAAACCAGGTTTGGTCCCTTTGTTCCTACGCGATTTGGCGGGCTTCAGCACTGAAGACCGCCTCTGGCGCCAGTGTCTGGGGTGGGCAGGAAGTGAGGGAGGTGCCCGAAACTCCCTGTGCTTAGTCTCCTAGGAGACCCAAATGCGTGATTGGCTGGCTGGCTGACTGGCAAGCACAGCCACCCTGCTGGGTGAGTGGCAGCTAGGCTGAAATGAATGGGAGGAAAATGGATAGAAAGGCAAGTCTCTTGGCTTGGAAGGCAGAGTCGACCACTGGAACAAAAGAACCGAAGACTAGGTGGAAGAGGACAGCTGCTGCAACTCCTGGACCGTTGGTTTGCCTGGTGAAGTCCTGCTGCAAGTCCGAATCCCCAAGTTTATCATCTCGACAGAGAAGCCCTTCAAGGACAAATTTTCCCTTTGAGTTGGTGGGACCAATCAACTCGTAAGCCACCTGGATAACATTCTCAGAGCTGGTTGCATTTTCCTCAGAGTGCTGCAGGAAACCGAAAAGCCAGGGAGAAGGACACCAGTTTGATTGCTTGACTACAGCTACCAGAATTGAAGATTTGCCTTTACCAGTTTTTTGGCCAGTCCCAGTGCAGGAGTCCCCAGACGTCCTCCCTCTTGTCCCCACACAACTGAGGCTCAGGAACAGCAAGATCTGCAGGAACTGCCAGGAACAGACTCCTTCAGCTGCATCTTTTTCTTCATGGTAAGGTACTGTGAAAACCCGACAGAGAACTTCCCTCTCACTACGAAAGTGCTTGAAACTTTGGCAAATTGCAGACCTAGTCAGCTTGTGACCCAACATATGAACCTTTCTTTTACGAACTACTTCTGAGAACTTTGGCAAAGATTTTTCCGTTTAACTTCTAGACCTGCTTTATCCTATACAAGACTTTAGTCCAACCTATTGCATTGAATCAACTTCTCTGGGGAACTAAAACTATTTGCACTGTTTAAGAGTAACTAATATTCATTTTATTAACTTATGCCTTTTTGCTCCTACTTCAAATGCTCTGAATGCCATTTTGCTCCTCCGTCAAAAAGTAGCCTAAATGCCTCAGAAACTGATAGTGAAGTACTGAAGTATTTTTGTGTGATATAAATTGCCTCCTAATGAATGTTTTATAACTGACGAAATAAATTAATATGTGTTTTACCAAGAAACCTTGAGTATAAGAGTCTATTTGAATACTTGTAACTACAGACCTCTGTGTAACATCCTTACAGCTCACATTCCCTCTTGAGATGAGCCTGGCAGCTCAGCAACACTACCACAAAACTGTAGTACAGACTTATACCAAAGGTTGGTTTTGCTTACACCTATAGTCCTAGTTGTGTGTAGTGGTCCCAAAGGGTACTGCATACAAACTTTGCCTTACATCCACACACGGTTGTAGGTGACTTGTTCGAAATACAAAGGATCGAATGCCTTTTTCACAAACCAAAAGTGCCGAAAAAAAAGTTTTGAATGCTATTTTAAAAGTTTTTTTTATGGGTTACCACACAACCCCCCTCCCCCCGTTTTCTTTTTTAAAAAAAGCTTTATGCATACCAAACATTAGAATTTTTTTTTTCGGTCCTTTTGGTTTCGAAAAAAAGGCATTCGATCCTTTTTTTTCCCAAAACTATGACTGGACACCTCCGCACACATCGGACTTCTCTAAAAAGTCAAACATTTTACTGCACCTCCTTAGTTATTCTGCCTTTCCTCTTCTTCCCACCAGAAGCTCACGTCTCCAGAGCTCTGGTTCTCTCTAGGTTGGACTACTGTAACAGCCTCTTTCTAAATCTACCTGCTTCCACTCTCCGTCCTTTACAACTAATCCAGAACAGGACTGCAAAACTGGTCCTTGGCCTCAAGCCCTGGGATCGTATCTCTACAGCTCTGAAATCCATTAATTGGCTCCCAGTGGGAGCAATGATTACATTTAAAACCCTCTGCATTGTCCAGAAGGTTTTCTGGGGCCTGGGTTCAAAATACCTTCAACTATCCCTCCGTAAATACCTCCCCTCTCGAGTCCTTTGCTCCTCTACGTCCTACTTCCTTAGGGTCAGTTTTTCAAAGAAACGAGCTGGGGGTAGATCTCAGTCTTCGTTTGGGGCCTCCATCTGGAACAGCCTGCCAGACACCTTGAAACTTGAGAACCAACCCCGGTTCCGGAAGCACCGCAAGAACTTCCTCTTTGCTTCTGCCTTTGCCCCTCTTCTCCCTTGCGGATCAGTTTTCACTCTTGGCACTGTGCACCTGGCCACCCTCTGTCATTTGGGCCCAGGTACCTGCTCACCCTGCCACCCTCCTGCACTGCCTCCGGGCCACCCCTTGCACTGGGGTCTGTAGCTGTACCCATACAGTCCCCCTCCCACTTTTCTTCTGCACTTATCAGATATACCCTGACTAATCTAGCACTCTTGTCGGCTGCGGTTACCAGTCAATTGGTCGAAAACATTTGGTCGACAGGACAATTGGTCGACACCATTTGGTCGAATGCCAAATGGTCGAATTTTTTTTTTTTACCCCTTTTTTGGTTTTTTTTGGGGGGGGTCCCCACCCCCAAACCCCTTTTTTTTCTTTTTTTTTTCCCCCCACACGAAAACCAACAAAACACATATATAAAAAAAAAAAAAAAAAAAATTCGACCATTTGGCATTCGACCAAATGGTGTCGGCCAAATTGCAGTCGACCAGTTTGTTGTCGACCAATTGACCAGACACCGTCGGCTGCACTACCACTGTTGATCACATTTATTTATTTTACTTATTTATTCTGTTCTCTACTCTGTTCCACACTTTCCACTTCTCCCCCTTCCATGCACCCCCCTTTTCCCTTTTCCATGCACTTGCGTGTTCTCAATGTCACTGGGCCTAGTAAGACCGTTTTTGTTCTCCTTGTTGCCCTCCCTTTGCCTGGTTGCGCTATTAAACACTTGTGTGCGAGCACGATATAAATAAAATTTCATTTCAAAGTGCAGAGCTGGCACTACCGTGGGTGCATATGCCTCAATGGCGCTCAATCCAGCAACAGAACACACATTGTCAACCACTTAAAAGATAAACTTTGCGCTATACAAGAATTATCTTAATGGACGCTCCACTCCAAGCCTCCATAAAGAATAATGACAAATACCCCATCACTTGTGTACCAAATCTGCAAAGTATACCTTATCACTTGAAACTTTTTCAGTCAACCCAGAGGACATCATCTTCTGAAGGGTCTTCTCTTTGCTCTGGGCTTGTCGGGCAAGCTTGGCACTGCCATGCCCAAATCGGGCAATATAATTCTGAAAAATAAAAACAGTTTGAAGGTAGTTAGTTTTCAGGGATCAGGATGCGGTCCACTAAGTGCCTTTAGAGCTGAATGGGTGACCAATGGATTAGAAGTAAAGGAAGTTATCTACAGTTGAGAGGAATGGCATACAGTATAACATGCTATTGGTTCAAATGAAGTAATGGCAACTCAAAGTTAAAAATCTCACACAAACTCTCCTGTTCAAAGTTAAGTAACAATTGCATTGATTGCACTGAACACCACTGAAACAGTATCTGGTAATAATCACCCCACACAAATGGTTGCCATACATAGTCGCCGGGAAAAGTCTGAGGTGACATTATGAATGGTGACCATTTGGAAGGGGAGTGGGGCTGTCGCCGCAAACCACTGCCTTTTGCAGCAACTTTTTTGCCACACAGCCTTTTTGCGGGGACATCACATGGAA
This sequence comes from Ambystoma mexicanum, assembly GCF_040938575.1. Classification (NCBI taxonomy): domain Eukaryota; kingdom Metazoa; phylum Chordata; class Amphibia; order Caudata; family Ambystomatidae; genus Ambystoma; species Ambystoma mexicanum. The sequence continues at coordinate 1,451,279,683 of NC_090923.1, read as the reverse complement.
CCACTGAAACCCACTTGTTAGGGAGTATTCTCATTCTTGTGCGAATTCCCATCAACCTTGCAGAACCCCAGCTCTTTTGCTGGACTTAAAACTTTTCAATTTTAACCTTCGAGTGAGAGCTTTCTCACTCATGTTTTGACCCGATTTGGATTTTTGTGTTCACTGTTTTTGGAGTCTGACCAGCTCCATAGGCATCTGCTTTTTGTATGGTGACAGCACCTTCAGTGCAGTGTCAGAGAAATTCTTTGAGATTTCTCTGAAGGTTCAACTACCTTTTCATGTGTGAACTACAGTTCCCAAGAATTGTAAAGTGAAATTGACTTGACTTACCTTACCTTTTTTCTTTGTCGGTCGAGCACACACCATCTTATCTGGAGTGCTGCAGGGTTACCTAGTAGCCCCTTATCCTACTCTCTCATGTAACATGTTTATGTTAGAATCACTACTTAAATGGCTGATGGCAGTGGTTTACTTGTTCCTTCCATTGTGCTTTTCTACAGTACAGCACCCATGTGTGACCATTTTGTCAAAATGGCCCCAGTCTTTTTTGACATTTTCTGTTTGTGAGGTCTTTCTTGGGTGTTCCTCTGTGCGTTGACACATTTGAGCCCCTTGTCTCGCCTTTGGCGGGCCTCAGCCCGCCCCTGGCTACAAGGTGTCTGTAAGGACAGGATGTGAGGGAGGGTCCCGAAACTCCAGTCCTTTAACTCTAGGAATGCCTGAATGCAACCAGTCCCGATTGGCTGGCTGTCCTTTCAGGGCAGTCATCCTGCTGTGTGATTGACAGCCTAGGTTGTGCATGAATGAAAGAACCCTGCTTAAAAAAGCGAGGGTTTTGGAACTTCAGGCAGAGTCAACCACTGGGAGAAACACCAGACAAAACCGTGAATGAAGCTTGCTGCAACCTGCTGGAACTTTGAATTGCCCTGTTAAGCCCTACTGCTGTGCTGAACCTTCTCACCCCAACAGAGAAGCTCCGGACAGAACGACTTCTCTTCGGTTAGTGGGACCAACTAACTCTGAGACGAACTCCAAGTGACCACCATCCTCGACTTGCTGTGCCTCTGTTGCTTCGGAAGCCCAATGCCAGGGGTCGAGTGTAACGTGTGCCGCAGAGCGAATCTGGCTACAAGCTCCAATAGACTCCAAAGGACCCTCCAGAAGCAGGACGTTTAGATTCAGAGTTCCCTCACCAGAGTGCAGGACCGAGGGGGCAAAGAGTCCAACCGGTGTCCAAGATATGCAACTGTGCTTTTTGCTAAGCGCCAAAAACACGAAGTGCCGCTGAACCGAAAAGAGCCGGTAGCTGCCGACGACCTCCCAAGTACCGCCGCAAGAGCCCTCCAGACGTCCTCCCTCTTGTCCCCACAACTGATGCTCAGGAAAAGGGTCTACACCACTGTAGCAGGAGAGAATCCTGCTGGGCCACTCTTCAAAAAAAAGGTACCGTTTAGGCTTGGGGTACTTACCTTATTGCCTTTTAGCCACGCTCTTCTCAGTTGGGAATTGCATTAGCTTACATTTTAGAGTCGATTTCAGCTCTCTTCTCACATGCGTAACAGCTTGTGACCATACAAGTGATTTTTCTAAAGCGACTAACTTTGTCCAAGACGTTGATCTAAGAAGTGCATCAGATCCATAGACTTTGCTCCAAATGACTTTGGCTGTCCTGGCTCCGTGCAGACTCTTCTAGTCTATTGACTTTGATACTGTTTGTCCCTCATAGGTGGTAGCTCGTTGTAGACCGTTACTGCTGAGAAAGGCTCATCTAGATTTCATTGGAAGATTTAGTTGTCCTCACATATACTGAGAAACTGTCTAACCATGTTCCTGCCCTATCCTTTCTGCAACTTTGGAATCTGCAAAGTATACTAGGTGAGCTAAATATATGCCATTACTGTCCTTGTGAGTGAAGTCACCTCGGTGTAGGAATTGTGTAATAAGCATATCCAAAGATTATCTACTACTGTTTTGATTCTGAAAAGTAATTTTCAAGTATTTGCATTGTTACAACAAATTGCCTTTTTAAAGAATGCTTATTTAAAAATTGATGTTAAATAAAATATTTATAACAAACCTTGAGTGCGAGTGTTACTTGGCTACTTGTATTTACGGATTTCATTTGTACAGTTCTACAGCTCACATTTACCCCTCTTGAGATCGGCCTGGCTGCTCAGTCACACTACCAACTTGTGTAGTACAGGCCTATACCAAAAGGTGTGTGTCATGATGCCCGCTCCCGGGGAGTCGGTTCAAGCCCTGCGTCCCCGAAAGCGGACATTCAGTCCCCAAGGAAGGACCCAGCAACCCCATATAGGGGCCCTTTGGACAGTGTCCTGGCGCCATAGGCGCCATGCTCATTATGGGAGTGCTTGGGTGCACTTACCTGATGCAGACCATGCTGCAGGATCCCGGCCTCCTTGAGGCCTGAAAGGAACTACTTTACTTGTGGGACTAATTTACCATCCGGGCGTGGTCGGGGAAGGATACATACCTGATTGGAGGAAGGATACATACTTGGAACTTCTTCCAAGGCTATTTAAACCCCACCCGAACAGCCACAAGTGCTTCGCGTTGTTCTGCATCTAGCAGCTGGACGCTCACCGTGTCTACTCCTGCATCCTGACTTCTGCCACGCCTGCCAGCATCCTGGATCACCTGCAAAGGAAGAGAAGAAGAGAACAGAAGAAGGAAAAGTCCTTTCCTGCTAAACCCGCATCCCGGAGACATCTCGCCGACAATCCTGAAAAGGAAGACTCATTTAAAAGCTCATCGCGTCGATCGCTGCAGCGCCGCATTCCACTCACCTTTACAGGGCGCCTCCATGTTCAGCAGCGATCATCCGGGTTCGCAGTCACGCCCCAGCGCCTAGGGAGAAAAAGACCAGAACAAAAAGGTGAGAGAGAAGGGAATAAGAAAAGCTAAATCTCCATGTTAAGACTTACCTGTTGATTCATTCCCTCTTCATTTCGGGTCCGCGCCGCATCCTGGCATTTCCGGACCCCGGCCCCTAAGGGGGAAAAAAAGACCGTTAATGAGCGAATGAAAAGACATTACCAAAAAACGCTCATTAAAGACTTACCTGATTTCTACAAGGATTTCACCTCTCATCTCGGGTCGGTGCCTGTTCCCAGGCATTCCGTACCCCGGCCCCCATTGGGAAAAAGACACTAGCATTAGTACATTAATGCATGGACACAAGGGGAACCTCTTATCAAAAAACTTACCTGGAAGCCAAGCAAGTTTGGTTCTCACCAATCCGAAAATCCAGTGAAGTAACTGTATACCAACGCGCCCCTGCATCAGAAGCAGGATGGAGAGCTCGTCCTTCCAGACCCTAAGGTGAGACGCTACGAGAAATCACAGAAGGGTTTCGAGGAGGGTGAGAGGGGAAAGGGGGAGGCCGATTGCATTACCCCGCAGACAGTTAATCCCCTATTTTCGCCTACAGGATACTTCTGCGAGCCAGGCAAGCCAGATTTGGGAGCCCGGTCCAGTCCGTCTTCCGAACCCTGCGCATCACCTTAGAAGAGGTCACAGCAGCGCGAACCAGGCCAGCGCCTCCGAGGGAGTCAGGTGAGCGTAACAGTGTGTTACCTAATACCAAGCAGATAAGTGTTGTGTAGTCTCACAGTGTGACTGCTTCAATTCTCAGCGAACACCACGACTTCACAACTTTGAAGAGCACTGCCTGGTAAAAAACACCAAGCATTGGTCAAACACCACAGCTCAAAATAATGTCCCTACACTACAGATCAGGCACCAACATATGCCACATGTTCTCGTTTCTAAGGGATGGCCCACAAAGTTTTGAGGGGTGACATTTTTATGGATTAGGTAGGACAGCCTTCTTACCCATCCTAGGCCCCTCGGCTCCAGTTTGTTTGAAGATTTTCTGGTTCTACACTATACCAGGAACCATTTCAACAGATTGTGAATCTGTCAGAGGAAGACATCCATTTTAATGGGTGGTTTAGGGGGGGAAAAAAAAAATGGCATAGGGATTACCATTCAAAAAGATCACTTTATGGACCCCCCAATCGTTTTGCTTTTTTTACGGGTTCTGACTTTTTGACGGGAAGTAACGTCTTCAGCTTCACTTCCCTTGCGTTTTGCTATGGGAAACGGATTAGTCCTTCAGACTGTCAGTACTGGGAAACAGATACCCTTTTGTTGTGACTTTTTAACATTGCACACAGCAGTTTACAATGCAGTGAAATGGGGATACTTTTGCATCGCCCTAGCTTTTTACGCTTGGATTTTGTTACTTTTATACATGCCTAAAAACTAGCTGGTGGCAGCAGATCTATTTGACCTTTCTTGCATTATTTCTTGTGTGCACAGTCGCTTTATTAAATGACTACTAAACGTGGCTAGTACTCTAAACTGGCCATGCTACAAGATTTTTTGTTCTTTGGCAATATTGCAGTTTGGCTTTCTTGCTGAGGAAATCCCATATAAGGTCCTGCACTTGGCTGGGAAGGCTGCTCCTTTCACAAGCTCAAACTGCCTGTGTGTTGCCCCGGGAAGGTTTCTGGACGGAGGGGGGCGACTGCCTCGTCCCATTCTACATCTGTGGTGCCAGGAAGAGTAGGTGTGGCGTGCTGGGGGAATGTTTTATGCCAAATCTCCTTCACTAGAGACCCCAAGCACCTTTTGCTGGACTTGCAGATTTCTTTTCTAAGTTCCTGGGTGAGCAGGAACTATCACAATTTTCCTAACATACGTTTTTACCGCAGGCTGAAACCTCAGCTGCACAGTATAGCATCCACTGGTGCCCAGTTTGTCAAAATGGCCTAGTCTTTTTTTGCCATTTCTTGCAAGGTCTGTCTTGGGATTTACTCTGCACACCAAACCAGGTTTAACCCTCGTTAGTTTTGCCTTTGGCGGGATTCAGTGCTGAAACCCGGCTCCAGTGTGTCTGGCAGGGCAGGAATCAAGGGAGGTGCTTGAAACTGTCCTTAGTCTCCTTGGTTACCCGAATGCCCCCCATGTTTATTGGCTGGCTGTCCTTGCAGGACAGCCACCCTGCTGTGTGAATGACAGCTAGGCTGTGCATGAATGGGAGAAACCTGCATAAAAGGCGAGGTCTCTTGAACAGAAGGCAGAGTCGACCACTAGACGAAGCATCTGACAAAGGAAACTGGAAGAGAAGCTTGCTGCACTCACCTGGACCGTTGAACTGACCAGTGAAGCCCTGCTGCAGTGCTGAAGCGCCAAACTATGAATAGACTAAAGAAGCCCGGAACGGATGACTTCTTCCCTTGGGTTGGTGGCACCAACTAGCCCCAAGACGCACTGTGCTGGAAGACCTTTCCCTGCTGGCTGTACTTCTTTGCTGCTGCTGGAACAGAGTGCCAGGAAACCCAGAATAGAGTGCATCGTCTTTAAGCCGTACCAGAGCTCCAGGAAGATCCTGAGGACCGTCCTGAAGCAGGACGACCCAAGCCTGACCCACCTCACCAGAGTGCTGGACCACAGAAGCAAGGGAAGCCCATCAATTGTCCAAGAACCACGGTGGTGCTATTGACCGGTAGCGGAGTGCTGCTGATATGAAGAGAGCCCGTAGCCGCCAGACCTTCAAACTGCAGGAGTCCTCCAAGACGTCCTCCCTCTTGTCCCCACGACCGAGGCTCAGGAACCCAGGATCTGCAAGACTGCAACCAGAAGAGAAGCCAGCTGGAGCCTCCTTCAAACCTATGCTACTGTCTTGACCAAGGGGTGGGTACTTCTTGTCTGTAGCTTGCTTGTTCTCACTGGAGACCTGCAGTAGCTGCTTTTTGCAGAGTTTATTTCAGCTCTGCCCTTCGCAAGCCTAACGGCTTGTGGCCCAACAGTGATTCTTTGGTTCGGACTATCCCTCAGAGGTGCTGCATAAATTTAACTTGTATTGCTGGGAAAGATCTAATCTAGACTTCATTGGGAGATTGAAAAGTAGTTACATGCTCCGAGAACCTGTCAACTGTTAGGCAACGTTTGAATGCAGTACCCTCTGGGAACACTACAAGCAACTATGACTACATGTATAGGAAACCCAAACTTTGGTATAAGCTTGTACTACACAGTTCTGGTAGTGTGTTGAGCAACCAGGCTTATCTCAAAAGGGGAAATGTGAGCTGTAGTGGAGTTACACACTCTTACACTCAAGGTTTCTTGCATAAACAAATTATCAGTCAGTTATAAAGCCTTCTTCAGAAGGGAGCAATAGAATAGTAACACATACTTCAATACTGTACACTCTGTGTTTCTCAATCAGACAAGACCCTTTTGGGATGGCCCACCCACACAACCTACACCCACAGGTGACTACAGTAACAAGGATGCTGGGGACATTAATATCTTACTGTTGGCATTCAGAATACTCTTCAGAAGTAAGTAAAAGGCAAAGGTTATTAGAACACAAGAAATTACAAATATTCATAAGCAGGGCAAATACTTTCAGATAGCACTTAGCCTATTGAATTGAATGATTAAGTCAAAGTTAATAGGCAAAAGTCTTTGTATAGGATACAGCACTTCAGGTAGGTATATGGAAAAGTCTTTGCACAAGTTCTTAGGAGTCTTTGATAAAAAAGAAGAATCAAATGTAGGGCCACAAGCTGATTAGACGTGAGTTGCAGAAGTAACAAGCACTTCCACAGTAAAAGGTACGTTCTTAGACTTGTTTTACAGTACCTTGGTAAAGCAGAAAAGATGCAGCTGATGACTTCTGTTCCTGTGCAGCTCTGCAGATCTCACTGTTCCTGGGCCTCCGTCGTGGGGACAAGTGGGAGGACTTTGGAGGGACTCCTGCACTGCACTGGCAAAGCTGGCAACCGGCAAACTACTTTCAGTAGCTGTTTCGCGTTTCAGCTCCTTGCGGTACAACAAATAGCAATACGTGTAGTTCCTGGCTTTCAAGGTGGACTTTTCTCACATCTGAGGTCCCGCACTCTCCTAAGGGAATCAGGCTTGGTCAGTCCTGCTTTGTGGGAGTCCGGAGGATCTTCCAAAAGCTTAAGGCCAGCTTACAAGCAACGCACACAATGTGGTGTCCCTCTCCCTGGCTCTAAGGTTTCCTGCAGCAACTGAGGAAATTCAACTAGCTCTGAGATGGGTGTCCAGGTGGCTTACCTGAAAGTTGATTGGTCCCACCAACTCAAAGGGAGAAGTTGTCCTTGCAGGGGCTTCTCGGTCGATGCAAACTTGGCAAGTAGTCACTGCAGCAGGGCTTCAGCTGGCAAACCAACGGTGCAGGAGTTGCAGCAGGTGCCCTCTTCAAGCTCTTCTTCGGTTCCTTCGTCCAGTGGTCGAGTCTGCCTTCCAAGCCAAAAGACTCCTTTCATTCAGTTCTCTCCCATTCGTTCCAGCCTGTCACTCACCCAGCAGGGTGGCTGGCCTTGCTGGACAGTCAGCCAGCCAATCACCACAGAGTGCATTTGGGTCTCCTAGGAGACTAAGTACAGGGAGTTTCGGACACCTCCCTCACTTCCTGCCTACCCCACACACTCTGGAGCCAGAGGCGGGTTTCACTCCTGAAGCCCGCCAAAGGCGAATGAACAAAGACAAAACCTGGTTTGACGTGCAGAGAAACTTCTCTGGAAGGACCTTTCCACAAAGACCTGGTGAAAAAAGAAGACTGGGCACCATTTTAGCAAAGATGGCTGGATGCCATTTTGAAAACGATGGCTTCCCCGGTTAACGTTACCGGGTCCGCGGTCGCAGTAAATGCAAACCATGGTAGTTCAAAATGAAACCACTGCCACCAGCCAGTCAATTGAGGAAAGGGTAACAAAAAATGTTACATGAGCATTTAGACACAGGGGATACTAAATAACACCTCCAGCACTCCATTGTAAGACAGGGTGTGTTGGGTCTAGCAAGTACAATGCAAACTAAAGGCAATTTCACTTTACTGCTCTGGGAAACAGTAGTTGATCCCAGAGTAGGCATTTAAACCTTGGGAAATCTGGGAGACTTCCCTGTGGCACTGCACTGAAGGTGCTCTGTTACATTTGTGTCACTAATGCCTATGGAGTTGGTTAAGACTCCATAACCAAAAAGGAACACAGTATCAAAACATTAAAACACGAGAGAGTGGAAAAAAGGGTCTCACTCTCTCCAGGTAAAGAAATCAAGTCCTCAAAATCCAGCAAAGTTGCTGGGGATCACCAAGGTGGAGGGAATTAGCACATTTTTGAGAATTCTCCCTCCCCAACATTAACCTTTTTCCTTCCCTAACCCTTCCCACAACCTCAGAACTGCATCAAGCACAAAAAGGGACATATCAATGCCAAACATTGTCCTAGTAACTGAAGTCACCTCAGGGTGTAGGAAGTGTGTGCGAGGCATCCCAAAAGGGCATCTACTTGCTTATCTTAAAAGTGAGGAAGTGTTATGAAGTGTATTTTTATTGTTGCATATTGCCTTTTCTAAAGAAGGCTTATTTAAAACTGACTTAATTATTTTACTAGAAAACCTTAGTATAAGTGTTATTTGTATACCTGTAATTGTGAATCTCAGTGTTCCATAAGTGCAGCTCACATTCACCCCTCTTGAGATAAGTCTGGCTGCTCAGTCACTACCAACTGGTGTAGGACAGACCTATACCAATAGGTGGGTTACCCATTACCAAGGGGAAAAGGCTGGTGTAGTCTCCCACAGGGTTACTACATCCAATCTTGCCCAACACCCCCGTCTCACACACACCTATTAATCTGGCTAGAAGAGTCCTTTTCATGTCTCTCCCTGGATTCATACTTTGACTTTGTAGGCATCTTTTGCTACACAGCACTCTGTACTTTGCATTTTCTTTTATTTTGCTTGTGTGAACTACTGCTCCCAAGGGTAGAGGGATACTTTTGATCCTTCTTACCTTTTATATTGCGAGATCAGCACATGCTAACTTATGTGGAGCGCCAAGGGGGTTACACTGTCCCCTTTCTCACTGCTCCTGTAACATTTACGTTACAGTGACAAGCATACCGGAATGGCTGGTGGCAGTGGACGTGTTCTACGGACGCGTCATTTTTACCTCCGTGCTCTACTCCCAACCCCTGTGATGCACCCAAGGGTCACCATTGACCAAACTGTTGACTGTATTCTTTTTTTTGCCAGTTGGGTGCTTTTTCTTTCTTGGTTCTTCTGCAGTGCGGGCTGGGGGAGGTGCAGTTTTGGATTTTGCTAGCAACAGTTTAAGCCCGCTGAGGCTCCAGAATGTCTGAGGACAGGACAAGTGGTTGAAATAAAAGAGGAGTTGAAAGAATGCTTCACTATCCCTAATGAAAGAGGAATTTCCCTACCTCGACAAAACCAAATGGGTTTGACAATGTCCAAATGAAAGTAAGCCCTGTGTCAAATAACTAAAGTGGAAAGGGTACTGTTCCTCGTCTTCAAGTGTACAAAAATGGTAAAAGTTCAACATAAGCATCCAAAATCTAACAAAAAGGGTTTTTCCTCAGACAAAGTTTCACGGTTCTAGTGAGAACCTCCTTCTCTAGGTTCTTTACATTTAACTTCCTGTTTCAAAAGAAACACCAAGACTCCAAAAGCACTTTCTCTCTCCCCTGAGAACGTTCATGTGGCTTGAGGATCTTGCTCCCTTGCCCAGTTGCCCCTCACCTTCCCCAGGGCACGAGCCCCCTCGTCATTGCCCAGCTCCCGGAGCAGCTGCATCCACAGAGCCTTGTTCGTTGCTGCAGGTGCAGCTGGACCCGCGATCACTCCAACGCTGGAGCCGGGATCGACGCTGCTGCAGGAGCAGCATTTCTTGTAAGCATCTGTGTTTACCACCATCACAGAGCTCTGCCCCACATCCATGTCCACTGTGCCCCACGTGGAGGGCCTATCTCGAGGTACCAGCGACGTACCAAAACTAAGATGGCCGCTGCAGTTTGGTCCAAATCCTCGGATCTTTGTGTCATGGTTGCCTAGCAACTGGACCATGCAGGCCATTTAGCCAATCCTGGCTAACCGGAGGCGGAAGCCGGCCTTCCTCAACAAAGGCCTACCAACTAAGGCCATTCACCGGTCTATGCCTGTCGTTGCCTGCGGCGACAAGGGGCCATCCATGCTACCCGTTGCCCTGCACACTTGCAACAGTACACGGTAAGAGCGGCCTAGACGGTCATCACCTCCCATCAAGCCCCTAAAGTCACCCACTACCTGCGATCTACCTTTGACATCTGGCGCACAGACGCTGGTGACCCTCAACTGAACCCTGCATTACTGCGCTATGCAAACTAGCCCATGAAAGCAATATTTCCCACAGTCACCTGCGTTGCAATTTAAACTAGCCCGTCACAATAACTGCACTGTATTGAACTGCCCGTTACAAAAACCTTATCTGCTATCACAATACCGAAGCACAACTTGTACTAGCCTATCACAATGACTGCACTGTACCTATAATGAACTGCCCGTGTTATTCGAACTAGCCCATCATAGTGACTGCACGGCACCTATATTGTTCTGTACAATAATTGTACTGTATCGATTCAGAATTGCCTTTGCATTCCCAAACTAGCCTACTATAATAACTGTACCTATGTGGATCTACTTGTGTAACTCACACTAGTCTATCATAGTAACAGCATCGTACCCATATTGTACTGTACTCACCCAGCAACCTTAGCCCCTGTTTGGCACTGTCTAACACCATTGCATCATGTATACACATAGCCTTTACACAATTTTACTAAGGACCATTCTCAACCTGATCTGCATGACCAGCCAAACTAGCCCACTAGCCACTGCCACAACAATACGACTACCCTGCATCATGACCTCTGCTCACTTACCCATCCCCAAAGCCCACCTCCTGAACCTTCCCAAAACGGAAAGGCCTTGTAGCCCCCACTACCAGAAACCTTAGTCTCTGAGCTAGGCTACCCAACCTCTTCGAACTACTCGCCAGGTCTATGCCCCTCATTAAAGCAAGAAATACTAGGGAAACATGTCCTCGTACCAATCCCACCAACCCTCTCTCGAACTCACTCCACCCCTCCACACCCCACATGAGAACCTCCATCAGAATAAACATCCTAAGAACGAACCTATCAATCAGGTCCCACTTAAATCACCCCCAGAGACCAATAACTAATATCAGAGGCGCACTAACAAATGCCCGATCCATAGTAGCGCATGCTACAGAAATTGCCGATCTCTTACAGCTAGAAAATCGACTTTCTAGCTATCACTGAATCCTGGCTCCATAACGCAGCTGGCCCTGCCGTTATGTTAGCGATCCCCGAGGACTACACGATACTCTGAATAGACAGAACTGAGTATTGCGGCGGAGGCCTCGCTATAATTGCCAAAACCAATCTAGCTAGGAGACTCGCCCCATCACACAGTATAGAATCTTGTGAATCCCTCACCGCCAAAATACACATCACCGGCACCCAAACACTCACTATCCATCTTCTCTACAGACTCCCTGGTCCCTTGCGGTCCTTCGAGGAGGACCTAACCACCATCCGCTCCGAAAACTTAGGTGACTTCAACTTGGGATTCAATTACCCCAAAGACCAGCATGCCTCACTTATCGCAGGCACTCTGGCAGAACTAGGCTTCAATCAAAAAATCACCCTTCCAACCTAATTGGCAGAACCGTTGACTGGGTGGCTGACTATAGTCATGGACGGACCACTACCTCCTAACCTTCTCATTTGAGGCCCCATCACCAGCCCTCCCAAACCGCCCACTTGCCCCGGTCACCCCCACCAGAAAAAAAAGAAACATTACAGCGAAAAACTTGTCCCACTCATTCTTCCGAGGAATACAATAAAACTATGACTGCAGCCCTAAACTCCATTGTCCCTCTTAAACTAAGAAAGCGTAAACCCAAAAAAGCATCCAAACACCTGGCTCTCCCCATACCTCAAATTTCTTAGGCTTGAACAAAGAAAAAGAGAACAGATAGAGACATTCACCTTCAATGGACAACAAAACCAACCTCAGTAATAAAACTGCTTACTGCAAGAAAGAAATATTACGAGCTAAACAAGACGTTTACAACCAGAGAATCTCCCAAGCCAATTCCAGTATAAAAGAACTGTTCATAATCCTTAAAGAACTGGAAACTCCCATCCATACCCCAGACACCTGCATGAAAGACAAAAGTTAGTTAGTGCACCAGCATATAGAAAGCCCCCACCAACAAAGTATCATCCCTCAGGTCAAGAATGCCAATAAAGGAAAAGCTGGTTGTGGAGGTGCACTCAGATTCTGGTCAAATCTTCAACGTCTAGATGCTGTTGTGAGTCACTTTCTATAGTGTTTTATGGTGCTCACAGTTAGTAAAGTGCTACCCTTTACAAGACTAGTCATGCAACCGAGGTTCTCTGTATGGAATCAACGGGGAACAAACTGGGGCACAGCAGTGTGCAGAAAAGTGTGTACTTTTTTGCAAAACAATTACTTCAAATTTTGTGATTCGAATAGGTTAGCAAATGAGGAACACATGAATTCCTTGTCTTACATCAATATATTTTGTTTCAATAATGATGAAAACATTTTTGTAAACAAACAAATGATCTTTTCAGGAAAATATATGTGTCAATTACTTTCAAAAAAACAAATTCAATGCATTTGTTATAACACAAATATATTTCTTTTATATAATAGGAATCTTCCAATTTTTCATCTCTAATCAAAAAAATGTCCCAATAACTTGATGGGTAACAGTCACAACTCCTATGTGACTCAGAACGGATGTTGTATCCCATCCTTAACACATTTCGGTCGTGTCTCGCCCTTCAGGTTTGTGTATATTGGGTTTGTAGAGATCAAATATTCTGCAAAAAGATATAAACTAATATAGAATATTTATTATAGCTACCTTTTTACGAGTGGATAACGAGGATGAGGAATGCTATGCCCACTGAGTGCCCTAACGGGAGTAAGATCCTGTTCACTCAAATCTCGAGCGACTACATACTCACACCACGGCAACAGCATCACAGGGGAGTATCGGCCAACAAACAGCCGATTATTGCAATGCTCTATACTTGGGGACTAACAAATATATCAACAACAAAATTCAGATCCTACAAAATAATGCTCTCAGGGCAGCATTGATCTCGAGAAAAGAGCATCTCTCTGACATAAGGAGAGCGAATAACTAGCTTTCCACAAAAGACAAAATCTCTCTCAAAGCAGCCCCTCTCACAAGTGCCTCAAGAACGCTGCCCCATGCTACCTCAGACAAATTCAAGAGACACTCCTCCAACCGACACACGAGAACTGCCAACTCTAACCTCCTTACAGTGCCCAGATTCAAACTCTCTAGAACTGGAGGAAGTAGCTTCCCGGTGAGAGCAGCCCAGTTGTGGAACTCCCTCCCCCCTGCCCTAAGGGTAGGCCAGACCTACTTGCACTTCAGGTATAACCTCACTCACTGGATTAAGGAAAATGACTGCTAAATCCCAGTCTACACCCCCCAAACCCCACCGGCCATGATTGCCTCATCTGCCGCTTACTTTGCCCTAGTGAGTTTTCCTTCTCCCCTACCATTTCCATCCTTGTCTTATTGACCCACTATGTCGATTCCATATGTGTAATCGGTTTCTCTGTATCCAACTGTACAGCACTGTAACTAACGCTGAAAATTCTCTTGCTGCCTTCTGCGCCATGATACCCTCAGGTCTGGTGCACATTATAAATAATACAAACAAACTAGGTTCCTTTTTCATTCTAGTTTGAAAAGCGCCTTTCTCCCCAGGGACCTTTCCTTCTCTTTATACACTTTCTTTTCCCAGTTCACAATGTTACGGTTTTCCTTGAACTTGTTAGGTAAGATTTTCATAGCAATGAAATCTTCCTGACCTGTGTCAACCCCAGAACTTTTTGCTTTTACTGGTGGACTATCTTTCCTTATACCTTTGAGTGGGAACCTTTCCCACACTCAATATTTTACTCTTTATGGGTGTCATAAGACTCTCCATGGTGTATTTTATAAGTTATGCTCTTTGACAACTTTTTGGCAATAAGTGCCTATTGGCTGCTGGGTTACCCTAACTTTCTCTTGCTAACCTTGTGATAACTACAGTTCCCAAGGATTTTATTAGGGGAGACCAGCATCCCCCACCCCATGTGGACAGAGCCTTTGGAGCTGGCGGCAGGCCAGTTTGTCAGAGGATTAACAGGAAGCACGCCATTTCCTCTCAGCCACCCAAGCACTTGCGTTTAAAGAGGACTAGGTCTGAGTCGTACCAAGAATTGCACTTGGCTTTGGTCTTCAAGCAGATCCTCATGACAGGGGCAAGAACATCAAGTGTACCAGATATAGCCGAGTGGAGCATAGAAAGGGCTGTGTCAGGATGTGAGTCAGCCAAAGGGAGGGGCCTTGAGGGGGGTTGAGAAAGTGGCAGCGAAAGCCTCAAACGACACACGCTTCATGGGTTGGATAACAGAGAAGGCAGGTGGCAGTGCTGGAGTTGGCTTGGCCTGAGGGGTGGAGAGAGTGAGCTGGGAGGAAAGGATAAAGTGATCACTCCAGGAGAGAGAGGAGTGGTGAGAGGCATAGAAAGGGTAAGATCTGTAGAACTCAGAACATCCAAAGTGTGCTCTGCAGAGTGAGTCAGGCCAGAGGGGAGGGATAGAGAGCGCGAGAGAGAGTTGCAGAGGTTGCGAAAGAGTCCAGAGGAGAGACTGGAAGCATCCAGGTGGATGTTAAAGTCTCCAAGGAGGAGGAGGTGAGAGGTCGAGATCAGGTGGGAAGAGGAGAGGTCCGCCCACTCAGAGGAAGGAGGAGATCTGACCAGATGGCCGATAGATAGTTGCCACAGTAGGGGAATGGCTAGGAGAGAGCCTGCAGACAAGGCATTCGAAAGAGCAGTAGGCCTGCGTAGGAATGACAGCGGCAGGAATCCACTCAGGGAAGATCAGGCCTACACCCCCTCCGGGACGATTGGACCTGGGCACAGAGAAGATCTTGTAGCCGTCAGGGAGGAGAGTGTCAAAGTTCGTGGCAGAGGTGGCCCATGAACCATGTCTCGGTGAGACTGAGGACATCGAGGTCAAGTTCTTCGAGGTAGCAGCAGATGTCAGGAGTGTTTGACAGCTGAGCGAGAGTTCAGAGTGGCAATATGGAGAAGGTTGCCGTCCTTGGAAGACTTCCGGGGAGGGGTACAAATCAGAGGTACGCCCTGTGGAGGTGTAGAAGAAGCTTGAGGGGGCAGGCAGTGGGTGGGGAGAGGAGAGAAGAGGAAGGGGGGAGGGGAGAAAACTAGGGAAGGACACAGGGAGGGGCGCAAGCAGACGAGAAGAGAATAGTGGACAATTGAACAAAACGACAAGAGCTCAGACAATAGAAGAACAGTTTGCTGGATACCGCTTTGCTAAAACGACAAGACCAAAGACAGAACTACTTTCCCAATGTAGTTTAACACCAGAGAAAACACACCTAGATCTGAGAGTCCTGTATAGTGGGAGAAAGGCCTAGATTTCACAATGCAATTTTAAAAAACTTTCACAATGTAAGTTAGATACTGGAGAAAAACCTAGTACGGCCAATAACCGTAGTGTTCTCATAGTGGCATTGGCTGATAGTCACAGTATTATTCTAGTGTAGGTATGGTTGCTATGTGGCAGGGTATTAGGGTAGAGGGTGGCTCTATTCCTAACCCGGGCCACTCCTACCTTACTAGTCACTGCTGGTTGACGACTGGCCACTGGCTTCCCCTGCAGACACCTGCAAACATCCTGCAGACACCTGCAGACATGAGATGGAACTGCCTCAGTGGGAGCCGCCCTTTGCATAGGTGCCCTTAACCGCAAGGGGGTGCCGGGCAAAGGGCTGCCTTGGGAGGATTAGATAAGAGGAGCAAGCCAACCTATCAGGTGAGGGGGCAGGCTGGGAGGCAGGTGGGGAAGGAAAGTGAAAAAAGAAAGGGTCAGGGGAAACAACGGTGCACACGGATGCTAGCAGGCTCAACAGGGCCTGAGAGGATGAGAAAACGAGTCCCAGGAGGGTCTTGCAAATGCAGCACCCACCTCAATATGCCCAGATGGAAAGTGGCGATCGAGGTGAGCTGTGGAAGGCTAAGCCCAACAGATGGATCAAGTTGGCCAATCAGGGTAGGGGGCGGGCTGGGAGGGGAAGAAAAGTGAAACAACGAGAAAGGGTCGGAGAAACAACGGTGCAAAAGGGTGCTTAGGGGCTCAACGGGGCCAGAGAGGATCAGAATACGAGGCCCAGGAGGGCTTTGCAAATGCAGCACTCACCTCGATACCTCCAAGAGAACACTGAGCTACAGCCCAACACAGCGCAAGGTCAAGCACGGCCCTCCTACTTATGATCCCAGCCTCCAATTCTGTCAGACTTGGCGGGTCAGCCTACTCTACCCTTGCACCAACTCTACAGAATTCTCTACCCCCTCATATTTGGCACAAACAGGACTACATGGGCTCCTGTAAAAACGTGGCTTTTCACAAGTCCATGAAAAGGTCCGCCCATGAGCCATATACCCATTTCCTTATAGCCATTGCCCTGTGAGACCAAAACATCACTGACGAATACACCAATAAGCAGCAAACAACCCAACACAAAATCCCCACAGGGACCCTGAAAATGGGCCTTCAAGTCCAACCACTGAGCGTCTCGAATAGGACTGCCTGTTCAAAATCAATCATACCCTCACGGGCCAGGTGCACACCCACCAATAACCACACTTGTTCATACCAGTATGCTCACTCTCTTCACATCAACAAATAGAAAGCAGCTACACCCCTCAAGCAATTCGGCATAGCTGCACACATACCTATATTGCTCATAAAAACACCTCAACAGGCTGGCGGCACACAATCTCCTACACATGCCTCACGGCAGCGAGAATGCGGACTTGGAGACCACCCTCCTTGCTGCGCACATTACACTGATCTCACATCAAACGCACCACACTTAGCATTAGAATGCAGCAAACCCGTGAAAGCCACTGGCTGCTCACATACCAATTGCACCCAAGCACTACATGCTACACTAGTACTTCAACCGATATGGACTAAGTCCCCGAGGGCTTTCAACCCACAGCGATTTGAGATCATACCAATGGTACATAAAGTGCTATACAAATGCACTATAACATAACCTCTCACATACACAAAGAGGGACAATAGCTGGTGGTCGTATAACTTGGCTCTTCATGGCAAACAAAAAACTTTGAGGAATAGAGCAGGAGATTAAGGGGTTAAAAAAGTACCCAGACAGGCAAAATACATTCCACCCAGTGCTAACAAAAAATAAGTAAAGAAGCCATGGCCAACCTAGCTGCGTGACTAAGGGGACACAAAAGGGCCCCTTCGGGTTACCCCTGTTTTTTAAGTCAAAGAATCTAAGGCAGAGCGCATACAAACAGCCACCCTCCTTCAGGGCTTTGGATGAAGCATGGCTCAAAATGGCAAAATGGAGTTGCTACCAACACTGGCCAACCAACAGTATATGACCGACACTCAACCTGATAAATTTATGTTCACGCAGACATTTGAAAATCCTATCGGTAATTCCATTTCCTTTGCAAAGCTGCCTAAATTGAGGCATTAAAAGAACTGCAAGTATTTAAAAAAATGTTTCACAAAAAATAAAGATTTCCCAAAATGAATCTTCCAAACTGTAGTTGTTACTTCATGAGGTTCAACGCCCACTGCTACTAAAAACCCTTAAAGCCGGTGTTTCCCCAAGGTTTCATACCCCTGTCTCCTCTCTGCCAGAATTTTACTTTTTCACCCAAACACTCCCAATTACCTTCATGTGGGATATCTGGTCCTGCTCCCAGTTGAAACGTTTCATTTGATTTTCCTCCAATTCTAGACGAGTCTTGACATACTGATCGTAATTTCCCTAAAAAGTAAACAGCAAAAACCTCATGAACTTAATTGTTAATTTAAAAAAATCGTTACTGTGTAGGAGCATCATTGTCCTCTTCATAACAATGTTTTCACAGCTATTGGTGGAATAATATACCGAAGAAACGTATCTTGCCTATGCTTGGTTGTCCATATATACACCAATACTAAAAACTTTACTTACCAGTAAGTCTAAGTAGTTTTTCTTTTTTTTCTTTTTTATAAGCCAGGTGTTAAAATGGATTTCCAAAATCAGCCATAGGGTTGGATTTTGGGACGCCAGTCTATTATGATTAACAGGGAGACACGGAGAGCTAGCCAAACTCAATTAAGGTAAGGTAGCAGAGAGGCAAGGCTTAGTCTCAGGATGGCTGTGAGAGCGGTCTATTACTACAGTGAGTCCACACAGACCACCACCAATAATTCAAGTTAGACTGGCAAGTATAAAAATATACCATTTATTTAGGCTTTAAAATACACAACAAGCAAGTAAAACCCCTAAGCAAATATCACCCAACCTATAAAAACACATTTAGTGAAGAAAGCATAAGATTCAATAACCAGTGAAACAGGAAAGTACTCAGATGCATGGAATTCAGTTAAAGACGCTTTAGAATAACATAAGTTTCCCAAGATGGTTTGGGGTCTTGTGCATTAAAGTAATCAGTTCCAAGCGTATAATATTCAGGTAGGTTTACTAAGATTGGACGATGCCAGTGGCTAGGTTTCACTCAATCCCAGACAGCAGGCTAGGTCCACCCCATACCCAGACTGCAAATTCCTCTGAGACCACTGCAGGGTATCTGGAATCTGTTGGCAGCACATTCTTCTGTGCTTGATACAGTCGAGGAAGGACCAAAGAGGTTGTGGAGGTCACTTTTGGGCACAAGAATTTGGTCGGTAGCAGTGCTTAGGAATCTGTTCCAGACACCTTCCAGCTGAACACCCAAGCAAAGAAAAGATCAAGTCTTCTGTAGAGCAGGCAACCTCAGGACCCCTCAGGGATGCAAAAAACTGGTTACAAAGGGAGACCACGGAAACCCAACCTTTGGTATAAGCTTGTACTACAGAGTTTTGGTAGCGTGTTGAGAAGCCACGCTCATCTCAAGAGGGGACAATGTGAGCTGTAGGGGAGTTACACAGATTCAGTGTGACAAGTATCCAAATAAACTTACACTCAAGGTTTCTTGAATAAACAGTTATTCATTTATCTGTCAGTTAGAATAACCCTTCTTCAGAAGGGAGCAATATAATAGTAACACAAATAAACTTCAATACTGTACACTTAGTTTCTAAATCAGTAAAGAACCTTTTGAGATGGCCCACAGACACAACCTACACCCTCGGGTGACTTCAATAGCTAGGGTGCAGGGGACATTAATATCTTACTGTTGGCATTTAGAATACGGTTATAAGTTGGTAAAAAGGAAAAGATAAGAACAAGAGACCACAAATATTCTTAAGCAGGCAAATACTTTCGGATCCCTGAAGTAGAGTCATTCAGTATGATCGGCTAAGCCAAAGTCAATGGGCAAAGGTCTTACATAGGATGAAGCACTTCTAGTGGGTAAGTACAAAAGTCTTTGCACAATATTTTCGAAGTTGGAAGAAAAGAAGAATCAAATGTAGGACCACAAGCCGTTTCACATGCGAGTGGTAGAAGACGCAAGCAACTCTACCGTAAGAGGTAATTTCTCAGACTTTTTACAGTACATTTGAATTCAAGAAAAGTGCAGCAGATTACTTCTGTTCCTGTGCAGTTCTGCAGATCTCACTGTTCCTGGGCCTCAGTCGTGGGGGCAAGAGGTAGGACATCTGGGGACTCCTGTACTGCAATGGGACGGTCACCGCTCGCAACCGGCAATCTTCAAATCAGTGGCTGTTCAGTGTTTCAGCTCCTCACATCTACTGCAAACAGCAACACTGCGGTTCCTGTCGAGATGGGCTTTCCTCGCTTCTGGGGTCCTGTACTCAGAGGGGGCTGAGGCGTGGTCAGTTCCTGGGAGTCTGGAGGATCTTCCTGGAGCTCTAGGCCAGCTTAAAAGCAACATACACAATCTGGTGTTCCTCTCCCTGGCTATACGGTTTCCAGCAGCAACTCTGGAAATTCAACCAGCTCCGAGAAGGATGTCCAGGTAGCTTACTTTGGAGTCGATTGGTCCCACCAAATCAAGGGGAGAAGTCGTCTTGCAGGGGCTTCTCTGTCAATACGAATTTGAAGTTTCAGCACAGCAGCAGGGCTTCACCTGGAAAACCAACAGTCCAGGAGTTGCAGCAGGCGTCCTCTTCAACTTCTTCTTCGGTTCCTTTGTCCAGTGGTCGCCTGCCTTCCAAGCCAAAAGCCTCGCCTTTCAATCAGTTCTCTCCCATTCATTCCAACCCAGCAGGGTGGCTGTCCTTGCCAGTCAGTCAGCCGGCCAATCAATACAGAGTGCATTTGGGTCTCCTAGGAGACCTCCCTCACTTCCGGCTCCAGAGTGTCTGGAATATGCAGGAGGTGGGGTTCAACCGTGAATCCCACCAAAGGCAAAGCGGATATTGGGGCCAAACCTGGTTTGGCGTGCAGAGTAAATCTCAAGAAGGACCTTTACACAAAGAAATGGCAAAAAAAGAAGATTGGGGCCATTTGGACAAAAATGGCACCCTTGGGTGCTTTACCGCAGCTGCAAACGCAGCCCACGGTAAATGCACACCACAGTATTTAAAACTAAACTACTGCCACCAGCCATTCAGGGAGGAAAGGACAGCATAAAATGGTTACATGAGAAGCTAGACAAAGGGGATACTAGGTAACCCCTCCATCAGTGTGTGCTGCCTCTAGAAAGTTACAATTGTAAATAAAGTCAATTTCCCTTCACTGCTCTGGGAAACAGTAGTTTATCCCAGAGAAGGTATTTAAAACTTTGGAAATCTGAAAGACTTCCCTGTGCCACGCACTGAAGGTGCTGTGTGACAATGTAAAAGATGGTGCCGATGGAGTTTGTCAGGCTCCATAACCAAAAGAAACAGCTCAGAAATCACATTAAAATACATATGAGTGGGGAAAAAAGGGTCACTCTCCACGTAAAAAAAAAAATCAAGTCCTCAAAATCCAGCAAAGTTGCTGGGGGTCTCCAAGATGGAGGGAATTAGCATATTTCTGAAAATTCTCCCTAACATTCGCAGCCTAGTTGTCACTCACAGCAGGGTGGCTGTCCTTCAAAAACAGCCAGCCGGCCTATTGCCTTTGGGCGCATTCCTGTAACCAAGGAGACTAAGCACAGGGAGTTTCGGGCACCTCCACGGCTTCCTGCCCTGCCAGACACACTGAAGCCAAAGGCAGGCTTCACCATTGAATCCCGACAAAGAAAACGGACAAAGGAACCAAACCTGGTTTGGTGCGCAGAGTAAATCTCAAGAAGGAGCTTTCCAAAAAGAAATGGCAAAAAAAGAAGACCAGGGCCATTTTGACAAAAGGAGCACTCATGGGTGCAATACTGCAGCCGAGGATTCAGCCTGCGGTAAAAACACAATGGTAGGAAAAAATAAACCACTGCCACCAGCCATTAATTGTAATAAGGGTAACAAAATGTTACATGAGAAGATAGACAAAGGCGATACTAAGCAACCCCTCCAGCACACTATGGTAAGCTAGTGTGTGCTGGGTCTATAAAGATACACATTGAAGTAAAGCCAATTTCACTTCACTACTCTTGGAAACGGTTTAATCAAGAGAAGTTATTTAAACTTTAGCAGAAATCTAAAGGATTTCTAATGTGACACTGCACTGAGGGTGCTGTGTGTCACAATGTAAAAAGATGATGCCTATGGCGTTTGTCAGACTCCAAAACCAAAAGAAACAGTTCAAATCAAATAAAAATGCATGTGTGGAAAAAAAGGTCTTATTCTCTTCAGGGTAAGAATAAAGTCCTGAAGTCCAACAAAAGAGCTGGGGGTTTCTAAGGTAGAAGGGAATGAGCACATTTCTGAGAATTCTCCCCAACAGACACAAAAACAGTCTTCGGTTTATACCTGCCCCAAGTTGCTGATCGGTCATTGAAAAAGTATATAGGCTTTACTTATCTTGAATTAGCTGTGTGCCATCCTAAAATAAGTTAAGAGTTACTGCTTATCTCAATCTGTGTTTGACTGATCTCAAAAGCACCTGTAATTGAATATTATATCCTAAGGTTTCACTCACTTAGTATAGCTTTTTTTATTTTTTATTAAGCATTTAGTTTAAAAATAAAACCTTACATCTTTAATACCACATATAAAACGAAAAAGTTTAAGCTTGAGTTTAAGTTTAAAAATAGAAAATAAAACAAATTCAAGGAAAATAAAAATAAAAAAAATCAACCCAAAAAGAAGTGTGAAAAAAAAGTCAGAGAAAAAAAAAAAAAAAAAAAGGAGAAGAAATTACTCAATCGAAGAGGGGCAAAATTTAAAAATGCGATTACAATTCCAGATCAAACAATTTAAAAAAGCAGCAGACTCATTATTATCTAATTTAATTTTGCTCCTTTAAAATTGCACCACACAAATTAAGAAAACTAGAGATTTCAAACAACCCAAATCAGAATGTTTTTTCTACCACAGAACTCTATAGGAGACTATTGCTTGGTTGCCATTATTTCAGAGACTTCTTTCTGAAATGCCAACATTGCCAAAGTCAGAGAAATTTGAGAGCTTGACATCAGCCTACCCCACCAATCCTCAGCAGACATGTTTCAATATTTCGAAAAGAACTTCGCCAAACATTTGGACTGGAGGTCTTTAGCCCACGGACAATTCAATGTAAGGTGTTTGAACGTTTCTCTACTGCAATCACATAACCTACATTGAAAGTCCTGTACATCAACCGACTTCCGAATTTCTAACTTCCTTAGTCGGGAACAGATTCAACCTCACCCGCAGGAAATTGGCTCGCTTATGTCTGCATGGAAATTTAACTATGTACTGCAGTAGCGAGCCCCTAGCTCTAGCTCCAATCAAGATCGTACAACTTTCTCTTTACCCACGCTAGGTTAAACCATAAAGATTCCTCAGATTCACCCAAATCTGCCAAAATATCTTTACAGAGAGCACTCCAAGTAGAAAGCAGGACCTCTGCAGGCTTTTGCATAACCAATCTGATTGTCGCCAGAACTCTTTCCTTTGTTACTGCGTGGCATTTCCTATAAAGACAAAGATTTTTCCGGAGCGTAATTGAGTAAAGCGCGGTCAGCCCCAATTCCACCCTAATTATGTACATAGGAACACAATTCGGCAGGCATAGGACCTTCCTCCAGAATAACCCCTCGAGTTAGTCCCATACCAGCCCCGACAATGTAAAGGACATTTTCAGCTACCCGGGTTTGGGCATATAACCAAAGCAATAAATAAAAAATAAATGTTAGGATCGGGGTCACTTAACCTAAAAAAGTAAATTACCGGAATCAGGGAAAATTTGCAAGATCGTCTTTGAATGATACAGGCTTGGGCCGCTGGATTCTTCGTCTTACTCCGTAAAGATAGCTCCCTTTGACTGACAGCTGCACTATTGTTTAAGCACATCTCCAGGTACTGGAGTTCCGCTACTTCTGTTATTTTTTTCACCATTGATATACCACGCCTTGGCTGGGACGCTTTGACTTTTTCCTTCTGCCAAATGTCAGGATCCTTGATTTGTTTACATTAATTTTTAGCCCATTCAGTTCAACATACTTTTCCAGGGCATCAAGCTGCCTTTGAAGGCCCACCTGGGTTTGGTCGAGCAAGATTAAGTGATCAGCGTAAACCAATCTTCCAATTTGAATCCCAGCCAGCGTTGGTGGGAAGCATCACACGGACTCAAACACTGCTTCAATGTCTGAAATAAAGAGATTAAAGATGGTAGGGTAGGGGCCAATGGACAACCTTGCTTCAGCCCCTGGGATTGAGTCAAACATAAGCCCCTTTCTATCCAGTCTCACTCGTAAGGAAGTTCAACTGTGTAGTAGGAACATAGCTTCTCTGATGTCCAGTGGACACCCCCAAGCCTCCAATTTAGACCACAACCTTCGACGATCTATTGTATCGAAGGCCTGGGCTAAAATCGATCGATGCAACATGTATTTCTTGACCGGATTTCAACTTGGCCTTTGTCTTGAAGATATTCAGAAGAAATATTAAGTCCCAACACCTTTGATAAATCCCGTTTGCCAGCGATCATGATGGAAAGTGGCTGTTACCCAATTATTCAATTCTTTAAGTACAAGTGCCCCAAAGATTTTGCTACTGAGATCTAAAAGGGCGATAGGCCTATAGTTGCCAGGGTTTGCCCTATGCCCCTTTTTATAAAATCGGGACAATATTTGAGCATGTCCAAGATGGCAGGATTTTATCATCACACTTGATTTGTTCATACCACCGCCATAATTTGTCAGCCCATTTATCCGGATCTTCTTTGAGGCGCAAGTTCGACATCCCATGCGGTCCAGGCGCTCGAGTTGCTGGCCCCAAGTAAAAGATCTCAAATTTCACTCCGAGATGCAGAGAAGGACCAAGGCACACCTGACCCAGAATCTTGTAACAGCTGTTGATTATCAGGGCCTGCAAACACTGTCTGAAAGTGGGCCTTCGACATTTCTGCCGGGATCAGATTTAACACTAGGGCCTCTTGAGGAGCAAATAGGTAATTCATGACTCGCCACATCTCCGCTGTATTTTTGCATGATACAAAGGGAAGCATACTTTCCGCATCCCATTGCAGCATCTGATATTTATGAGACTTAAGCCAGTTCTTAAACCCATTGCCTCCGCCGTTTGATTTCTGGCATTTGCTCTTAATTTATTATTCAGGGCCTTTCCTTTTCGCAACTTCAGTCATATTTATGGCATATCGAAAATCCAGCTTTATTAGTCAATGAGGGCAGTACGTCAAAGGCTCTTAAAGGTTCGACCACTTGAGGTAATAGTTGATCCACCTCTTGCTTAACAGGAGCTGAAGGCGGAGCAGCTGTCACCCTCAGCTTATTTCTTCCAGGTGCAAAAACGAAGTCCTTATTTTTCCAAACAGTTCTTAGGAGGGCCTTTATTCATCATTATCACTATGATGTTATGGTCGCTCTGTTCCGTTTCCCATACAACCGTATTAAGTCCAAAAATATGGGATTCCGAGGCAAACACATATTCCAAAACGTTTGCTTCCTGGCCGCTTTTCCATGTCGATTTTGGCAGACAGTCCTCTGGAATATGCCCATTTGCCAAGAGGATATTCCTCTCTGCAATTTCTTTTCTCCAGTAGAGTCCTCTCAGCACTTGCTGTGGCGCCAAAGGAAAATGATCTTCAATGAGGTTTGAGGCCCCGTCGAAGCAATAGATGTTCAAATCACCACACAGCAGGCCATCTAAATTTGAGTGGGCAGCACAAGAGTTATCTATTAACGCCACAACTGTTTTTACAAAGTATGCGCTCCATTTTGAAGCCACATTCCAATAAAGGTTTATCACCAGGACCTTTTTAGCAATTCCCCGAGCAGAGTGGCCCATCAATTAAATGAGTGCCTGGATCAGAGGCGAAGGATGGTAATGTGATATAATCACGTAACCACCTTCAGCTCTTAGGGCTATTAAAAGGCCAGCAATTGGTCTACCATTATTACCTTTTTCAGCATGGTTAAGAAACACTGTAAAACCTTCCAAGAGGGGTGGGTGATCTCAGCCACGTCTCCTGGAGGCAAAGTATAGCCAGCTCATGCAAATTGGGGATGCCTTTCCCAAATAAATGAACAAATCCTTGCATATTCCAGCTACATAATTTCACATAATTCTTCTTGGTGAAACTGTTGCTTGCCCTTCCAGTCCCCCCCGCTATGAGCGGGTATTACCATCTGCCAGGGCACCAGTCTGCCAACTCGAGGTGTCGATTGCCCGGTTAGGACTAGGCTCCCGCCTATAGCTCTGGTCTTTAAGTTAATGGCCCCTGAGGGGCCTAAAGATCTTACCTTATGTGACTGAGACGGGAACCTAAATGCTGTACTTAACTCCATCTTCTTTCTCGGTTGAGCACCCGTTGGAGGGGCGTTGGGCTACCCATTCCAACTGCTGATCTTCTCTTCTCATTACTTACTGGCTATGAATAGGGGATAAGCAACCCCACTTATATTCTGATAGCCTGAGTAACTTTTCCCTATTGGTCAGTAGGGTATCTTTATCAGCTGTTGGTGTGTTATAATTTTATCCAGCCGATATTCGTCTTGAAACTCCACCAATAACAGATCTTTAGATTTAATATGGCTGTAAGCTGGAATAGTGTTCAAGAGTTGCATAATGTTGCCTCTATTCAAAGTTGGGTTATCGTGAATGATTGTATTCTCTCCATCAGAAGTCTGAGATCACTTGTATTACCCTTTTCCGCACCTTTGGAATGTGACTTGGAGACTATTGGCCTTTCCCCCCCAGGAATTAATCTTAACCTGGCAAACCTAGAGGGTTCCTAACTGAAGAGCCCTGCGACTGGCTTGAGCTTTTAGCAGCCTTTATCGATCCAAGTCTTTTCAGTTCTAGTGTCTCAAAGCCCAAGCCCTCTGCAGGGTGACTCTGGTGATTGAATAGACTGGTCCTCATCACCTCGAATTTCCTCTACAGAAGTGTCGAGGTCACTATAATCGCCATGACCTTCCCTTAGGAAGGTAACTTTTGGGGGCTGACTTCTAGGGGGTGGACTGACATCTTTCTTTGGATAATTTCCCCGTCGGCCTTCGACACCACTTGATACTCCAAACACGCATGGGGCTGTACTTGCCGGCTCTCATCTTCTGAGAGGTCTGTCGCAAAACTTGCACTGTCCTCGTCGTCCATAGAATAGGTGGACAAGTTTATCAGGTCTACAAACTGATCATCCAAGGAAGTTTACACCTGCTCAACTGCACCAATTTGGCCCCCCGGCCCAGAGAGGGGGGTGGGGGGGGGGATTTGGCAAGCACGAGATTGCTATGACCCCCTATGCCTGCTGCACTGATTGCTTTAACTGTTGGGTTAAGCAATATAAATTCTAATGGCTGACCTAGGGCTTCCCCCGATCTCAGATAGTGCAGGGTCTCTTAGGCCTTGCCTGGGGACCTTCAGTTTCACCTCTGTCTTATCGTTTCTCAGCTTCCTCTTCAGGGCCAGTCTCTGAGATTGCGGCGACTTATTATTTAACCTCTCATTCTCAGGTAGTTTTTTAAAAAAAAATCATTTTTGGGGGGGGGGGGGGTACAGTGTCCTACCTCTTTCTTCTGCAGTGGCAAAATCCTTCGGTCCCGACATGCATACCGATTGAGGAGGATGAGGGGGCTCCGAGGCCGGAGGCGGGTGACCCGAGATTGCACTGCCAGCGGTCGCTCGACCTGGGGCTACATTGCCGCAGCTTGCTCATCTCTCCCCCCCACCCCCACCTCCTTGGTCTCATTTATCGGTAGCACAGAGGGTCCTGTAATATGTTGGTTATCTTTGACAGTACCGCTAACTTCCACATCAGCAGCAGCTTCCCTTGGTGGCTTCGATGTTGCCGTGGGGGTGTGGGGGGAGGATTCAGTGTCAGACTATATCCTGGAACACTTCGCTCCTTCCGTTCATCTCTTGTCGCCGCTGCTATGATTGAGTTAAGTATGTAAGTGATCTCATTTTTTTTCAAGGTTACCCTGAATCCCCGTCACAAACCCTTCTAAGAATATTAATTTGCTGTGTAACATCGCAAACAAAGTTGATTGATCTCTAATGTAGTCGCTCAGTTTCGTCTAATTTCATGAAGGGAGCCAGAGTCAATGTCAAGGCCGCAATAAGGTCCGAACCTATATTGCCAGGCCGGGGGATCCGAGCTTCCACCTGTGCTGCTGCTAAATCTAGCCGATCTTCATCCGTTAATTGGCAGGAGGTGGGACCTTTCAAAGGTTGATCCTTCATGGGACCTCTAGATAGCCCCAGCTCCACCGCCCTACCTACCGCCCCAGCTCCACCGCCCTACCTACCACCCCACCCCCCTTACCTCCACACTCAGGCACACCCCCCTCACCCCTGACCATCTATATTCAATTCTGGACCCAATAAGTCGAACTGAACAGGAGAGGCATCCAGTGAGTTTGTCAATCTTTTTGTAGATCAGACCTTGGGCTCATCGATCCTTTTTTAGCTGAGGGCTTTCCCCCGTTTGGCCACACTGAATTCTTGCCCTCTCCATACTCCTCTACGTATAGATGATCCGGGGGACCCCACACTCGCCCCCTTGGGTCGGCCTCACAGTATCCGTCAGCTGGCCCCAATCCGCTTGAGCCGATCGAGGAGGAGGGGGCCCTAGATATTGGTGCCACTGGCTCACCCAAGGAGGTTGAATAAGGCGTCGGTCTCCCATACGCAAAACAAGACAAAAGGGAGACCGATTCTGGAACAATTCCTCTAGGCTGCCAACATTTGACGGTGGACTGATCCTGGTTTTTCTTGAAAGTGTTCGCTAGAATCTTTGCAAAACGGTAGACTATGTGGTACCGCACCCTCCCCCGGCCGGGGGACCACAGAGGAATCTGCTGGATTTTGTACTGCTGTAGCCATTTCTCCCATCGACAAAAAAGGTTGTGCAGTCCTAGATATACTGCCTAGGACCGTGCCCAGGGGGCTTTCACTCCCCTCTACCGGACTGACTGCTGGGATAGGTTCAGCACCAGTCGATACCTCTGGCTGGCTGCTAATTTAGGTAGAGAAGCGCTAACCCCCCCCCCCAACCCCCCTCAGTCCCCCCCCCCCCCCCTTGGACTTCGGGTCTAACAACTGCAGCATTCAAAGTTGCACTTGCGATATCCAAGATGTTTACAGCCGAAGAAGTTTTTGCAGCGACTAGGACTTAAACCACCAGAGGGCAACACTTTCCCCAGGGGTCTCCCTCCTAAGGCAATTTCAGTAACTAACACCTAGCATCAGATTGAACTTGTGGGGGAGGCTGCAATGGAAGACCTTCCTAAAGGGCTTTGCAAACAAGCCGGACGCTCCCCGGATCCAAGACTCGGAAGCTGTGATGACATTGCAAGTAGATGCTTTAGGCGCTGGCCCCACTACTTATAGTCATCAGGAAGAGAACCCATCCTTCTTTTGGAGGATCACAGAACGTAATTTTCTGTGGTATTATCAACTCCCTGGCAATAATCCACGAGGTGGACCCTCCTTACTGATTTTCTTGAATCCACCTACTGCAGGACCACTGGAAGACGGCAGCCTGCCCGCCCCTTGGCCTATTCGCGTTCCTGCAAGAATTTTGTTGGATCTCCCAAATTAAAGCAGGACGGGGGGGCTATGGGGGGGGGGGGGTTGTGGTGTTGGGAAGGGGGGGGGGGGGGACACTGGAGCTCCAGGTTCCTCAAACAGCATCCCTGGCCAGACTACGCCTTGAAGGTATAGCATTGTTTGAAGGAAAACAGCAAATGTAGCAAGTCAGTGTGATGGATGTTTGCTGATTGAAAGATGCAGCAGCCCAGGATAGAAAACACGACCAGCAGCTATCTCAGCAGTAGCAGACTGGCACTTGAAGGGATATTGGTAAAGCACCACAGGTTCCACCCCTTAGAGCCACCGGCTCAGCCTTCACCAAGCGAGCCAGAGAAAGTGAATCAAGGATCCGAATATCCAATGCTGACCTCACCCCACCGGTTCAACCGGTTTCGCTTGCTCTCAGCTGTTGCAGGAACAGGCCGAGGGCAAGTCTCAATCTTGCCTCAAAAGACAACTCAAGCTCAGGATCAGCTCATACCGTCCCATTGCACGGATTAATTTAGATGCCAAAATATACACCAAAATCCTGGCAAATAGGCTGTCCCCACTTCTCCCGTCAATAATAAACCCAGACCAATCAGGATTTATCCCAGGGAGACAAACGCACGATAACCTGAGAAGAATTAAACACCTAATGGAGAAAACCGAGATCACCCACACACCGGCAGCCCTGCTCTAACTAGACACCGAAAAGGCCTTCGATAGGGTGGAGTGGTCAATCTTATTCAAAACTCTAAAGCATATGGGATTTGGAGAACAGTTTATAAAAATGGTAAAAGCCAATTACACCTCCCCAACAATCAGGATTGCCATAAATGGGGTGGTCACAGACAAAATAGAAACACGGGGCACCGAACAAGATTGCCCACTGCCCCCTCTCCTGTACACCATCTTCCTGGAACCACTTCTATCTAGAATAAGGGAGTCAGTTGCCTTAACGGGGATAGAAATGGGGGGCTCACAACATAAGTTAATAGCGTACGCAGATGATGTGCTGCTAGCCCTAACGAACCCGGGGACGGCACTACCCAAAGCAATTAGAGAGCTGGAAACTTTCAGGGCAATCTCGGGTCTTAAAATAAACAAGAAAAAATCAGAACTGTTACTCTTAGCGGGAGGGAGGCTGGAAACGGAACGAATAGCATCATCACTCGATCTGACAATTGCTGATAAAGTAATCAAATATCTGGGGATAACCCTGACACACAAGATAGAAGCACTTTACAATGGAACTGCCCCCGCCCCCTCCTGGAACGGGTAAAGAGACCTAGAGCGCTGGAACCCCCTAATAGTGTCATGGTGGGGTAGAATTGAAGCAGTAAAGATTAACGTCCTCCCTAGAATGCTATACCAATTTCAGTCCCTCCCGATCAAAGTTCCCAAATCTTTCTTTAAAGCACTATCCAAAGCCACCTTGTCCTATATCTGGAAAAAAAAAAAAACAAGGATCGCCAGAGCGACCCTTACAGCCCCAACAAGGGAAGGGGGAATGTCCCTGCCACACTTCCGCAAATACTACATGGCAGCACAACTCTGGGTTCTGAGAGAATGGCTAGGAGACAACCAACAAACAGTATTGGTGTCTCAAGACCGGGCGGGTGCTAAATCCTCCTTAGAGGAAACCCTTTGGAAAGCAACACACAGGCACCCCAACCTCCGCATAAGCGAGATCATGAAAACCACCCTAGAAGCTTGGGATGAACAAACACTGAGGGGCATCATGACCACAGTGGAGGGTCCCTTCACACCCATTTGCCAGAACCCCCAGTTCCCACCGGGACTGGAGCAGGGAGCCTACGAGAAATGGGAGGAAGCGGGATACACAAAAATAGGCGAAATGTACCAAAACAAAAGAAATAAGAACATTCAAAGAATGCAAATCAATACTAAAACTAACTGAAGCAGACAGATACAAATATGAACAGCTTAGGCACTGGCTGGAAACTCCAAATGTCAAATCAGCAGCCACAAGAGAACTCAAGCCATTTGAGAAGTTCCTAATAACCAACTCTGGATCAAGAAAACTGGTCTCCTCGCTCTACACCTTCATCAACTCCCAGGAGGAGAAAGTTAAATGGGCATACATGGTCAAGTGGACAAAAACGTTGGGGGAGGATGTCCTCAAACGCCAGTGGGAAGATCTATGGAATACCATACCAAAAATGACCCGATCAGTCCAAAAAAGGGAAATGTGGCTAAAATTGTAACCCAATGGCACTACACACCGAAAAGGCTGCCCGCCATGTACCCCCAAACACCTAACACGTGCTGGAGAGGTTGCACAGAGGTGGGCATGTGGAAACACATCTGGTGGGACTGTAAGGGGATCAAAGCTTTCTGGACGGAAATAAAGACGGAAATCATAAAGATATTCCCAGATGCGGAACAACTAGAGGAAAAAGTATGGCTATGCGGAATAAAAGGTCAAGCAGCCAAGAAATTTAGGAAACCACAATGGAGAAGTTTCATGGGACTACTCATAGCAGCATGGGCGACAATAGCCCAAAACTGGAAAAAACAAGATCCCCCACTGATTTATACATGGCTCCAGAAAGTGTGGGCACCACTGACCATGGAAAAGCTCACACATACAATACAAGGATCAAAAAAGACCTTTACAAAGGAAAGGGGAGAGATTCTGGACTACTTGCAATCAGACTACATGGAACAATGGTGCCCGCATAATATAAGAATGTTGGACATATTTAGATCATAGACATTCCCGGGAGTAATAGAGACAATTAGAAAATCATCCAGGGTGGGCGGGGGGAGGACGGTTATGTGTTCCCAGTTTGTATTTGAAAATAATAAAATAAATCTTTAAAAAAAATAAAATAAAAAAAAAAAATCTTAGCCCTAGCTATACTGCCTTCAGTATCGACAACAATTTCATCAAGGTGATGCCAGTGGTCAAGACACTAGGCTTCTATCTTGATGCCAGTCTTTCGCTCAAGAAACAAGTCAATTCACTCGCATCCTCCACAGCTTATACCTGTAAGCTTATCCGAGCATGTAGACCATTTCTCTCTACCTCGAGTTGCATCACCCTGGCCAATGCCCTCGTAATGTCGAGACTAGACTACTGTAATGCTCTCTACTCTGGTGCCAACAAAAATATAATCAACAAAATACAAAGAATGCAAAATAATGCTCTAAGAGCAGCGCTGTATATCCCTATGAGAGAACACATCTCAGATGCTAGAAGAGAGGTTCATTGGCTAAAAATATCTGTCAGGATACTCCTAAAAACAGCCTCCCTCACCTCCAAATGCTTAAACAATTAAGCTCCACCCTACCTTGCTGACAGGATAAACAGAAGATCGTCCACACGTCCAACGAGAGCAGCCAATGCCCATACCTTGGAAACGCCTAGATTTAAACGTGTTACTGCTGGAGGATCTAGCTTCCCTGTTATTGCAGCACAAGCTTGGAATGCATTACCGTATGACCTCAGATAGGAACAACCATATCCCAAATTTAGACTCAATGTAATTAAATGGTTACGAACGAATTACTTAGCTTACCTCTCGGTACCTTGTACTGATGTGTCTGTTGCATGTCTCTTACCGTGCTTCCTTCTGTATGCCATTGTAACTATCCTGGCAGCACCTATTTTCAACTGTTTTGTATATTATTTGATTCTTTGTACACATTATGTAACTAAGCTTAAGTTGTCTTGACCTCTGCTGCGCCCGGCTACCCAAGGGTTTGGTCCGCAGTACCAAATAAATAAACAAACCAGACCATGTGCGTTGCTTTTAAGTTGACCACGAGCTCCAGGAAGATCCTCCAGACTCCCACGAAGCAGGACTGAACGAGCCTGAGCCCCAACAGAGTGGGACCCCAGAAGCAAGGAAAGCCCATCGCGACAGCTAGGAACCGCAGTGTTGCTATTTGCGGTAGACGCAAAGAGCTGAAACACCAAAGTACCACTTGTTTGAAGATTGCCGGTTGCAAGCATGGACCGTCCCATTGCAGTGCAGGAGTCCCCAGAAGTCCTCCCTCTTGACTTTTACTTACCTACAAGAAGTGCTTCAGTTCACCTTGACTTTTGCTAACATTGGCTGGCCTAGGCTCCCTGAACTACCCTTCTCTCCTCCGCTTAGGTGTTGTGTCCTCCTTCCAGGAAGGGGTTAACTATATTCTCATTGGGGTTACTAAAAGTATTTACCTGCTTCAGAATATTTGTGTGATCTCTTGTTTTGTTCCAATAACCTTTTTCCTTTGACATATTCCTAAGTCAGATTCTAAATGCAACAGTGATATATTAAAGCCTCCAACACCCTAACTATTGAAGTCACCCGAGGGTGTAGGTAGTGTCTGTGGGCCATCCCCAAAGGCTTTCTAATTTAGAAATATTAAGAGTATTTCTAAAGTGTATTTGAGTGTTACTATTATATTTCCCCTTCTGAAGAAGGCTTACTCTGACTGTTAAATAAGTTAATTTTTTAATCAAGAAACGTGTGTGTAAGTTTATTTGAATACTTGTCACTGAATCTCTGTAACTCACCTACTGCTCACATTGACCCCTCTGAGAGAAGCCTGGCTGCGCAACACGCTACCAACCTGTGTAGTACAGACTTCTACCAAAAGGTTGGGTTCCTATTGCCAGGAGGTCAGGGTTGTTTTAGTGCACCCAAAGGGTACGGCATACAATCTTGTCTAACAGTTAAAACCGAAATGGGTCAAAAGATTCTGCAGGAAGCCAGGACAGTCGAAGTCCATTTAGGGAGCTGAGGCACTTCCTGTAGATAACACAAAACTCTTGCACAATGTTATAAGAGTTTATAAGAAATATATTCCCAGTTGGTCCACAAGCTGTAAGGCTTGTGAAGGGCAAAGCTGCAAGCAACATCAGGTGCAAAGCCGGATTTCCTTAGCCATGCAAACCTGCGTAGGACCGTGCTAGATGCCATGGACTTGCTTACACTATCCGCAGTGTCCAGTCCTGACTGAAGGCATTCCTCCATAGCCTCTACCATCTTTTACTATAGCCAGGAAACCATCCCGTTCTTCATGCGTTAGCCGCTGGTGACAAGCAGTCCCACAGGGTATAAGTAAATCTTGCTAATGTGCAAGTGACATTAGTCGATTTAAGGGCCATGCTGCCCGAAGGAAAAAAAAAAAACTTTCCAGGCCCAAGCATTAACTATCATCCCTGTCTGGTGGTATTGATGGGTAAGCTGATTGCCTAGTGGAGGTTGCAGCTTCAACCACTAGACTTTCAGGGGAGGGATGTTTAGATAAATATTCTGGATCTGATAAGGATGGCCTATATTTTGGTACAAGTTTCTTGTTTACTGCTGAAATAGAATCAGTAGTACTCCAATTTACCATCACCCTTTTTTGCAGTGCCTTATGGAATGGAAGAACAGGATCTTTTGAAGGACCTTCACTCAGGATATCCGGAAATGTCATCCTGGTCGAAATCTGGGGAAGCTGCCTTCCAACTCAAAATCAATGACCCTTCCCATAAGATTCCTATAACTAGGATCAGCATGATCTGTAGGGTCTGGTCTTTCAAAATCCACTTCAGGTGAAGTGTCTAAGCCACTGGCATTTTGGAGACCGTCATGAACTGTAATTTTAGAATTCCGGTCCACTAGCTCTTTAGGGACCTCTCTGGCTCCAAACCTAACTCCAGCTGAAGTGACATCCTCTTCCGTGGAGTGTTCTTCAAAAATGGATGACATGGATCTGAAGAATTCCTGTCTAGGTTGAGGATGGAAAGCTTTTTTCCAGGTAAAGAAGGCGGAATCGACCTAGGTATGGACAATGGCGTCGACTTGGGTCTTGGAATCAAAGAAGGCCTCGATAAAGGCATCGAAGGCATCGATAAAGTAGACGCTGGCTTAGACGATGTCGAAGGAGGCTTCGATACTGTCGAAGACGGCTTCGATACAGCCAAAGGTGTCGATGCCATTTTCGTCGGCAGTTTCCAACGCTATGGTCGTCGACTGTCAAGTCTTGGCTTAGAATTCGTTGTCGATGTTGATTCCGCTAACCCCGATTTATGCACCGGAGGTTTTGACTTAGTACGAGGCGTCGAGGAACTTTCCCTTGAAGACACTCTACTCCTTTTCAACTTTCACGTGTTTAGATCTTGATTTTCCTCTTGTCACTTTTAGAGTGGGTAGAGGCATGATCACCACGCAGCAACTTCGAGGGGGTCTGGGCCAAATCCTTTTGTCTTTTAGAAGACTTGTAAGTTTCCTCCCCCACCGCCAACTTACCTCTACGTTCCCTAAGAGCCTTATTGGACATGGCCTGACAGGAACCGCACTAGTCAACCCGATGGTCTGGCCTGAGGCACCAGAGGCATTTCCGATGGGGGGCAGTTATCGACATTTTCCTACCACACTGCTGACTTTTTTTAACCATGTCTTGGGTGAGGTGGGAGTAGATGAGGACATCGTCGAGGAAAAATCTGATGCGCCGTTCGTAACACGAAGCAGTTGCGTCGGAAAAACAGAACTGAGGTAACGGGCGCTGCTCGAGCCCTTTATATAGAGGAGGACGTCGACGCTGGCCCTCGAGGGACTATGACTCCGCAGCCTCGAACACAGCGCCCTCTAGTGAAAATGTTTTCCGGAACAGCAGAGCTGGGCTATGAATTATCATAAGATGAGGAATACGTGGGAGGACAATCCATTCAAAAAGTTCACTAACCCCTCTAACAGAAGTGATAACCAATAAGAAGTCCGTCTTGAAAGGTCTTTTAGACTTGCTTTATGCATTGGGTCAAAGGGAGATCAAACGAGTCTGGTTAAAACCATATTTAGATACCATCCAGGATCTGGGTGAGAAATTGGGGGGGGGGGGAGATGGATGCTCTTAACCCCTTCCATAAAAGCCTTAATAACTGGTATTTTCCACCATGACACTTTCTGTTGTGATGTGGTGTAGGCTGAGAGAGCAGCAAGCGAACCTTTAGGGAATTGAAGACCAGTCCTGCGTCTAACAAATGGGTCAGGTACAGCACAATGTGTGTGGGTGAGCAATCGATGGGATTGAAGCTCTTGGTATTACAGCAGATGACAAAGTGTCCTTTTACTGGAATAGCAATCGCGCGTGTTAGATTTCCCAGCTTCCCCGAGTATGTCCATGCATCTCAGAGGGAGCTGTAGGTGTCCAAACTCTATGACCTCAGGAACCAGGCTGCGAAGTTCAGAGTTTATGGGCATGGGTGTAGGGTCCCCCCACCCCCTGTCCAGAGACATGTTTTACGGGCAGGGTAGTTTTACTGGTGGGGAAAGGGACATTTCCATTAGATAAGCAAACCAGGATTGGCAGGCCCACAGGAGGGCTACCAATATCATGGTGACTGGTTCCTGGTCATCTTGTGCACTATCTTGTTGAGTAGGTGAGTCGGAGGGGAAAAGCGTAAACACATTTCCCTGACCATGTTATCCAGCGTCCATTCCCCTTGGAGTGGTTCTGGGGGTACCTGGAGGCGTAGATGTGGCATTGGGCGGTCTCCAGAGTTGCAAACAGGTCGATCTCTGGGAAGCCCCATTCTGCGAAGACTGGAGACAATGTCTTGGTGCAGATGCCATTCGTATTCTACAGGCAGTGGGAAATCACTGCTGAGCACGTCTGCCAGAAGACTGAGTTTCCCTGGAACGTGTTGGGACAACATAAACATCTTGTGTTCGAGAGCCTGCATTCAAATGTTTTGGGACAGCTTGGATAGCCCTGGAGAGTGTGTGCCCCCTTGTTTGTTTAGGCAATACATGGCTGTGGTGCTGTCTGTCAGAACCAGAACAGTCTTCCCATGTAGTGGAGTCTGAAAGGCTTTCAGTGCCTTGAACACTGCTAATAGCTATAGCAGATTTATATGGTTGGATGTTACTTGTGGGGACCACACTCCATGCCCTGTCTGTTGAAGCAGGTGAGCCCCCACCCCGAGAGTGGCTTCCACTGCGGGGGTGGTCAAGAACTTCCCCTTCCAGAGGTTTTCCCTCGACCACCACTGCAGAGAGAACGAGGGCTGACGACAACTACCAGATCTTCCCATTGTCCGCTGGCCTGACACCACTGGCTGTTGAGCCACTCTTGCATGGGATGCAGGCGCACATGGGGAACCAAGCATATGCATGACGCCATCATACCTAGCCGCATAGCCTTGCATACCGTCAAATCCCGACTGGTTACATATTGAAGGATCTGAAAAAGCATGTTCTGAACCCTCTCATTGGAGGGGAAG
This sequence comes from Ambystoma mexicanum, assembly GCF_040938575.1. Lineage (NCBI taxonomy): Eukaryota > Metazoa > Chordata > Amphibia > Caudata > Ambystomatidae > Ambystoma > Ambystoma mexicanum. The sequence goes on along the minus strand of NC_090923.1, from coordinate 1,451,242,413 downwards.
ACGAGGCCGTCCTTCGTCCGGATTAGAGCCCCCAAAAATTGTTTTACTTGACTGGGGACTAGTCTTGACTTCTTTTCGTTGATGGAAATTCCCAGACTGAACAGGTGGTCTACGGTCTTCTGGGTGTTCAAAAAGCATTTGTCGTAAGAGTCCCTGTTATGAGCCAGTCATCGAGGTAAGGGTAAACCGGGACGGATAGTCTGCGCAGGTGTGCTGCCACTACTGCCAGGACCTTTGTAAACACCATGGGTGCAGAGGCAATGCCGAAGGGGAGCACCTTGAATTGGTAATGCCTGTCCATCATGAAACTTAAGATATTTCTTGTTCGCTGGCAAGAAATATGAAAGTATGCATCTTTCATGTCCAATGTTGCCATGTGGTCCCCGTGTTTCAACAGTGGGATCACTTCCTGTAGCGTTACCATACAAAACCTTTAAGGTTTTAAAAATGTGTTCGCTGGGCGCAGGTCTAGAACAGGGCGCATGGTGAGATCTTTTTTCGGGTACAAGGAAGTACACTGAATAAATACCCTCGTTTACCTGAATAGGGATGGCTTCTATGCAGTACCCGTGGGCGACCATCTTTATGACCCACTGGTCTGATATCCCCTCTCATGCCACGAGGAAAGATGTTAAACGCTTCCCCCGACCGGGGTGACATGGGAGGGGACGTGGATCTGTTGGTCATTTCTGACCAGAGGCTGCGGCTCCTCTGGGGTTGGGGCCTCTGCTGCGTCGTTGACCCCCTAGTTGGGTAGTTGGCGGGGCTTCCGGATGTTTCTCCAGAGTTCCAGTTTCCTGTATTGTAGTTTTGACCTGCATGGGATTGCCCTCTAAAGGATTGACGAGAACCACCTCCCTTTTGGGGGAAGGCTTCCGAGTTATTTGTTGTAAGGATTTAAGAGTCTCATGCTCTTTCTTTGCTGTCTCCAGAGCGTCGACCGCTTTCCTGTCTCTTCTATGGGTTTGTTAGTAAGAGCGGCCTGTGTTTCAGGCTTGAACCCCGAGTTGCAGAGCTAAGCGTGCCACCTGAGTAGTGTGCCTTGTGCCAGGGACCTGCCTGCCGTCTCAGCACAGTGTTTTTGATTATATTCCTATTTACCTGCCGGCCCTCGGCCACGATGGTGAGAAGTCTGGACCTAGTGGGTTCAGGAACCTCCTGGAGACCTTGTACAAGGTTCCATTGTGCGTCTGCATAACTGGCAAGCAGTGTAGTGTTATTCGCTATGCATGTGGTGTATGCAGCTGCCGAGATAACATGCTTACCTATGGCGTACAACCTTTTAGATTCCTTATCCAGGGGTGCCTCCCCCGTAGCAAGGTGTATCCCTGACAGTTTCCGGGGGTATTGACTACCAAGGAGTCGGGGGTGGTGTGGCCTTTGATATATTGGCTTAAATAGTTTTTCAGCTCTTGGATTCACTGCCCGTGTCGGAGCTGGCGTGATCAGGGAGGGGGACAACCTTCTTTTAACAGAGTTCAGAAGGGGAATGGCTTGGTGGGGCATTTCTCTTTGAGAATGTCCTCAGAAAAAATCATGTTGGGGTACCGCCTCCTGGGTGGTGATCTGAAAGTGCCCTGCTGCCTTCCTTAAGATGGCATTGAAAGCCATATGATCGTCTACAGGCAAGGCCTGGCGGGCCAGAGTGGTGGGAGGAGAATCTAGGCATAGAACATCAATGTCCTGATCTTGCGTGGGGAGTGTCCATGGCTCCGTCTCCACTTGCTGGGTTTCCTCCCAGTTGTCCATGGCTTCCGCCGGGTCATCAGGGTAGTCTTGCAGGAAGGAAGGGTCTTCTTCCTCATCGTAGATGTCTTGGTAAGTGTCTATCTGGACCACATCTTCATGGTGGACAGAAGCCGAAGGCTGAGAGTCAAGATTTTCCTGGAAACATGAAGCTGACCCCAAAAGAGGGTCAGCACGCGATCTCTTAGGGGAAGGATGCTCAGAACGCGAGAATCCTTTCGAGACGGTCCATGCATCCTTCAAACTTTTCCCTGGTCCACTTAGATGAACCAGAGGGGCCCAAAAGGTGGAAACATGTTGTCTTCCTCGCTTTGGCATCGAAATTTGTCCCCAGGGGTGTTGGACAGAGGCTCCCGACTGTCCTCATAGGTTTTGCGAGTACTGGGGCGCCACGTCCACAGCATGCTCCATGCGTTTCAACAGTGTCTTGGTGACAGCCCAACCGCTGAAGTAATCCTCACGATACTAGCCTCAATCTCTGCTGAATTGGCGTGAGACAACGGGTCAGCGGTAGATTTACCACCTACCGCAGCATCAGAGGACCTAGCAGTAGATTTCTCGCTTATAGAAAGGCTAGGAGGCCTAGGAGTGGGTTTCGGACCTACCGGGGCTTTGGGGGGCGCCGGGGGAAATCTTTGGCGTGTAAACCCGATTTAGAGGTAGCGCCCTTATTTTTGGAGTCCCCAGTTGCAAGACGCTGCTGCGGATTCGGGGAAGGCTGCTGATCTACCAGATGAGGATTCCGTCGCAATTTTAGGCGGTCCTGTTGGCGCTTTCACCTTTTTTCGATGGAACCGTTGAAATCAGTGGTGGGGTTGTGAGTTTAGTGTTTCATGGTTTCTGTACGCCCTTGTCGCCGGGCGTGGTCCCCGGAGCAAGCCTTACGTCAGGAATAGAGGGGTCGGGACGGGCGTGGCGGACCTAGAAGCATCCGCCTCAAGGTCGATGACATCCGACACAGATGTCTGGTCATCAGTGCCCCCGTCACTTTCGGCGGGTGTGGGGTGGGGTAAGAGGGTTCAGCCTGCGACATACCATACACGACCCACCACTTTACACGGCGCTCCTTAAGGGTCTTAGGCCGAAGGAGTTTACAAGCCGCACACCGCTTCTCGTCGTGATGTAGAGGTAGACGAGAATTACACGTTCTGTGCTAGTCTTTCCACGGGTATCCGACCCTACACTTAAGGCAGTAACTAAATGGTGTCCTTTCCATAGCGAAAGGTATAAACAAAGATTACCAGACCTAGAGGGCAAAGAGGGGGAAGAGGAGAGCCATAGCGAAAGATATGGCCACCCCAACCCCACTCCCTACTGTGTAGGCCAGCCAGAGGGCCCGGCCACATGGATGGCTCAGCCGCCGGATCTTAGGCGGCAAAATCCACCACCGTCGAAACTACCCACAGTCTTTGCCGAAGTTGCTTGAATTGCAGTCAAGTGACTTAAGGGGAAATAACCACAAAGTCGGTATAAAGATAAACAATGTCTTATTATAGGGCGACAAGTTATCTGGACGGAAGAAAAACAATCTGAGGGACCACAGCGCGAGGGATTTTGGGTACACTACACGTCACGATAGGGATAGTGTTACAGACACGCCGATGTCCCCTTTCAGACCAGATGCAATACTGCGCGGTTACCACTGGATGTCAGACCATGTCCACAGCATGCGATTCCAAGCAGATTAACAAGCATCGGAACAAAATGCTACATGAGTTAGTAGGAAGAGGGGCTACTAAGTAACCCCCCCCAACCCACAGTACATCCACGTAAGATGGGGTGCACTGGAGCAACATAGGAAAAACAGGTAAGTGAAATTGACTTTACTTTACTACTCTTGGGAACAGTAGTTCACCCAAGAGAAGGTATTTAAACCTTAAGAGAAATCCAAAGGGATTCTCTGACACTGCTGAAGGTGCCGAGTTTCACAATAGAAAAGGTGATGCCTATGGAGTTAAAACCAAAAGAGAAACAAGTCCAAATCAGATTAAAAATACGAGAGGGTGAGAAAAAGGCCTCCCTCACTCCAGGATAGAACATTTAAAGTTCTGAAGACCAGCAGAATAGCTGGGGGTCTCTAAGGTAGAAGGAAATTACCAGGTTACTCACCGTAGTGACCACCTTACTCCTAGTCCATAGTCCCCTTTCCTCCATACTTATGGGACAGCTCTCCGTCCTGTGGGACGGGACCAGAGCACTTTGTAAAGAGCATCCACATTTTTTTTAAAAATGTGTCCCTCCTCTTTCCTGCGCGGGGCCCGGCACGCGGCTGTAACCCCACCCACCTTGGCTCTGCCCCGTGCATCGCCCATCAGTCCTTTTCTATCGCAGGGTCCAAGACCCATTAGCAATAACAGAGGAACCTTATTAGAGGGGACGGCGGGCGGGCGTATGGAGGAAAGGGGACTAGGAGTAAGGTGGTCACTATGGTGAGTAACCTGGTAATACTCCTACGTCCCGTCCCCTTCCTCCATACTTATGGGAGATTCCCAGGCACTCCTTACAGGAACTACGGGTGAATGGAAATACCCCTTACTCAAACAGGTTCTTCAGCACAGCCTGGCCGAACTGAGTGTCGGCTCTAGAGCTCATATCGAGGCAGTAATGCTTAGAGAAAGCAGATGGGGAGGCCCAAGTAGCCGCTTTAGGGATGGACTCCCAGGGAACATACTTCTGAAAAGCAACCGCAGCTGCCTTGCCTCGCACCTGTTGTGCATGGATACCTTTAGGAGGTTTCAGCTTTTGGACGGTGAAAGATTCCGTGATACAGGTGGTAATCCATCTGGAAATAGATGCCTTAGACGGCGGCCTGCCCTGAGGCTTACCGAAGGTCACAAACAGTTGGGAAGAGCTCCGAAGCTCGAATGCCCTGTCCAGGTAGAATGTAAGAGCTCTTCGGACATCCAGGTAGTGTAGGACCCTTTCCGCCTCCAAGGCCGGGTTCGGAAAAAAGACCGGAAGGGAAATTGACTGATTCAGATGGAATTCGGTCACTACCTTTGGTAGGAAAGCTGGGTTCGTCCGTAGGACTACCTTGTCCTTGTGAAAGACCGACAATGCCTCGAGCTCACTCACTCTCCTCGCTGACGTAACTGCTACCAGAAAGGACACTTTCCAGGACACCTATTTGAGGTCAACCGTAGCCAATGGCTCAAAGGGTTTATGGCACAGCGCCGTCAGGACTACATTTAGGTGCCAAGGCGGGTGCAGACTACGAACCGGAGGGTAGATGCGTGTCAAGCCAGCAAAATGTCTCTTCACCACCGTGTTAGTTAAAGAATAAGAACACCAGTCTGTAGAGAGGTAAGCGGAAATCGCCGAGAGATAAGTCCTGCAAGACAGAACATGAACCCCTGACTCTGCTAGGGAGGATACGAAGGACAGCACCTGCGACCCTCGGGTCCAATTCTTTCTCCAAACACCAATGACAGAACCTGAGCCATTTACTCTTGTATTGGGATGTGGTCGAGGGTTTCCTGGCTGCCTGGATAATGCGCATGTTATCCGCAGACAAACCCAAATGCTCTAGAGACGTGAACTCAGGCACCATGCCGCCAAGTTGAGCGATTGTGGGGAGGGGTGCCACATCTGCTGTTCCCCTTGGTGAAGAAGATCGGGAGTTACTGGTAACCTGATTGGCGGACACACCGACAGGTGCTGAAGTTCTGAGAACCAAAACCTGGCCGGCCACCACGGAGCTATCAGTAGAAGAGAACAGTCGACAGAGCTCTTCAACTTCCAAATTGCTCGATGAACCAGGGGAAGAGGCGGGAAGGCGTAAGCTCTCATGTTGTGCCGTGGAATCTCGAGTCCACCTCTGGAGGCGTACTGAGGAAGCTTCTTGTTTACCACCGTGGCGAAGAGGTCCACCTCCGGTGTGCCCCAACGCGAGAAAATCCATGAGAGGATCTCCGCCTTCAACTCCCACTCGTAGATGACCACTGTCTGCCGGCTGAGGGCATCCGCAGTGACATTCAGCTGGCCCGGAATGTGCACTGCAAGTAGCCAGACCCCATGAAGCATGGCCCACTCCCAAATCTGGAGGGACAGGTCCACAAGAGGGGGAGACTTTGTTCCCCCTTGCTTGTTTATGTAATACATTGATACCACATTGTCCGTTCTTATGCGGACCACCTTGTTGACAATGAGGTCTGAACACCTTGAGCACCAGAAAAATCGCCAGAAGCTCCAAATGATTTATGTGCAGGAGCTTGTCCTGAGGTGACCAGAGGTCCGAGACCTGAAGAAGATCTAACATCGCACCCCACCCCAAAAGGGAGGAGTCTGTCGTGATCGTCACCATGGGGGCTGGGTCCTGGAACCCCGTGCCCACTGACAGGTTCCTGAGAGATGACCACCAGTCCAGGTCCACTCATGAAATCCGGAATCATTATCCGCTTGGAATCCGGGTCCACAGCCTGACGCCAGGAACTCCCAAGAGCCATCTGGGTCCGTCTCATCTTGAGACGAGCAAGAGGAAGAGCCAGTACACACGAGGCCATGAGGCCCAGAAGCCTCTGGAACCACCAGGCTGACATGCTCTCCGACTGCGCAAACATCTGACACGTGGCCAACAGATCCGCCATTCTGTCCCCGGTAAGATACACTCGGCAGTCGATCGTGTTCCAACGAAAAGCCAGGAAAGTCTGGTCCTGTGAGACCGTTATGGAGGATTTCCGCCAGTTCACCGACAGCCCAAGATGGAACAGGAGCTGAAGGAGAGACTGGAGGTTTTCCGCTGCTGCCAACGGACAAGGGCTGCGTAGGAGCCAGTCGTCCAAATAGGGATACACATGGATACCATGGAGACGAAGATAGGCCGCAATCACAGACATCCTCTTTGTGAAGACACGTGGCGCCGAACTGAGGCCAAAAGGAAGCATCCGAAACTGGAAGTGCTTGTCTCCCAAAGAGAAGCAGAGGTATCTCCTGTGTGGATTCCAAATCAGGATATGTATGTACGCATCCTGAAGATCCACAACGCTGAGCCAATCGCCCATCTGCAAAGAGGAGCGAATCTGGCCGGGCGTGACATCTTGAATTTCTCTTGGGGTAGGGAAAGATTGAACTGGGAAAGGTCTAGGATGGTGTGCAGGCCAGCCTGGTTGGGTTGGGGCACCGTAAACAGCCGGGAGTAGAAGCCCTCCCCTCGCTCCCCAAGGGGAACGGGTTCCACAGCTCTGAGGTGCAGAAGTTTCTGAACCTCGGCCTTGAGGGAGGGTGAGCCCGACAGCTGAAAAGGAGGGTTGAGGGGTGGGGTAGGGGGTAAAGGTAAGCGGAAGCCCGCTCGAGCGACTGACAAGACCCATCTGTCTTCTGTGATGGCCTGCCACGCCTCCCAATGAGACACAATGCATCCTCCCACCGGGAACTCGTGCAAGTGCAGAAAACCCTAATTTGGCAGGCTTATCAGTGGTGGTGCCACCTGAACCTGATGAGGCTGAGGAGCGGGAGAAAATCCACGTACGCTGTTGTCTATGGCGGTTATTCCCCGCAGGAGTATCCACTCTGAGATTTGCGGTCGAGGAAACCCCTAAAACCAGAGGAAAGTCGACCTTGCGACAACGGCCTTTGAGACTTGAAGGGAGCTTTAACCAGAACAGACAATGATTTGGCCGTCTGAGTGCTGTCTTTGGTTAGCTCTACATCAGTAGAAGAGTGAAACCGCTCCTTACCATCAAATGGAAGGTCCAGAACCTTGCCTTGCACCTTCTTCGAGAACTTAGTGGCATGCAGCCACGCTTGCCGCGAGGTATCAACCCCAAGCATCAGACCCCGAGCTGAGGTGTCTACGCGATGAGCCGCAGCCTCCAGGAGATCCTGGGCCGAGACCCTGGCATCGGAAAGGCCTCCTCTGAAATCCTCCAACCTCGACCGGAATGTGCTCCTCAAACTCCGACAGACCTATCAACATCCGCATGTTAGCTCCCGCCAAAATCAATTCTGCATTGGCCTGCCTGAGCTGCAAGGCCAAATTGGCAACGACTTTCCTCCCTAGGGAGTCCAGGAGCTTGTCCTCCTTTCCCAGGACCCGAGTATCCGTTGTGGAGGAGGATGCTGCAGGCCTGGTTTGCAACGTAGCCGCAGCCACCACTGTGGTGGAGGGAGGCGGACAAGACGACTTCTTCTGAAAAATGCAGCCTGTACCTCGCGTCAATCTTTTTATTGACAAAAAGTCCGGAGTGTGGCTTTTCCCAAACTCTTCGGACCTCGGCCAGAACGTCCTTCTGCAAGAACAGGCCGGTACGCTCAACACCCCAGAAAGCCCGCCCTCCTGCGGAGCAGGTGCCTCGGGCACCAGAACATCTAAGAAACTCATGTCCAGCAACCGATCATGGAGAGCTCTGATAGAGCGGGCGATCGTTGTCCTGATCGCCTTGAGGGTCATCTGACATGTCAGGATCCTGCTGAGCCGTGTCAGGCACTGCCTTGTCCACTGGGGACAATGGTGGCACAGGCAGAAGCGCAGGGGGAGGCACCACGAGCAAGGGAGGCACCGGCAGAACCACTGGCGGAACGGGTGGAGCCGGAGGCGCGGGTGGACATATCTCCTTGAAAAGTCCTTTGAAATATTCCCTCATGGGGTCGGTGCGCATAAGCGCTTGAAATTTACCGAAAAAAGCGTCCTCAGGAGATTGTTTCGGAACCTGAGGAGGCCTCTCATGAGGTGGACAAATCCAGGGACGTAACGGAGAAGGGTGCCACACCTGCCCCATCACCAACGAATCCACATAAATCAAGGGAGCCGCCCCCGCGGGCAACGAAACATTGTGCGGAAGAGGCATCCGGGCGTTCCAATCATAAACCGGCCGGTAAGGATGCGCACAAGGGACCTTAGGTTCACCCGAAGGACCGAACCCTACACCAAGGGCTGATGGCGGAGTTGTAGGGGGTAGTACCTAAAATGGCCACCATTGTCGTGGCGGGAACGGCCGCCATTTTGTCCTCATCTGAGGGGAACTGCGGCACGTGAGCAAGTGAGGCAGGGGTCCCCGTCGATGGGTCAGGGGTCTTAATTTTAGCCTTAATGTAAGGAACCTCGGCAGAGCCGGTACTATGAGGCCTGGAATGTTTCTGCGACATACCAACCGCCAACTGAGCCTTCGAAGGAAGGGCCTCGGCACTGCCGGTAAAAGAAGAAACTTTCTTCTTTGCCCCCTCAACAGATCTGGTGTCACCACAAGAGCGGGAACGGTGCGCTTTCACCGACAGGGCCTTGCCCGGCCGCTCAGAACTGTTGGTATCCTTAGCCTCTGTACGAGGGACCTCGGACCTAGGCCCGGTAGAAGCCTTATCGGCACGGACCTCGAACATCCGTTCGGTAACCTCAAGCCCAGCCAAGACCTCAGGGCGCACCCCAGTTTTGTGTTTGAGGGAAGCCGAAAGAGCGGCCTCAGAGCAAGCTCCGTTACCCCACGACTCAGTAGAACTGGGTCTACAGACAGCCCCCACAGGAGGGGCCTCAGAGCGTACTCCGGTGGACGCAGGCCCCTTACGGAGACCCTCGGAGAAAACTCCGGTAGAATTTTTAGGCCTGACAGGCACCTCAGGGCGAACCCCGGTAACAGATCGATCAACGTTCCTCCCGGCTCGAGAGGAACCCGGAAAGGTATCACCGGCCGGGGTGCTCTGAAAAGTAAAGAACTTACCGGCCGTTTTTTCTTCTCGTCGATGAACGCCTGAAAATGCGAAGGAGGAGACCGTCCGAACACCACCTCCCACCGCTCCAACCGACGTTGAAGTGCCCGGACCGAAAGGGAGTCACAGTAAAAACAGGAGTCCCAACGGTGGTCCGGACCCAAACACTCTAAACAAAGAGGATGGGGATCCGCCCTCGCGAAGCGACGGTGACACGATGAACAGTCTGCAAAATCTAGTTTAAAAGACAGACTAGTAAACGAACGCTAGCGAGAGCCAGAGAGGGAAAAAAGGGAAGAAAGTCTTCCGAGGATGCAAGTGCGTCCGGCCCCGATCGTGCGGAGAAAAGGACTGATGGGCAATGTGCGGGGCGGAACCAAGGTGGGCGGGGTTACAGCCGTGTGCCGGGCCCGGCGCAGGAAAGAGGGACAAATTTTTGAAGCAAATTTGGATGCTTTTTTACAAAGTGCTCCGGTCCCGTCCCACAGGACAGAGAGATGTCCCATAAGTATGGAGGAAAGGGGACGGGACGTAGGTGTATTAACACCTCCTGAAGCGAAATGACTCAAACTCGAGTCACACCAAAGTGCTGGACTCGAGGAGTGAAGGAAGCCCAACCGGTGTACAAGATCCATGGTGGTGCAGTTTACTACATGCTGAAACCGCAAAGTGCCCCTGAATTGAAAAGAGCCTGTAGCTGCTGCTGACCTCCGAACTGCTGTGCAGGAGTCCTCCAGACGTTCTCCCTCTTGTCCCCATGACTGAGGCCCAGGAACACAGGATCTGCAACACTGCAACCAAGACAGCAACCAGCTGGATCCTCTCCTTCATTGTTCGCACTAAGGGTTTGTCTGTAGCTTGCTTTTCTCAGTTGAGATTTGCAGTAGCTGCTTTGTAGAGTTGATCCCAGCTGTAACTTTTCACAAGTTAGACAGCTCATGGCCCAACAGTGATTTTCTACAAACAACTAACTTTATGCAAGACTTTCTTGCTATCTAAGGAAGTGCCTCGGCTCCATAAGGACTTTTTAAAATGGACTTTGGCTGGCCTGGCTCCCTGCAGACTCTTCTAGCCCATTGACTGATTCTTACTGTCCCACATAGGTGAGATCTTGGTTATTTTAAACAATATTGCTGGGACAGGTTTTTATCTAGACTTTACTGGGAAATTTAAAAAAGTGCTCACATGCTCCAAGAACCGGTTACCTTTTTCCTTCCATTAACCTTTCCTCCTTTACAACCTCAGAATTTTACCAAGTACAAAAGTGATATATAAATGCCAATAATATCCTACTTAGTGAAGTCACCTCAGGGTGTAGGAAGTGTGTATGAAGCATCTCTAAAGCATATATACTTGCTTTGCCTTGATTGAGAAAGAATTTTGAAGTGTATTTGTATTGTTGCACATTGCTATTTTTAAAGAACGCTTATTTAAAACTGACCGTTAAATTATTTTACTAGAAAACCTTGAGTGCAATTGTAATTTGGATACTTGTATTTGTGGATTTCGATGCAACAGCTCACCTTTACCCCTCTTGAGATAAGTCTGGCTGCTCAGTCACACTACCAACTTGTGTAGTACAGACCGATACCAAAAATAGGTCACCCAATACCAAGAGGACACGACTAGTGTAGTCTCCCACAGAGGTACTGCATCAATTCGTGCCTAACAATGGCTCGAAGTAGGCAAGCCAGGGGTGCAACTGTTTGTTTGAAATTTCTTTGTTTTCAGAAGGTACAGCACACAGTCCGGGGCCTAAGGTTGAACATGGTGTGCGAGCCAGGCTGTAGAGGCGTTTCCGAATGTCACCTTGTGCTCTCACGGCATATTTTACACTACAGGCACTACAATAATTTCAAAGCCTGTGGTGGGCCTTTCAAGAAAACTTTACATGAGACTGGAGCTCACGGGTGCAGTGTGTTGTGGTGTTCAGCTGAATAAGCCGACATGAGAAGCAGTTTACCATGCTCCCTCCCCAGAAACACTGCGCCAGACTGAATTTTAACCTGAAATCTACTTCACGGCCCTCATGTTCATCCAATAGCAGAGGCACGGGCCTTACCACTGGAACAAACAGCAGGAGGAGCAGGTGTTTTGGGAGTCGGCGGTGGAGGTGACTGGTGGATTGGGCTCATAACTCTGCACTTGCATGGGGCAAAATGGTAGCCTCAAGTTCTAACGCAGGCAGCTTTGATCTCCAGGTTGCTCTTTTCCCCCTCACGGGTAGCAATAGCTCGTACAGATTACAATGCTCCAGTCACATCCATGTGCAATAACTCCAGGGCTTTTTCAATCAATTGACGTGATGTTTGGGCTCCTTCACGCAAACATGACGGCTCCAGCTAGCAGCTCCAACACTTGAAGGGCGCTGCATCAAAACAACTGCCCGAATCCTGCCTAGTCTAATTAGCACGCAAACCAATGGTGCGTGTGGAGCCAATTGGCACACGCACACAGTTTCTTACTCGACCCAATGTAATCATTACTCGCCAATCGCAAGTGGCAAGTGTTACCGCACGTTTCCATCCATTTCTATGGATCCCCCCTCCCCCCCGCCAAGTTTGCTTTGTTTAATAACGTTAGGCTGAATTGCATGCAGTACCACATATAATTAGGACTACAGGTTTAAGCAAAACCAACCTTTGGTATAAGTCTGTACCACAGTTTTGTGGTAGCGAGCTGAGCAGCCAGGCTTATCTCAAGAGGGAATGTGAGCAGTAAAAGAGGTTACACAGAGGTCTTACAATCACAGTGTTTCAAGTCGTTACTTGCACTCAAGGTTTCTTGGTAAAGCACTTATTAATTTATTACACAGTCATTTAGTAAATTAAGCTCCCCTGAAATGGGAGCGAAATGGCATTTCAGTCACTTTAAATAGGAGGACAAAAGGCACAAGTTAGCAGAAACAATCAAATACTTTTAGGCAGTGTGTTAAGATGGCTTTCTGAACTCTGTCCTGGAGGGGCAGAGGTTCAGAAGGCCAGCCTAGTTTCTTGGTAGATGGTAACCTCCGGACAAGCCAGACCAATCAGGGTAGTGATGGCGGCGGTCAAGACTATGTCTCAAGAGGGGTGAGGGTGACTGAAAGCCCGCAATGAGCACACAAAGCAAGGACACTTACAAATTACTCCAGGCAGGTGTTATATTAAAACTATAGACACATTTATTACAAGGCCTTTGTAACATCGACCATAGTAAAGTGTACGAATCGTGTGAGTGCCAAGGACACGGGATTAGCAGTAAACCAGACGGCGGTGACAGAGCAAGATTCCTGTGTAGGCTGGTCAGTCCACTGGATGGTCCAGGGACGCTTACGTACAGGATTTGGTGAAGATGCCGAGAATAGTTGTTCCCACTATTCTAAAAGTCGATGCGCCTTTGCAGACCTTCTCGTACGATCAGAGGCCGAGTGGCCTCGCAGGACGACAGCTGTGCAGGGTGCTAAACCTTCAGCGGGTCACCAGCGATTCCCCGACTCAGCTTCTTAGTTGCAGGATACTTGGCTCCTTATCCTTCGTTCGTGAGAACTCAGGAGATCAACATGGTAGTGGGGTTTTCAGCCTCCTCTTATCCAGAGTTCCCTTCACGCCAAAACGGAGAGGGCCCAATGGGAGATCTGCTCGTAAACACTCACACCATACGTGGACCTATCACGGACCACGGTGGTCCCAGGCATTCAAGACACTCTAGACTCTCTGGCACCCAGGATGTGTATTGCGACCAGACATCCCAGCCCACATCCTGGAGGCACACACAAGGCATGCAGAAGCCCGCGAAAGCGTTGTGTTTCGCGGGAAAGTGCATGACCAAATAGGTGAAGGGGCAAGACGGTCAGTGGACAGGACAAAACCTTGTGGCATGGCCATTTTGGAGCCAGGCCACTCATTTGTGCCAAACGCGGTAAGCACGGATAACATGGCGAAAAAGGGTTCAAAACACAAGATAAACGATAGCTGCCACCAGTCCCGTCTGTGACACTTGCACATTTCATAATAAGTCCAGCGAGAGTTTCTAGGGCCTTTGGAACGACTAGAGACCCAAGAGCGCGGTAATGTAAGTTACGGTGCACTCTTGTTTCACGTTGCTCAAAAAGCTGCAACATGAGGAAAGGACTAAGGGAAACAAAGTCTCCCAGTACTGACTGTCTTAAGGGCATGTCAGTTTCCCCAGAAGAATTGAGCGAAACCCCAGAGGAGTGCGGCGGAAGGCTGCGCTTCTCTGGCAAAGTCTAGATCAGGGTGTAAAACAACAGCAAAAAGTTTGGGGGTTGCCACATGGAAGTAAAATTACCTACAATTATGAAATATTTCCTAACGCTCGAAATGGCATCTCAGTCACTTTAAAAAGGAGGACAAAAGGCACAAGTTAGCAGAAACGACCACAAATACTTTTAGGCAGTGCAAATAGTTTTAGTTCACTAGAGGACTCGATTCAGTTCAATAAGCCTAGGCCAAAGTCAATGGACTAGTGTCTTGTATAGGAAAGAGCAGTTCTTGAAATAAACTATGAAGTCTTTGCCAAAGTTCTCAGAGTAGTTTGTACGAAAAAGAATATGTTGGGTCACAAGCTGATTAGGCCTGCAAGTTGGGAAACTTCCATGAACTTTCACAGCGAGAGGCAAGTTTGCTCAATCGGGTTGGCACAGTACCTTAATGTGAAGAACAAGATGCAGCAGAAGACGTTGGTTCCTGGCAATCTCAGTGGGGACAAGAGGGAGAACGTTTGGCGACTCCTGCACTGCATCGTCAAAAAACGCAGACAAAATGGAGTCACTTCAGTTCCAGTAGCTGTAATTCAAGCACACAAGTTAGTGTCATTTCCCCTGGTTAATGCTAACCAGCTCTGAGAAGGATATCCAGATGGCTTACGAGAGTGGTCCCACCAACTCAAAAGGAAGAAGTCGTCCTTGAAGGGGCTTCTCTGTCGAGTTGAGCTTGGCAATTCGGACCTGCAGCAGGGCTTCACTGGGCAAACCAACGGTCCAGGAGTTGCAGCAGCCTTTCTCTTCCAGCTTGTCTTCGGTTCTTTTGTTCCAGTTGTCGACTGCTTTCTAGTGCAAGAGACTTGCCTTTTAAACAGTTTTCTCCCTTTCATTCCAGCCTAGCTGCCACTCACCCAGCAGCGTGGTTGTCCTTTCCGGACAGTCAGCCAGCCAATCATGCCAGAGTGCATTTGGGTCTCCTAGGAGACTAAGCACAGGGAGTTTAGGGCACCTCCCTCACTTCGTGCCCACCCGAGACACTCAGACGCCAGAGGCGGTCTTCAGTCCTGAAGCCCGCCAAAGGCATATAAACAAAGGACAAAACCTAGTTTTGCAAGCAGAGAAACACAAGGACCTTTCCAAAAAGAAATGTAGAAAAAAAGAAGACCGGGACCCGTTTAAACAAAGGGGCTTAAGGCGCCATCTTGAAAAACATGGCTCCCGCGATTTTTAGCTACCTGTGTTTGCAGTCAGGAAAAATCATGGTAGTTCGTTGTAAAACCACTGCCACCTGCCATTTCGATAGAAAAGGGTAGCATTTGACTGCTTCATGAGTTTCTAGACAAAGGGGATACTAGGTAACCCCTCCAGCACTCTATAGGAAGATATTGTGCGCTGGGTCTAGGAGTTTAAAAAGACTAGTAAAGTCAATTTAACCTTACATTCTCTGAGAAACAGTAGTTTATCCCAGAGAAGGTATTTACACCTTTGGGAAGTCTAAAAAGACATCCCTGTGTCACTGCACTGAAGGTGCTGTGTAACACATGAAAAGATGCCTATGGAGTTATCTTAAAACTTTTTAATCAAAGAACATGAGTAAAACACACATCAAAATACAAGAGTGGGAAAAAAGGCTCACTCTTTCCAGGTTAAATAATCAAGTCCTCAAAATCCAGCAAAGTTGCTGGGGGTCTCTACAGTGAAGGGAATTAGCACATTTATGAGAATTCTCCCTAACAAAGGACCTGCTCTTTGTACAGTGCAGTGAAGCCTCAAGCTTCATTACACTGTCTTTAGCACATCAGTTATGGGGAAACGGACATGTCCTCCGTGCTGTTAGTACTGGGAAACCTTGTTTCCCTTAGTCTAGTTACTTTGTTACTACTTTCAGAAACTGGTTACCACTTGCTGCAATTTTTCTCATTGTAAAATGCATCTTACAAAGCAGTACAATGGGGTACACTTTGCTTTGCCCTAAACAATCAGTATGAGAATGCATTACTTACCGTAAAAGCATTTCTGATGATTGTATCTGCTTAGATTCACATGCTGTGCATAGGTCCGACATCCAGTGGTCACTGCGGAGTATTGCATTTTGTTTTTCGTAGTCGAAAAGGGGACGTCGACAAGGCGTGTCTGAAACACTATCCCTATAGTGACGTGCGTTGTACCCACAATCCCTCACGCGTCGAGGTCCCTCTGTTTGTATTTTCCTGCCCTGAGGGAGCCTTCTAGACGTGAGTGAGTACAGAAAAGAGAGAGATATATAAAGGAAGTCTATGTTCCTTCCATCCGAGCGGGGAGGAAGGGCGGGCGCATGTGAATCTAAGCAGATACAATCATCAGAAATGCTTTTACGGTAAGTAATGCATTCTCTTCTGATGTTTGTTAATCTGCTTAGAATCACATGCTGTGCATAGACTAGCGAGCAGTACCCGGAGTTGGCGGTGGGTTATGAGAAGGAACAGTAGAGAAAAGGTGTCTTAATACTGCCTGTCCCACCTGGGAGTCAGATCTAGAGTGTGTATCTAGACAGTAGTGTTTTGTAAAGGTGTGCACAGAACTCCAGGTAGCCGCTTTGCAGATGGACTCAAGGGGAACATTTGCAATGAATGCTATGGATGCCCCCGTGCCTCGAGTAGAGTGTGCTCTTGGCCTAAAGGGCAGTTCTCTCTTAGCAAGAGTATAGCAGAGAGTGATGCATTGAACAATCCATCTAGAAATAGTGGATTTTGATACTGCATCTCCTTCTCTTCCTGCTGCCACCGAGACGAAGAACTGATTAGTCTTCCTCAGTGGTCTGGTTCTTTCCATGTAGAACATGACCGCTCTGCGTACATCTAGTGTGTGCAGAGTCCTTTCTCCCAAATTGGAAGGATTTTGAAAGAACGTTGGTAGTTCTATAGACTGGTTTACGTGGAATTTAGAAATAAATTTCGGAGCAAACCTAGGGTGAGTGCGTAGAACCACTTTATCTTTGTGAACTGTAACGAAGGGGTCTAGAATAGAAAGAGCCTGAAGTTCACTTACTCTCCTGATGGAGGTGATAGCTATTAAAAAAGCAGTCTTAAGCGTGAGGTGTTTAAGAGATGCTTTGTGCATGGGTTCGAATGGAGAGCCCATGAGTCTGGTGAGTACCACATTAAGGTCCCATCCGGGAGCTGGGTCAGCTATCGGGGGGTGTATTTCTCTTTACTCCCTCCATGAAGGCCTTTATAACAGGGATCCTCCACCACGACACTTTGAGTAGGGAAGTGGTGTATGCAGAAAGTGCAGCTAGGTGGACTTTAATGGAGTTAAACACTAGACCTGAATCCAATAGGTGGGTGAGGTATAGGACCACATGTGTGGGAGAGCAGTCAATAGGGTTGATGCTTTTACTCCTGCACCAGATGACAAATCTTTTCCACTTGCTAGAATAGCAGTGGCGAGAGTTCGGTTTTCGGGCTTCCCTGAGGATGTCCATGCATCTTTGCGGGAGTTGTAGATGTCCGAACTCTATGATCTCAGGAGCCAAGCTGCTAAGTTCATGTTCTGGGGGCATGGATGCAGCGTCCTGCCTTTGTCCTGAGACAGCATGTTGTACGGGCAGGGGAGTTTTACTGGGGGGGATAGAGACATCTCCATCAAGTGAGCGAACCATGGTTGTCGTGCCCACATTGGGGCCACTAGTATCATGGTCACTTGTTCCTGGTGCATCTTGTGCACCACTTTGTTGAGAAGGGGAGTCGGGGGGGAAAAGCGTAAACAAATTTCCCTGACCATTGCATCGACAGACCGTTCCCTTTGGATTGGTTCTGGGGGTACCTGGAGGCGTAACTTAGGCATTGTGAGTTTTCCAGGGTTGCGAACAGGTCTATTTCTGGGAATCCCCATTGTGTGAAGACGTCGAAGACGATGTCTTCGTGCAGGCGCCATTCGTACTCTTTGGGCAGGGGGAAATCTCTGCTGAGGCTGTCTGCTAGCAGATTGAGTTCCCCGGGTACATGTAGTGATAGTAGGAACATGTCCTGTTTGAGAGCCCACTTCCATATATTCTGGGCCAGCTTGGACAGGCCTGGAGAGTGGGTGCCCCCTTGCTTGTTGATGTAGTACATGGCTGTGGTGCTGTCTGTAAGGACCATTATTGTTTTGCCTTGTAGGTGTTCCTGGAAGGCTTTTAGCGCCTTGAACACAGCTAGTAGCTCCAGTAGATTTATGTGTTTGGATGCTACGTTCGGAGTCCACACTCCGTGAGCAGTCTGATGGGATAGGTGCGCCCCCCATCCTGTGAGGGATGCGTCTGTGGTTAGAGTGGCTTCCGCCGCGGGTGTGGCAAAGGGTTTCCCTTTTTCCATGTTTTCCTTTGTCCACCATCGTAGCGAGAGAAGTAAGGCCTGCGAGACCACAACTAGATCCTCCCATAGTCCGCTGGCCTGACACCACTGGCTGTTGAGCCACTCTTGCATTGGGCGCATGCGCAGGCGCGCGTGAGGTACCAAATAAATACACGACGCCATCATTCCTAGCAAGCGCATTGCTTTGCGTACCGTCACCTCTCGACCGGTTACATATTGAGGGATTTGAAACAGCATGTTTTGGACCCTCTCTTTGGAGGGGAAGACGAGGCCGTCCTTTGTTTGAATTAGAGCCCCTAGGAATTGCTTGATTTGACTGGGGTCTAAACTGGACTTCTTTTCGTTGATGGAGAAGCCCAACTGAACAAAAGGTCTACTGTCTTTTGGGTATTGGAGAAGCATGTTTCGTAAGAATCCCCTGTTATGAGCCAGTCGTCGAGGTAAGGGTAAACTGGGATGGACAACCTGCGCAGGTGGGCCGCTGCCACTGCCAGCACCTTCGTGAATACCCTTGGTGCTGATGCTATGCCGAAGGGTAGCACTTTGAACTGGTAGTGTTTGCCCTCTATCATGAACCTGAGGTATTTTCTGTGCGCTGGCAACATTAAAATATGAAAGTATGCATCTTTCATGTCCAATGTTGTCATGTAATCTCCCTGAGAAAGCAGTGGGATTACTTCCTGTAAGGTTACCATACGAAACTTTTGGGGTTTGATAAAGTTGTTCGCTGGGCGCAGATCTAATACAGGGCGCATGGTTAGATCCTTTTTGGGTACAAGGAAGTACACTGAATAAATACCTTCCGTTACCTGAGATAGAGGCACGACCTCTATGGCTCCTTTTTCCAGCAGTTGTTGTACTTCTTGGAGAAGGATGGCAAGATGTTCCGGTGTCATGCGACGTCCCCTCGGGGGTCTGTAGGATGGGGAACTGTTGAATTCGATACAGTATCCGTGGGCTACGGTGGACAGTACCCAACGGTCTGACGTTATCTCCTCCCATGCAGGAAGAAAGGATGTTATCCGGCCCCCGACCAGTGTTGCATGGGAGGGGACGCGAATCTTCGCGTCACTTGGAGTTGTTGGGGGCTTGGGAGCCTCTGGGGGTGGATCCCCGACCCCTCCCTTTGCCCCGGCGTTGGCCTCTTTGGCTGTACTGCCCACTATTGGTTTGGTAATTGGTGGCAGGGTATTGCTGATGTTGATTTTGTTGTTGGTGTTGGCCACGAAAAAAGCGTTTGTTGCCATAGCCGCGCCTGGTAGTGGGCTTAGAGATTTGGTCGAGAGTCTTGATAGTGTCGAACTCTTTTTTAGCCATCTCTAGGGCTTCATCTACCGCTTTTCCGAAGAGGTTAGCGTCCTCGACAGGTTTATTTATTAAAGACGCCTGTGTCTCTGGTTTAAAGCCTGAGTTGCGCAGCCATACATGGCGCTTTAGGAGTATTCCTTGTACCAAGGAACGTCCTGCTGTTTCTGCCGCGTCCAGAGAGTTTTTAACAATGCTCTGGTTCACTTGGGTTCCTTCGCCAATAGTTGACAGTAGGCGCGTACGTAAAGGCTCCGGTGCTTCCTCGGCGTCTTTTCGCAGTTTGGCCCACTGCGCGTCTGCGTAGCTTGCAAGCAAGGAATTGTTGTTGGCAATTCTTGCTGAGAAGGCAGCCGAGGAAGTAACTCTTTTTGCAAGGGCATATAGCCTCTTGCCCTCCTTGTCAGGGGGTGCCTCACTGGTGGAAAGTGGTACCCCTGCCCTCTTTCTAGTATTAGAAACCACTAGGGAATCAGGAATGGAATGTCCCCTAATGTAGAGGGGGTCTGAGGGGAAGGAGTGAAAAGTTTTTCAATCCGTGGATTGACCCCTCTGATCATAGCGGGAGTGGACAGCGAAGGTATGATCCTTCTCTTCACTGAAGCAAGGAGTGGAATGGTCTGGCTGACCGGGGGTTTTTCCTTAATCACTCTTTCTACAAAGTCCAATTCTGGAGAGAGTTCCCCGGTGTCGAGTTCGAAATGCGCTGCTGCTCTGCGCAACAGTGCATTGAACGTCGGCTGATCGTCAATTGGAGACGTGTTCCTAACTGGAGAATTGTCCGGAGGAGTTAGGTTTAGGACATCAGTGTCGGAATACACTGATGGTGATTGCCAGGGGTGTGAAGGTCCCTCTTCTGGGTTAACCCCGAAGCCTTCTTCTATAATGTCTGTTCTGTCTTCCAGACATTCCTCCTGGTTCTGTTCTTCATTGTCCATGAAATCATCTTCTTCCTCGAAGTCTTGCTCCTCCCCAGTGAGGTCATATACATCTTGGAAGTCTGAGGCTGTGTCCTGCTGGGGATCGACTAACCTCGGATTTTTGGCCCTGGGGTCCTCCTGAGGCCCTTCTCTGGTCCTCTTGTGTGTTTGAGAGGCCTGGGTGCTCATGAACTTTTCCATCCTCTCCATACAGAGGTGGAGTCTTTCCATAGTTTCATGGGGTACCCCAGAGCGGTCTGGCGGGGGAAACATAGGGTTATCTAACTCGAAATGGCTCGACCTCTCCCAAAGCGTCGAGGAAAGTGTCCCGTCGCCCTCCGAAAAACCTTCCGGTGTGTCGGGAGACTCCCTGCCTGAAGGGGGTAGTCCCTGCTTCCCTTCGGGCTTTTTCGGCGTATCCTTTAACTTATGCGTAACGCTCGACGAAATCTTCGGCGTACGCTTTTGGGCGTCGGCTACAGCGATCCTTGCTAAGCTATCGGCGACTCGCTTGTCGGCGACTCGTTTGTCGGCGGAAGCTTGAGTTTTCGACGCTATGGGTATCGAACGCTCTACGGCGGTCTGCGCTTTCTGTTGATGCGCACCGGCCGATGGTTTGGTGGCAGCGCCCTTGTTTGCCGAAAGCCCAGTCGCAGGTCGCGGCTGCGAGAGGGGCTTCGAACCCGAACGGTCCGAGGAGGCCGCCGGTGGAACCTGCGTCTCCTTGGGCGCCGAAGGTCTTTTCGACTTCGTCGAAGAAGAGCCGTGGGTTGTGTGTTTATGTGGATCTTTGTGTGCGTCTGTGTCGCCGGGGTGTTCATCCCCATAAGCAGGGCGTGAGCCGAGCCCGTCGGGGCCGGGGACAGACGACGAAGCGCGTAAGCGCTCCTTAGAGGGGGTTTCGACTTCCGTAGCGGAGGTCGTGTTATCGCGTTCCTCGTCACTGTCGGTGGTAGCAGCGGCGGGTGAACCTTCGGCCTTCGACATCGCGTAGGCCGCCCACCTTTTAACCCTTCGGTCTTTTAGAGTTTTAGGCTTAAGAAGCCGACAAGCCGCGCACCTTTCCTCCTTGTGATCGAGGGGCAAGCAGCGGTTACACCGTGAGTGCTTGTCCTTCCAAGTGAATTTGCCTTTACAAAGTGGGCAAAACCTAAACGGTGTCCTCTCCATAGCCGAGGCAATAAATCGCGATAAACACCCCAAGGGAAAGGAAGGGGAAAGGGAAAGGCATTCTCAGAAAAGACCCAGAGATGTCCCACGACCCCACTCTCCCTACTGTATATGGCCTGCGAGGCCAGGCCACGTGTTCGGCAGCGCCGAAGGATTTCTTCCGCTCGACCCTCCGTCGAAGATTCTTTTCGGCGGAGAACAGCTTACAACTGCGTCGAGGGAGGGATTATAAATATTAGAGAAAACACGACCAGAGGTCGAGGAGTTGCAATGTCTCTCGAGGAGCTCCGCGTGAAGGCGACCAGAAGCTGGGCGGAAAAAAACAATCTGAGGGACCTCGACGCGTGAGGGATTGTGGGTACAACGCACGTCACTATAGGGATAGTGTTTCAGACACGCCTTGTCGACGTCCCCTTTTTTCGACTACGAAAAACAAAATGCAATACTCCGCAGTGACCACTGGATGTCGGACCTATGCACAGCATGTGATTCTAAGCAGATTAACAAACATCAGAATTATGGTTACTCTGGGTGTGCTAAATGGACAAGCTGGTGACAGAATTTTTACCATTTTAAGGTGCATGCCATTTCAGCCTTAGCAGGTTTACGGCATTTGGCTACTGTGGCTAGTGGTTAAAAATGGCATTGCCACAAGGAATTTCGATTGTCCTTTTGCCATCTTGCCTTTTAGCGTACTTTCTGGCATGTGATGCCAGGAAAATCCTCATATGGACTTACGAGTGTGCCAGAAAGCAGAGGCATTTGGCTGCCTACTGGAGGGCTATGTGCGTTTGCTGCCAGGAAGTTGGCTGGGACTGTCTTGTCCCAATGGTGCCAGTGTGTCTGAGTGGTATGCATGAATTATACCGTCAGTGGTCCTGATAGGGGTGTGTGGGTCAGATCCATCATTGGCTAGTGGGAGTTTTCAGCACTTACCTGGCTTTTTGGTTAAGGAAAGTACTCCTGCACCCACTCTGGAGAGATCCTGGAAGTAACTGAAGAAGCCAAGACTTCTCCTCCGCTGCAAGACACACAAGGAGAGCAGAGACCCGTTGGAAGGAGGCCTGGCGACCAACTTCTGCGGCTGTCCTCAAAGAGCCCGGTCTTGGAGGTGATAGTCAGCAGTCCTGCGAGGGAGCTGCGACCCTTGGAGTGAAGGAAACATCCATTCTTAACGTTTGGGCTACTGTGTTGCAAGCGTCGCCAGGCCTGGAACGGGAGGGAGGAGGGCGGGGGTCAATGTTCAGCTTGTGCATTAAAACTTGCCTCTGATATTTCATGGTCCTAGCATCAAGGGGACCTGAGATAGGAGGGAAAGTCTGACCGCAGCAAGTGAATCCCTGCACGTGGCATCGATGCCCGTCTGAAACTGCTTACCTGCATCCAAGTCCTGTTCTGAGATGGGGGCCCTGTATAGAGTTATTTTGCATTCTTCAACTTTGAAGACCTTGTCACCCCCCACCCCTCCCCCCCAACCCTTGGAACTATTCACTCGACACCATAGACCCCATCTTCATGTTTTTCAGCTTCACAAAACTGTATGGCACTTTGCTGAACTTTTGGTCACAAGGCCCCATACATTTAAGGGATGACTTCTTAAGTTAAGATTGAATCTCTGTGGACCTTCACTGCTTATACTAATCTTAACCTTCTGTTTCAGGGGTTTGATAAGCCCTACTCTAGTGATTGTGTATATGTATCATATGTTTATAGTGTTGTGGGATATTACCTGTTGGTAATAATTTACGGGCAAATTAAACAGTGAAAAAGTACGTATTTTTATACCCAAAGTGTGTTGCTTCCCTGTGTGCTCATTGCGGACCCCTTACAAGCTCACCACCTCTTGAGACTTAGCATAGACCACTCACCGGGCTACCTTGAACTGGTTTGGCTACAGCTCCCAGAGTTGTTCCCGTCACAATACTAGGTTGTCCTTCTATACATCTGTCCACCAGGCCAGAGTACAGAAAATCAGTCCCAACAACAAGTACACTTTTTGCAGCCTGCAATTAGTTATGCTGTGAAAGCTTTGCTTTTATCCAGGCTTTAGGGAATGGTACCTACACAACCTTATCCAAATCTAACAAAGTATTCAGATTAAGAGTGCTTTTGTGACAGGTTACAGAAACAAACTTCCTTCTCACAGTACTTCCTTTCAGTAGATCGACCAAGCCCAGTCCCTCAGTACCCCTTCAATCGCAACACTCACCGTGTAGTATTTCAGCTTGCGATTGTGCATGTGAATGATGTTTGTGCAAACTCCATTCAGGAAGTCCTGGGAGTGGGAGATCAAAACCAGAATTCGCTTGAATCTAAAAAAAGAAAGAAAAAAAACAAAAGAAACACAAAAACTCCCATTATACAAATGAATAGTACACAAAACACAGCTAGGCAAAATAAGTCCATAAATAGCCACAATCCAACCCTCACACTGGGTGCCAGGATGGTCACATACCTACTGCATCAGCTCCATCACTCGAAAGCACATCTGCTTTGGCTCCACTTTGCATTCGCTCAGAGACTTTCAGAAAAGAACAAGTTACTTACCCCTGGTAATGTTCTTTCGACTGGATGTTCCTCCCACGTGTTCCTCCCATGTATTCCTCATATTTGACACTTGTTGTCCAGCTTCAGCTGCTTCTGAATTTTTTTTTCTTTTTTCGGCAGAGGGCACGGTGTGTCAATGGCGTCGAGTTGATGTCCCTCCAAGGCCTCCGTCGAGGACGATGTCATCAAAGGCATATATAGCATGTGCAGCGCCCACTGGCCTCAGTTCTGTTTTTCCTCCTCTTGCAGCAGATACCTGTAAAACATGGGAGTGACCGTACTCCACCTTGATGGAACGGAAGCTGTAATAGCATGGGAAATTCCGAGGGGGGGGGGGGGGGTAGGATGGGCGATGAATATGTGGGAGGAACATCCAGTCAAAAGAACGTTACCTGGGCTAAGTAACATGTTCTTTGAATGGATTATGTCCTCCCATGTATTCCTCATCTTTGACAGACTCCCAAAGCAGTATTTGGTTTGGAGGGAGTAAAATTAAAATTCATACATTTTCATGGACTGAGTGAAGGACTGCCTTGCCAAAAGTACCATCCTGACCAAGGGAAGACTCCAGGCAATAATACTTGGTGATCGTGTGGATGGAAGACCAGGTTGCATCTTCAAATGTTTATAATTGGTACGCCCCTTTGAAGGGCTGTAGATGTAGCCATGCCCCTGGTGGAGTGAGCTCTTAAACCTTCAGGAGGATCTTTTCGTGCCAGCCTGTAACATTCGGATATCGCCAGAACTATCCATCTAGATAAGGTCTGTTTGGTAACAGCCTGACCCAGCTTGTGTCCTTTGTATCCGATGAAAAGTTGATCAATTTGTATCATAGACATACTTGAAATGTAAAAGATCAACACCCTCTGAGGGTCTGATCTATGTAGTCTTTCCTCCTCCTTACCAGGATGAGGTGGGGTATAGTAAGAAGGTAAAACAATGTTCTGACCTAAATGAAAATCAGAAATGATTTTGGGCAAAAAAGAAAGGGTTGACCTTTAAAACAACCCTATCCTTGTTGAAGATGGTAAAAGGTGGCTTGGATGAAAGTACCTTCAACTCACTCATGCTACAGGCTGATGTCAGAGCAACCAATAGGATGGTTTAGAAGGTTAACCTTAAGGGACACGTGTGCAGAGGTTCAAAGGGTGCACACATTAGGAAGTTAAAAATCAAATTAAGGTCCCAAATCGTAACCTGGAAAGGAGGTGCAGGGAACACATTAGTGAGCCCTTTTAGAATTTGAGTCACCAGTGGAATTTTGAAAGGGGAACATTCCTCTGACTAGCGCTTAAAAATGAACAGTGCCACCAGGTACCCTTTAATGGTACCAATCTGAAACCCCAATTTAGCCAAGGATAGAAGAAAGGGAAAAACATCAGGTGTTTTACAAAGAAAAGGATCTACATTCTTTTCCTTGCACCAGTTGCAGAATGTATTCCAACAATGGTACAAAGACTTTGTTGCTGGTTTTCTGGCCGAAAGCAACACCTCCATAACGTCATCCATGAGGTCCCAATCCTTATATCCCTGCATTTCAGAAACAAAGCGCGAAGGTTGAGTGTCTTGACCTCTGGATGGAGAACCAGACCCTCCTCTCGCGAGAGAAGGTCCTCCCTTTGTGAAAGACGCATCGGAGGACAGATTACATGTCCAAAAGGTCCGGGTACCACGTCCTCCTGGCCCAATCCACGGCAATTAGAATCATATGTTTCTCAAACCACCTCAACCTCCTGATCACACGAGGAATGATGGGGACTGGAGGAAACGCGTACAGTAGTGGAAATTCCCAGTCCACTACGAACTTGTCTCCTGGAGCTCATTTTGGGGGAAATTCCCTGGAGCAACACAGTTCGCTCTCCTTGTTGACGTTGGTCGCGAACAGGTCCACTTGAGGGGTTCCCCAAAGGGTGAAGATCTCTTGAAGGACTTCCTGAGCTAGTTCCCACTCGTGGGAGACTGCTCTGCCTGCTCAGAGTATCCGCCGCTGTGTTCTCATCTCCGGCTAGGTGAACTGCCTATAGGGAGATTTCTTCTTGAATTGCCCAATAGCAGCGCTGCATTGCATCTCTGCACAGTGGTAGTGACCCTACACTACCTCTTGTTGAGGCAGTGCATGGCCACTGTGTTGTCCGTCATCAGGATATTCTTTCCCTGGACAGACGGCAGGAAGCGAGGAAGGTGCCCGAAACTCCCTGTGCTTAGTCTTCTAGGAGACAGGAATGCACTTCTAGGTGATTGGCCGACTGGCTGTCCGGCAAGGACAGCCACCATCCTAAGTGACTGACAGCTAGGCTGGAATGAATGGGAAAAACCAGCATAATAGGCGAGGCTTTTTGGCTTGCAAGGCAGAGTCGACCACTGGACAAAGGAATCCGAAGAAGAACTTGGAAGAGACACCTGCTGCAACTTCGGGACCGCTGGTTTACCCGGTGAAGCCCTCCTGCTGTGCTGAAGCTCAGAATTTGTCTCGACTAGAGAAGCCCTGCAAGGACGACGTCTCCCCTTGAGTTGGTGTGACCAATCAACTCCAAAGTAAGCCACCTGGGTGGGCATCCTCTCGAAGATGGTTGTATTTCCACTGCAGTTGCTGCTGGAACCGAAGAGCCAGTGAGGAACACCAAATCGTGTGCACTGCTTTTAAGTTGGCCAAGAGCTCCAGGAAGATCCTCCAGACTCCCAGGAAGCAGGACTGACTGAGCATGAGCCACCTGCTCGACCCCAGATGCAAGGTGTTAGGCAGGATGGTATGCACTACAACAACCCTGAACTCCTGGCAATAGGAACCCAACCTTTGGTATAAGGTTGTACTACACAGGTTGGTAGCGTGTTGAGCAGCCAGGCTTATCTCAAGAGGGGTCAATGTGAGCTGTAAGGAAGTTGCACAGAGATTCACAGTGACAAGTATTCAAATAAACACGGTTATAGGTGATAGGATCGAATGCCTTTTTTTCAACAACAAAAGGACGGAAAAAAGGGTCGATTTAAAAAACAAAAATGTAATGGGGGTTCCCCCCAATCCCCTCCCGTTTTCTTTTTTAAAAAAACTTTTTTTGCATACTATACTAAAACAAATATAAAGCATTCAACCCTTTTTTAGATCCCTTGACTGGACACGAATGACAATACATTACTTACCGTAAAAGCATTTGATGGTTGTATCTGCTTAGATTCACATGCTGTGCATATTGCGACATCCAGTGGTCACTGCAGAGTATTGCATTTTGTTTTTCGTAGTCGAAAAGGGGACGTCGACAAGGCGTGTCTGTAACACTATCCCATAGTGACGTGCAGTGTACCCACAATCCCTCACGCGTCGAGGTCCCTCTGTATTTTTTCTGCCCTGAGGGAGCCTATTAGACGTGAGTACCGAAAAGAGAGACATAAAGGATGTCTATGTTCCTTCCATCCGAGCGGGGAGGAAGGGTGGGTGTATGTGAATTTAAGCAGATACAACCATCAGAAATGCTTTTACGGTAAGTAATGCATTGTCTTTCTGATGTTTGTTAATCTGCTTAGAATCACATGCTGTGCATAGACTAGCGAGCAGTACCCGGAGTTGGAGGTGGGTTGTGAGAAGGAACGGTAGAAAAAAGATGTCTTAATACTGCTTGTCCCACCTGGGAATCAGATCTAGAGTGGGCACCTAGACAGTAGTGTTTTGTAAAGGTGTGTAAAGAACTCCAGGTTGCTGCTTTGCAAATGGACTCAAGAGGGGCATTTGCAATGAATGCTATGGAAGCCCCACTGCGAGTAGAATTTGCTCTCGGCTTGAAGTGTAGTTCTCTCTTAGCAAGGTGTAACTGAGAGTGATGCATTGGACAATCCATCTAGATGTAGTGGATTTTGAAACTGCATCTCCTCTTCCTGCTGCCACCGAGACAAAGAACGGATTAGTCTTTCTCAGAGGTCTAGTTCTTTCCATATTAAAACATGACGGCTCTGCGCACATCCAGTGTATGCAGGATCCTTTCTCCCAAATTTGAAGGGTTTTGAAAGAACGTGGGTAGTTCTATTGACTGGTTGACATGGAATTTAGAAAATAATTTTGGTGCAAACCTAGGGTGTGTGCGTAGAACCACCTTATCCTTGTGAACTGTTACAAAGGGGTCTAGTACAGAGAGCGCTTGTAGTTCACTCACTCTCCTAATGGAGGTGACAGCTACTAAGAAAGCAGTTTTAAGAGAGGTTCTTAAGGGATGCTTTGTGCATGGGTTCAAAGGGTGAGCCCATAAGCCTGGTAAGTACCACATTTAGGTCCCATCCAGGAGCTGGTTAGCTATAGGAGGGTGTATTCTCTTTACTTCGTCCATGAAGGCTTTAATAACTGGGACTTTCCACCATGACACGGAGTTGAGAAGTGATGTATGTGGCAAGTGCAGTTAGATGAACTTTAATAGAATTAAAGACCAGCCCCGAATCTAATAAGTGAGTCAGGTAAAGAACAATCTGTGTGGGAGCGCAGTCAACAGGGTTGATGCTCTTACCCTTACACCAGATGACGAATCTCTTCCACTTGCTAGAATAGCAGTAACAACTGGTTTTCTAGCCTCCCTAAGAATGTCCATGCATCTTTGAGGGAGCTGTAAATGTCCAAATTCTATGACCTCAGGAGCCAGGCTGCTAAGTTTATGGTCCGTGGGCATGGGTGTATCGTCTTGCCCCTGTCCTGTGACAGCATGTTGTACAGGCAGGGTAGTTTCACCGGTGGAGATGAGACAAGTTTATTCAGAGACCGTTCCCCTTGGATCGGTTCTGGGGATACCTGGAGGCGTAATCCGGGCATTGAGAGTTCTCCAGAGTTGCGAACAGATCTATTTCTGGGAATCCCCATTGTGTGAAAACGAAGACGATGTCTTCTTGCAGCTGCCATTCGTACTCTACGGGCAGAGGGAAGTCTCTGCTGAGTTTGTCTGCTTGCAGATTGAGTTCCCCTGGTACATGTTGTGACAACAACAGGAACAGGTGTTTGAGAGCCCACTTCCAGATGTTCTGGGACAGCTTGGACAGTCCTGTGAGTGCCCCCTTGCTTGTTCTGGTAGTACATGGCTGTGGTGCTGTCTGTGAGGACCATCACTGTCTTCCCTTGCAGGTGTGCCTAGAAAGCCTTCAGTGCCTTGAAGACCGCTAGCAGTTCCAGCAAGTTTATGTGTTTGGAAGCTACACTCAGAGTCCAAACTCCATGTGCAGTCTGATGGGATAGGTGAGCCCCCCCCAGCCTGTGAGGGATGCATCTGTGGTTAGAGTGGCTTCCACTGCGGGGTGGCGAATGGTTTCCCTATTACCAGGTTTTCCTTCGACCACCACCGTAGCAAGAGAACCAAGGCTTGCGAGACCACCACTAGATCGTCCCATTGTCCGCTGGCCTGACACCACTGGCTGTTGAGCCAGTCTTGCATTGGGCGCATGCGCGCGATGTACCAAATATATACACGACGCCATCATTCCTAGCAAACGCATTGCTTTGCGTACCGTCACCTCACAACCGGCCACATATTGAGGGATCTGAAACAGCATATTTTGGACCCTCTCGTTGGAGGGGGAAGACAAGGCCGTCCTTTGTTCGAATTAGAGCCCCTAGGAATTGTTTGATCTGGCTGGGGTCTAGGCTGGACTTCTCGATGGAGAAGCCCAGTTGGAACAAAAGGTTTACAGTCTCTTGGGTATTTGAGCAGCATGTCTCATAAGAATCCCCTGTTATGAGCCAATCGTCGAGGTAAGGGTATACTGGGATGGACAACCTGCGCGGGTGAGCCGCTGCTACTGCCAGTACTTTTGTGAATACCCTCGGTGCAGACGCTATGCCGAAGGATAGCACTCAGAATTGGTAGTGTTTGCCCTCTATCATGAACCCGAGGTATTTTCTGTGCGCTGGCAACATTAAAATATGAAAGTATGCATCTTTCATGTCCAGTGTTGTCATGTAATCTCCCTGTGAAAGCAGGGGTATTACTTCCTGTAAGGTCATCATACGAAATTGAGGTTTGACAAATTTGTTCGCTGTGCGCAGATCTAATACAGGGCACATGGTTAAGTCCGTTTTGGGTACAAGGAAGTACACTGAATAAAAACCTTCCGTTACCTGTGATAGAGGCACAGCCTCTATTGCTCCTTTTAGTAGCAGCAGTTTTACTTCTTGAAGGATGGCGAGGTGCTCCGGTGATAGGCGTCGTCCCCTTTGGGGGGTCTGTACGTGGGGGACCGACTGAATTCTATGCGGTAACAACGGGCGGTCTGATGTTACTCCCTCCCATGCTGGTAGGAAAGTTGTTAACCGGCCCCTGACTGGCGATGCATGGGAGGGGAGCCGAACCTTCGGGTCATTTGGTGTTGGTAGCCGGGGAACCTCTGGGAGTGGGGCCCCAACCTCTACCCTTGTCACGGTGTTGTCCTCTTGAGTGTATTGGCCACTGGTTTCCTGAGTAGAGGACGAGTTGCCTGCAGTGTACTGCTGTTGACGTTGACCTCGAAAAAAGCGTTTGTTGCCGAATCCTCGCTTATTGGGAGGCCTTGAGATCTGGTCTAAAGTCTTTAGGGTGTCGAAATCCTTCTTAGTGGTCTCCAGTGCGTCGTCCACCGCTTTCCCAAAGAGGTTAGTATCCTCGATTAGATTGTTTGAGTGACGCCTGGGTCTCTGGCTTAAAACCAGAGTTGCAGAGCCAGACATGACGCTTCAGAAGTATCCCTTGGACTAAAGAACGGCCAGCCGTTTCTGCAGCATCAAGTGTGTTTTTAATGATGCTCTGGTTAACCAGAGTTCCTTCCGTTACAGTGGTTAACAAGCAAGTTCGTAAGGGCTCAGGGACTTCCAAGGTCTTGAGGTAACTTCCCCCACTGGGCATCAGCATAACTAGCCAGTAAGGTATTATTGGCAATTCTGCTGGAAAAAGCTGCCGAGGCTGTAATTCTCTTACCCAAGGCGTAGAGTTTCTTTCCTTCCTTCGCTAGTTGATAGCGGAACCCCTGCCCTTTACCTTGTGGTAGTTACCACTAAGGAATCTGGTATTGAGTGACCCTTGGGTCCGAAGGAGAGCGAGTAAAAAGTTTTTCAATTCTTGGGTTGACCCCTCTAACCAACGCAGGTGTAGACAGCGATGGGAAGATTTGTCTCTTAACTGAGGCGAGGAGGGGAATGGTCTGGCTAGTGGGAGGTTTTTCCTTAACGATTTCTTCTACAAAATCAATATCAGGAGTAATTTCCCTAGTTTCAATTCCAAAGTGCGCTGCTGCTTTCCGTAGAAGCGCATTGAAAGTAGGTTGTCATCTATAGGTGACTGGTTCCTGACCGGTGTGGTTTGAGGAGAGGAAAGGTTCAGGATCTCAAGGTCTGTAGACGCTGACTGCCAAGGCTGTGAGCCACCTTCATCTGGGTCTTCTTCGAAGCCCCCCGCCCACACGTCAGGGTTTTCCGCAAAACCCTGAGGTTCTGTTGGTCTTCACTATTTAAGAACTCCTCATCCTCTTGGAAGTGAGTCTTCTTCAGTGAGATCATAAGTATTAGTCTCCTCTTGAAGGGGGTCAAATAGTCTAGGATATTAACCCCCTAGTTCCTCATGAAGTACCTCCCCTGGCCTCTTGGGAGTTTTATGTTCAGGAGTGGACATAAATCTATCCAGCTTGTCCATACAGGATTGCAATCCCTCAAATGTCCAATGTGATAACCCAGAACGGTCTGGAGGCGAAAAGGGAGGCTTCTCTGCCTGTAGCCGTCTAGATCTGTCCCATAACGTCGAGGATAAAGTCCCTGCGCCTTCTGAGAAACCTTCCGGTAAGCTAGGGCCTTCCTTCGATGGCGGGAGCAGTCCCTGCCTCCCTTCCGGCATTCTCAGCGTCTCCCTGGCCTTGTGAGCAGGGTTCGGCGTATCACTCGCCGTCCGTCTCTGGCCGTCAGTGGAAACTATAAGAGCCAAGCTCTCGACGATTAATTTCTCCGTCGAGGGTACGTCTGGCGTCATGCTGGGCAGTGCAGAGTCTCTTCCGGCGACGGTCCCACTCTTACGAGGCGCGTCGCCTGGCGTTTTGATGGTAGCGCCCTTGTCTGCAGGTAGCCTAGTCACTACTCGCGTCTGTCGGGGAGGGCTTGTGACCCTTACGGTCGGTGGACGACGCCGGTGGGCCTGGCGTCTCCGTTGGCGCAAGGGCTTTCTTCGACAAAGAAGTGCCGTGGGTTGTGTGCTTATGTACGTTTTCTGTGTTTGTCCGTATCGCCGGGGTGTTCAAACTCATAAGTAGGGCGTGAGCCGAACTTGTCGGGGCCAGGGACAGACGCTGAGGAGCGAGTACGCTCCCTATAGAGGTCTACAACCTCCGAAACAGAGGTCCGGTTATCACTGTCCTTGTCACACTTGGCGGCGGCAGCGGCGGGTGAGGAATCGGCTCTAGACCTAGCGTAGGCTGCCCACCTCTTGACCCTGCAGTCCTTTAAAGTTTTTGGGCGAAGAGGTTTACAGGCCGCACAGCCGACCTCGTTGTGGTCGAGGGGTAAGCAACGTTTACACCGCTTGTGCTCATCTTTCCATGTGAATTTGCCCTTACAGCATGGGCAAAATCTAAACGGAGTCCTCTCCATAGCTGAGGATACAATTAAAGGTGATAACGACCCCGAAGGAAAGGGGGGTGAAAGAGAAAGGCATTCTTAGAAGAGAAAGAAATGTCCCACGACCCCCACTCTCCCTACTATTTTAGGCCGGGCCACGTGTTCGGCAGCGCCGAAGGATCTCTTCCATCTACCGCCGTCTAAGTTCTTACTCAGCGGTGCAGCATCTTTGCCGTCGAAGGAGGGATCTAATGTAATGTATAATAAATAACGATCAAAGGGTCGAGTAAATGTTTTGCAATTTCTCTCGAACAAGCTCTGCGTTAAAGCGACCAATATCTGGGCGGAAAAAAACAATCTGAGGGACCTCGACGCGCGAGGGATTGTGGGTACACTGCACGTCACTATAGGGATAGTGTTACAGACACGGCTTGTCGACGTCCCCTTTTCGACTACGAAAAACAAAATGCAATACTCCGCAGTGAGCACTGGATGTCGGACTATGCACAGCATGTGATTCTAAGCAGATTAACAAACATCAGAAAAACACTTATACACAAGTTATCTTGAATAAACAATTATTAATTTATTAGTCAGTTAGAATAAGCCTTCTTCAGAAGGGGGCCAATATAACAGTAACACTCAAATACACTTCAGAAATACACACTCTTAATATTTCTAAATCAATAAGTACACTTTTGGTATGGCCCAAAAACACTACCTACACCCTCAGGTGACTCCAATAGTCAGGGTGCTGGGGACATTAATATATAACTGTTACATTTAGAATCAGACTTAAGAGTTTGTCAAAAGAGCAAGGTTACTAGGACACAAGAGATCTCACAAATATCTCTTAAAGCAGATAAGTACTTTTGTAAACCCCCAATGCAAAGTTAGTGAACCCTTTCCAGGAAGGAAAACCAACATTCACATAGGGAAGAAGTCATTCAGGGAGCCAGGCTAAGCCAAAGTCAATTTGAGCAAACGTCTAGGTGAAACTGAAGCACTTCAGTGGTAGGTACACAGCCTTGCACAAGGTTTTAAAAGTCTTTGTAGCTAGAAGAATTCAAAGTAGGGCCACAAGCTGTTTAGGCTTGTGAAGTAAAGAAGCTTTCAGCAACTCTACAGAGCAACCACAAGTCTCACCAACAGAGAACAAGTGTAGCTACACGACAAGAGGTAAGTTCTCTTAGACTGTACTGTACATTTAGGTTGAAGAAAAATGCAGCAGATGACCTGTTCCTGTACAGCTCTGCAGTTCCTGGTGTTCCTGGGCCTCAGTCGTGGGGATAAGATGGAGGACTTCTGGGGACTCCTGCACAGCAATGGGACAGTTACCGACCGCAACCGGCAATCTTCAAACAAGTGGCACTACAGTGTTTCAGCTTTTCGCGTCTACCGCTAATAGCAAAACTGCGGTTTCTGGCTGTCGAGATGGACTTCCCTTGCATCTGGTGTCCAGCATTCTGTTGAGGTGGCTCAGGCTCGGTCAGTCCTGCTTCCTGGGAGTCCGGAGGATCTTCCTGGAGCTCTTGGCAAACTTAAAAGCAACGCACACAATCTGGTGTTCCGCTCCCTGGCGCTTCGGTTTCCAGCATCAACACTGGGGAAATTCAACCAGCTCCGAGGGGATGTCCAGGTGGCTTACTTTGGAGTAGATTGGTCCCACCAACTCAAGGGGAGAAGTCGTCCTTGCAGGGGCTTCTCTGTCGATGCAAATTTGGAGTTTCAGCGCAGCAGCAGAGCTTCACCGGGCAAACCAATGGTCCACGAGTTGCAGCAGGCGTCCTCTTCAAGTTGTTCTTCGGTTCCTTCGTCCAGTGGTCGAATCTGCCTTCGAAGCCAAAAGCCTAGCCTTTTATTCAGGTTTCTCCCATTGATTCCAGCCTGGCTGTCAGTCATCCAGCAGGGTGGCTGTCCTTGCCGGACAGCCAGCCGGCCAATCACCTAAGAGTGCATTCCTGTGTCCTAGGAAACTAAGCACAGGGAGTTTCAGGCACCTCCCTCGCATCCTGCCCCCGCCTGACACCCTGGAGCCAAAAGCAGGCTTCACTCGTGAATCTGCCAAAGGCAAAGCCAACAAAGGGACCAAACCTGGTTTGGCGTGCAGAGTAAATCCCCAAGAAGGACCTTTCCAAGAAGAAATGGCGAAAAAAGGCCAGGGCCATTTTGACAAAAATGGCACCCTTGGGTGCTTTACTGCAGCTGCAAACGCAGCCTGCGGTAAATGCACACAACTGTAGTTAAAAGTAAACCAGTGCCACCAGCCATTCATCGAGGAAAGAGTAACAGAAATGTTACATGAGAAGCTAGACAAAAGGGGATACAAAGTAACCCCTCCAGCAACCAATTGTAAGATAGTGTGTGCTGGGTCTAGAAAGTTACAAATGTAAGTAAAGTCAATTTCACTTTACTGCTCTTGGAAACAGTAGTTTATCCAAGAGAAGGTATTCAAACTTTTGGGAAGTCTGAAAGACACGGAAGGTGTAGATGATGCCCATGGAGTTTGTCAGACTCCACGAGCAAAAGAAAAAGGTCTCTCTCTCCAAGTTAAAAAATCAAGTAATCAAAATACAGCAAAGTTGCTGGGGGTCTCTAAGGTAGAAGGAATTAGCACATTTCTGAGAATTCTCCTTAACAGTTACCAAAAGTACTTACCTGCTTCAGAATGTTTGTGAGATCTCTTGTTTTGTTCTAATAACCCTTTTAAGTATTGCTCTAAATGCAACAGTGATATATTAATTTCTAGTGTCCAAGCTATTTATGTCACCTGAGGGTGTAGGAAGTGACTGTGCCGTCCCAAAAAGGGTCTTCACTCATTTAGAAACAAAGTTTACAGTACTGAGGTTTATTTGTGTGTTTCTATTATATTGCCCCTTCTGAAGAAGGCTTACTCAAACTGACTTATGCCAAAGGTTGGGTTCCTATTGCCAGGTGGTCAGGGTTGTTGTAGTGCACCCAAAGGGTACTGCATACAATCTTGCCTAACAGTCCTTCGGTATCAATATGGGTGTTAAGATTCCCATTTATGTGAATGTTTCCCTCCTGTTGTGCAACCCCACCCAACTTTCTTCTGCTGTTTAACACCATAGTCTGACTTTGCCAGTGGAGCACAGCCTTTAGCTGCACTCCCCTGGGCTTTTCACTCACTTGGTTATGGAGATCCTGCCATGCGCTTAAAGACAGTCAGTACTGGGAGACTGTTTCCCTTTCCAGTGTTGCAACTTTTCTGCAACATGTTAGAAGTTCACCATGTACCTTACAGTACAGTGCGCTTGGGTCCTCCTGTCATTTACCAGGGCCCTGGACACCCTCAAAGGATTTTTTTTTTTTTTTTGGAGAAGTGCAAGTGTGCCTTGGACAGGGCTGGTGGCAGCTTACCTTATATATTTGTAACCCTTTCCTGCCATGCAAACTGTGTTTACCGCGCGTTTGGCACAGAAAGGTGGCCTGGCTCCAAAATGGCCATGCCACAAGGTTTTGTCCTGTCCCTTGGACATATTGCCTCTTCACCTTCCCCCGGTCGAGCCAACCCCGATCAGTCCTTATTTGGGCATGCATTCTCCTGCGAAACACCAAGCTTTCGCTGGCTTCTGCATGCCTTCTGTGTGCTCTCAGGATGTGGGTTGGACTGTCTGGTTACAATACACATACTGGGTGCCAGAGAGTCTGGTGAGCGGTGAATGAGTGGCCCACGTATGGTGTGCCTGTATGTGAGCAGATCTCCCATTGGGTCCTCTTCATTTTGGCGCGAAGGAGATTCTGGATAAGGAACAAGTTACTTACCTGTAACTGTTGTTCTCCAGCATGGGTCTGGCATGGATTCACATGCTCATGAATATTCCCCGTCGTCAGGCTGGGAATCCTCGGTAAAGAAAAAACCAGTATCAGTTTCGTTTCTGATCTGTCTTTCGTAGTAATAAACAAACACTGGTCTCTGCGTCATACTGACCACAGCCAATGACTGCCCTCTACCTAAGCACCGCCTCTGGCAGCCATCTTCAGATTTGGAAGCACGTGAAGTGGCAGTATGACCAAGTGAAGAGCCGCAGAGGGGTAGGCGGGAGGGTTCGCATGTGAATCCATGCCAGACCCATGCTGGAGAACAACAGTTACAGGTAAGTAACTTGTTCCTTCTCCAGCATGGGGTCTGGCATGGATTCACATGCTCATGAATAAAGAATACATAGCAGTACACACATGCACAACCACGGGAGGTGGCAAAGGCTCAACATTAAGCATCTTACCTCCTCACCAGGCTCACCTCAGGCGAACAGGTTGCGCAGCACTGCTTGGCCGACCCTGGACTCCTCCCTGGAATCCCGGTCGACGCAGTAGAATTTCGTGAAGGTGTGCGTCGACCTCCACGTAGCAGCCCTGCATATGTCCAGCAGGGGCACACCAGATAGGAACGCCGTGGTAGCTGCGATCGCTCTGGTGGAATGGGCTCTCGGACGGCCAGGCAGCGGTCGGTTTGCCAACCGATGACAGTACATGATACAGCCGGAGAGCCATCTGGAAATGGAAGCCTTCGAGAGAGCCTTCCCCTGATTGACAGGTCCAAAGTTCACAAAGAGTTGTGACGTCTTCCGAAAACACTTCGTGCGGTCTACGTAGAACTTCAGCGCTCTAGCCACATCCAGCGAGTGCAAAGTCCTCTCAGCCGGCGACGAAGGCGACGGGAAGAACACAGGCAACACCAAGGGTTCGTTGAGATGGAAGTCCGACGGCACCTTGGGCATGAAAGAGGGGTGCGTCCTGAGCACTACCCTCGTGTCGTGGAAAGTCAAGTACGGGGCCTTGCAGGAAAGGGCCTGGATCTCTCCCACTCGTCGTGCGGAGGTGATGGCCACAAGAAAAGCTGTTTTCCACGATAGAAACTTCAACGGGGCCGAGTGCAGAGGCTCGAACGGAGGTCCCATGAGCTTGGTCAGCACCACGTTGAGCTCCCACGCCGGGGCCGGAGCCTTCACCGGCGGGAACGATCTGAACAGTCCCTTCATGAACTCTTTCACCAGACGATGAGACCACAAGGACGTCCGCCCCGTGGTTCTGGTGTATCGGGAGATCGCAGCAAGATGAATCTTGATGGACGCGTGTGCCAGACCAGCTTTGGCCAGCGTCAGCAGGTACGGCAGTACTTGGGGAGCCGTAATCCGTAGAGGGTTAATCTTCTGTGCGTGGCACCAGACAGAGAACCTCTTCCATTTGTGTCCGTAGCATTTAAGAGTCGAGGACGCCCTGGCCTTTGCAAGAACCTCTCTGCAATCGGCCGGTATGTCGTATCCTCCAAACTCTAGCGCTGCAGGAACCAGGCCTGCAAGTTCAGCGACTTCGGGTCGTGGTGGAGGATGGCGCCTCCTTCCCTGGAGAGTAGATCCGCGTCCGCCGGCAGCTTGATCGGCGGGGACGCTGACAAGTCCAGAAGGTCCGGGAACCATATCTGCCTCGGCCATGCAGGTGCGACGAGGATCATCCTGCACCGTGACCTCTTGAGCTGGTTGACGAGCCGGATTAGCAGAGGCAAGGGAGGGAACGCGTAGAGGAACAGGCCCTCCCAGGGGAACGAGAAAGCATCGCCCATGCTCCTCGTCTGGGGAAACCTGCTGGCGAACCTCCGGCACTTGGTGTTCGTCGCCGTCGCGAACAGGTCGATCTGGGGTGTGCCCCACCGTCGGAAGAGGCGATCCACCAGATCCTGCCGTAGTTCCCACTCGTGGCACGAGCGCAGCTCCCTGCTGAGTGAGTCGGCGATGGTGTTTTTTATCCCTGCCAGATGAAACGGCACCAGAAAAATCCCTTGGGCGACAGCCCAATGCCACAGGTCCTGCGCCTCCTTGGACAGCGCTGGGGACCTGGTTCCGCCCTGTTTCCTGATGTAAACCATGGTGGTGGTGTTGTCGGTGAAGATCCTCACCACCTTGCCCTTGAGGGACGGAAGGAAGGACCTGAGGGCCCAAAACACTGCACGGAGCTCCAGGACGTTGATATGCAGGGACTTCTCCGTCGGGAGCCAGAGTCCCCTTGCGTGCAGATTTTCGGTGTGCGCTCCCCACCCTTCCAGGGAGGCATCCGTGGTCACAGTCTCCTGGTGGGCTGGGGTCTGGAAGTCCATGCCCGCCGTCAGATGCGCGCGGGTGCCCCACCACCGTATCGCTCGTCGGAAACTCTCGTCGAGCTTGATCCTTTCCTCGAAGCTGCCCGTCGTCTGGATCCAGCGCGCATCCAGGAATTCTTGCAACGGGCGCATCCGGAGCCTGCACATGGGAATGAGGTAGATGCAGGAAGACATCATCCCGAGGAGGGACTTGATGGACCTCACCTTGGCCGCGTCGGCCACCAACATCCGTTGCACCTTGCCCAAGATGGTCCTGGTCCTCTCCTCCGACGGGGAGGCCAGAAGGGACACTGTGTCGAGCCTCGCTCCCAGAAACAGTGCGACTTGCGCGGGCACCAGGTGGGATTTGGCGTAGTTCACGGAGAATCCCAGGTCCGTGAGGAGTTGGACGGTCCTTGCCGTGTGGACCACGGCGAGCTCCCTCGTCTTGGCGCGGATGAGCCAGTCGTCCAGGTAGGGGTAGACGTGAATCCCCTCGCGGCGCAGCTGCGCCGCCACCGGTGCGAGGCACTTGGTGAATACCCTGGGTGCCGACCGTAGTCCGAAGGGAAGGGCTTTGAACTGGTAATGACGCCCTTGGACCACGAATCTGAGGAATTTTCGGTGCCCCTTTAGGATGGGAATGTGGAAGTAGGCATCCTCCAAATCCAACGACGATAGGAAGTCTCCTTCCTCCAGCTGACCCAGGACGTGCTGGAGGGTGACCATCCGGAACTTCTGCGCCTTGATGAACTTGTTCAGACGTCGCAGGTCTAGGATGGGGCGCCATCCTCCCGTCTTCTTCACGAGGAAGTATCGCGAGTAGACTCCGGAGCCCCGAAGCCTCTTTGGGACGAGTTCGATGGCGCCCTTTCTGAGCATCGCCTTTACCTCCAGGAGAAGTTGAGGGACGTGAAGTTCTTTCCTGGCCACGGGGGGGACGCGCGGGCACCTTCTTTGAAACTCGAGCGCGTGGCCCCGGGCCAGGGCGTCCAGCACCCAACGGTCGGTGGAGATGGACTCCCACACGCTGACGAAGCCCGCCAGCCGGCCTCCCACCGGGGTGCTTCGGTGGGGGCCCGACCCCACGGCCGGTTCAATCCTGCTTGGACGCGGCCTTGCCGCCTTGACGACGACGGCGGGGTCCGCTAGACTTGCCTCGTCCTCTGTAGGCCTCTTGCGACGACGAGCGGGCCGCTTGACGGTAGGA
Source organism: Ambystoma mexicanum (assembly GCF_040938575.1). Taxonomy (NCBI): domain Eukaryota; kingdom Metazoa; phylum Chordata; class Amphibia; order Caudata; family Ambystomatidae; genus Ambystoma; species Ambystoma mexicanum. The sequence goes on along the minus strand of NC_090923.1, from coordinate 1,451,202,706 downwards.
AGCGAAACCGCCGCCGGAACCTTTGGAGGCGCCCTTGCCTCCGCCGCTCCGAAAGGGCGTTCGTCGTTGCTGCAGGACTCCAAGGGCCCTGGCCGTCTCAGTATCCGCCTTGATGGCCTGAAGGGAATCGTCCACTGTCTTCCCAAACAGGTTGTTCCCGTCGAAGGGCATGTCCAGGACTCTGGTCTGGACGTCCTGCCGAAAGTCTGTAGCTTTGAGCCATCCACGACGTCGAAGGCAAACGCCGTTGCCCAGCTGGCGGAACCCAGTGTCGGCGATGTCCGTCGCCACGGTGATGGCGTGGTCCGACGCCACCTCACCTTCCTGCAGGATCTCAAGGGCCTCCGCCCTCTTGTCGTCCGGCAGAAAATCCAGCAGGGGAGCTATCTTGTACCAGAGCTCCCTGTCGTAGCGGGCCACGATAGCCAAGGCGTTGGCCGCTTTAATCGTCGTCGCTGCCGACGAGATGACTCTACGTCCCATAGCATCCAATTTCTTTCCCTCGCCGTCCGGCGGGGAAGATGATGTGGAGGCCGCACCCCCCCCCCGCTTTCTTCCTGGCTGCCGCGGAGACGACGGAGTCCGGGGTAGGCTGCGCCCGGAGGCATAGGGGGGCCGTGTCCGGGACCCGGTACTTTTTCTCGTACCGGTCTCTTCTAGCTGGCGTCGTGGAAGGGTTCTTGAGGAGGGAAAGGCCCTCATCCCAAATGTCGTCCAACAGAGGCACTGCGAGGACCGTCTTCCTCTTGGCCTCGCGCCGCTGATAAAGGAAGCCTTCCTTTTTCTTCTCCTCAGGGCAGAGTTGGAAAAGCTCGGAAGCCCTGGAGATCATGGAGTGGAAAGATCCGATCTCGTCGGGCGGAGAAGCCCTGGTGGGAGGCGACGACGGAAAATCCTCGTCGTATGCCTCGTCGTCCGTACCCGTCGCTGCCGTGTCAGTCCCCGTATCATCCCCTCAGGTGGACGGGGAGGAGGGCTGGACGGGGCGCGACGGTTGAAAAGGAGGTGGTGGATGGATCCTTCTTTTCTTGGTAGGGGGAACACCAGAAGGTCCCGGTTCTGGATCCCCCGACGGGAGAGGTTCCTCCGTCGGTAACGGTAGCCTCGTCCTTATCTCGGAGCATAAGGACTGTATGGCCAACAAAATGGCCGCCGAGTTGTCTTGCGGCGCTGGCAGAGGGGAATCCGACGGGCGAGCAGGGGCCCCGTCGGTATCCTCGACGATGTCGTCGTCACCTGCGTCGGGGTCCATTCCGACGGGCTGGCCTTCTTCCACGCCTAGGCCGTGGCTTAAGACCTCGATCAGCTCCTCTTCTGAGGTTGAGGCCGAATCTACGACGACGCCCTGCCCCCCCTTCTTCCCCACGGAGGGTTTCACGGGGGTCCTATCGATGGGCACAAAGGAAGACTCCCTCCGCGGAGGCAGGGAGATTCTGGGCCCTGAGGTCGCCACCACTGGTGTAGCCACCACAGGCTGAGCCAGGGCCGCCGCGACCGTTTCGATAGAGGGCTTGGTCGGATGGATCAAGGCCTTCACCACCTTAGGTGCGCTCACCGCCTTATCCTTGAGGGAGGGGGCACTGCCACGCTCCTCCTCTGCCTTAGAGCTCGACCGGGGCCTCTCCAGGAGCTTCGCCGGGTGCTCGGCCTTCCTCTTACCCGACCCAGAGCGTTGGCTCGTGGTTGATGGTGCCGGGGAGGGTGCGCCCTGCCTGGCGCCCGTAGAGCCCGACCGTTCGGCGCTCCCGGTGCCAGCGGACTCGCGGTGCTTGGCCTTATGTTGGGCCCCCGTCGCCGGGGCGCCCTCAAAGGTCTTAGAAGACCGCTCGGATTTCTTCTTCTTCTCGCCAGACGGGCTCTTACCCTCCAGCCAGTTGGCGAGACGTTGATGGCGGTCCTTCATGGTCCGTTCCGACATGTTGCCGCAAAACGCACAGTCCTTCTCCACGTGCGTCTTGTCCTCATGAAGGCAGTAAAGGCAGAAAGAGTGTTCGTCCTCCTTGAAGACGTTCTGCAGCTGGCATCCAGGGCAGACCCTGAACAGCTTTCCGGGCGTCGAGCTTCCCTTCTCCTGGGCCATCTCCGAGACCGGGCCTGAGAAGCTTCTGGAGTCCTCCGAAGCGTAGCTCGACGAAATCTTCACCCTTGAGGGGCACAGATGAATCCGACACGGGTCCCCGTTGATCGGATGTAGGATCGGTGGAGCTTGAGGCTCTTTTGACCGAAAGAATCGAAGTTTTTTTGTGAAAAAGCGCGAAAAAAGCACTAACGCTCGAGAGCAATAGCACGAGGATCCCAACACATGAACGTGCGGTAAAAATCTGAAGATGGCTGCCAGAGGCGGTGCTTAGGTAGAGGGCAGTCATTGGCTGTGGTCAGTATGACGCAGAGACCAGTGATTGGTTATTACTACGAAAGACAGATCAGAAACGAAACTGATACTGGTTTTTTCTTTACCGAGGATTCCCAGCCTGACGACGGGGAATATTCATGAGCATGTGAATCCATGCCAGACCCCATGCTGGAGAAGAGAAGGATCCAAACACCCATACCAACTAGATCTCTTGCGTTCTCACCGAATGAAGGATAGAATCCAAGCATCCTGAAACAAAGAAGCCAAGTCGAGAAACTGCTGGTGACCCGCTAGAAGGTTTGGCACCCTGAGCCTGCTATTGTCCTGCTCGACTCCTCGGCATCTGATCGAACTAGAAGGTAGACGCTTCGAACCATTTGAATAGTGAGACCAACTATTCTCTGCACCTTCATCAAACCCTGCAAGTAAGCCTTCTCAAAAGTGTCCCTGGGCCAACCAGTGGCCTGACCAGCTTGCGCAGGACCTTTGCTCCAACACTGCCGCCGTTTCGAGGAGACCTTTGAAACTTGGTATATCGCAAGCTCTGTGTTCACAGCACTTTTACACCAAATTTTGTACACTTGCCGTTCCCAACTCTGAAGAAAAGAGCGCCCGAACTGGAGTAACCCAATATAACTAATGTGAAGCAGTAGTGTGCTTAATGCAGCACTAGGTCTAGCATTGACTATCTAAAGTGTCATGCATAAAATGGTAAGAGATAATTGTCCATGTTTTAGTAAATGACAATCAGACACACTGTTGCTAAAGTGGCCTAGTAGTAGAACATCTAACCGTCCCAAAGACGGTCAGTGCTGAGACTCTTCTGGAATGCTAGTATTTTTACAATTTCACACATCACCTTATAGTGAAGTGCAGTTACAATATTTTCAACATTTTACCTAATGGCGTTTTGGTTACTTTGACAATGTGCCCAAGACATGGTGGTACCTCTGTGAATTTTACCACTTCTGATAATTTTCCCCAGGCACTTTTGCATTTACCACACTGGCTACTAAAGGTGGCATACACCATAAAATGACAGTCCGAGGAGCTTTTCACTTGTTGTTTGGCCATCTTGTCCTTTGACCTGGTCTTCTCAGGTCATATATGAAAACCCCTTTCCTGAAGAAATCTGCTGTTTTTTACAGGCAGGTGGGCTGTGTGAGACAGGAGGGGGCAGGGGCTGTCTGGTCTCAGTCCACATCTTCTGGTGCCCGAAAAGTGTTGCTGGATGGATGTTAGGGAGACTTCTCAGAAATGTTTTAATTCCCTTCTACCTTAAAGACCCCCAGCTCTTTTGCTGGACTTTAGGACTTTTCATTTTTATCCTGAAGAGAGCGAGAACTTTTTCCAACTCCCTCATGCATTGTATTTTGATTTGAACTCGGTTTCGTTTTGGTTTGAGTCTGACCAACTACATAGGCATTTTTTACATTGTGACAGCAGTGAAGTGTCACATTGAAATCCTTATAATTTCTGCTAAGGTTGAATACCTTCTCTTGGATAAGACATGCATTAGTCACCATAATAGCATTTCTGATGATTGTATAAGCTTCTGATGATTGTATAAGCTTCTGATGATTGTATAAGCTTAGATTCACATGCTGTGCATATGGTCCGACATCCAGTGGTATTGGATCTTGTCTTTCGAGGACCGAAAGGGGACGTCTGCATAGGCGTGTCTGTAACACTATCCCCATCGTGACGTGCAGTGTACCCAAAATCCCTCACGTGCCAAGGTCCCTCAGATTGTATTTTTTCTGCTATGAGGGAGCTCCAGGCTATTGTGAGTGAGTACATAAAGAGAGAAAGTAGTAAGATGTCTATGTTCATTCCACCCAGAGTGGGGAGGCAGGGAGGGCACATGTGAATCTAAGCAGATACATCAGATGCTTGTTATCTGCTTAGAATCTCATGCTGTGCATAGACTAGCGACCAGTACCCGGAGTTGGAGGTGAGTTATGAGAAGGAACAGTAGAGAAAAGATGTCTTAATACTGCTTGTCCCACCTGAGAGTCAGATCTAGAATGAGTGTCTAGGAAATCGTGTTTTGTAAAGGTGTGTACAGAACTCCAGGTTGCCGCTTTGCAAATGGACTGTAGGGGAACGTTTGCAATGAATGCTATGGAAGCCCCAGTGCATCTAGTGTGTGTAGGTTTCTTTCGCCATGCTAGTGGCATTCTGGAAGAAAGTGGATAGTTCGATCGATCGGTTCACAAGGAACTTGGAGATGAATTTAGGTGCAAATCTGGGATGAGTGCGCAGAACCACCTTATCCCTTTGGACTGACACAAAAGGGTCTAGAACAGAAAGGGCCTGTATTTTGCCAACTCTTCTAATAGAAGAGATAGCCACTAGGAAGGCCGTCTTGTTAGGAAGGCCGTTTTGTAAGCAAGGTCTTTTTGACTTGCGTTATGCATTGGCTCAAAGGAAGATCCCATGAGCCTGGTTAAAAACACATTTAGATCCCATCCAGGAGCTGGGTGAGAAATGGGGGATGGATTCTCTTAACCCCTTCCATAAAAGCCTTAATAACCTGTATTTTCCACCATGACATTTTTCTGTTGTGACGTGGTGTAGGCTGAGAGAGCAGCAAGATGAACCTTTAGGGAATTGAAGACCAGTCCTGAGTCTAACAAAGGGGTTAGGTACAGCACAATGTGTGTGGGTGAGCAATCTATGGGATTGACGCCATTGGTATTACACTAGATGACAAAGCGTTTCCTTTTACTGGAATAGCAATAGCGCGTGTTAGGTTTCCCAGCTTCCCAGAGTATGTCCACGCATCTCAGAGGGAGCTGTAGGTGTCCAAACTCTATGGCCTCAGGAGCCAGGCTGCTAAGTGCAGAGTTTGTGGGCATGGGTGTAGGGTCTCCCCCCCTGTCCTGAGACATTCTGTACGGGCAGGGTAGTTTTAAAAGGGGGTGGGGGACGGGGGGGGAATGCATATTGTGCACTATCTTTATGATAAAGCGATTCAGTTGGGGGGACTTCATAGACACATTTCCCTGACCATGCAATCCAGAGTCCGTGCCCCTTGGAGCGGTTCTGGGGATACCTGGAGGCGTAGTCTTGGCATTGGGCGGTCTCCCGAGTAGCGTACAGATCTATCTCTGGGAAGCCCCATTCTGTGAAGAAGTTGAAGATGTCTTCGTGTAGACGCCATTCGTATTCTAAGGGCAGTGGTTAATCTCTGCTGAGCACTGCCAGAAATTGAGTTCCCCTGGAACATATTGGGACAACAGAAACATCTTGTGGTTGAGAGCCCACATCCAAATGTTTTGGGACGGCTTGGATAGCCCTGGAGAGTGTTCCCCCTTGTCTGTTTAGGTAGTACATGGCTGTGGTGCTGTCTGTCAGGACCAGAACTGTCTTCCCTTGTAGTTGTGTCTGAAAGGCTTTTAGTGCCTTGCACACTGCTAATAGCTCTAACAGATTTAAATGGTTGGATGCTACTTGTGGGGCCACACTCCATGTGCTGTCTGCTGAAGTAGGTGAGGGGGCCCCCCCTCCCCCACCATGTGAGAGATGCATCTGTCGGGAGAGTGTCTTCCACTGCGGGGGTGTTGAAGGTCTTCCCCCTTCAAGAGGTTTTCCCTCAACCACCACTGCAGAGAGAGAACGAGGGCTGGCGAGACAACTACCAGATCTTCCCATTGTCCGCTGGCCTGACCACTGGCTGTTGAGCCACTCTTGCATGGGACGCATGCGCAGCCGCGCGTGGTTAACTAAATAAATGCATGCCGCCATCATATCTAGCAAGCGCATAGCCTTGCGTACCGTTACTACCCGACTGGCTACATATTGAGGGATCTGAGAAAGCATGTTCTGAACCCTCTACTTGGAGGGGAAGACGAAACCCTCCTTTGTATGAATCAGAGCACCTAGGAATTGTTTGGCTTGACTGGGGTCTAAGCTGGATTTCTCCTCGTTGATGGAGAATCTGAAGACTGAATAGGAGGTCTATTGTCTCCTGTGTCTTTTTAATTTATTTTTTAGGCATGCCTCGTAAGAGTCCCCCGTTATGAGCCAGTCAAGGTAAGGGTAGGCAGGGACGGATAGTCTGCACAGGTGTGTTGCTGCCACTGCCAGGACTTTCGTGAACACCCTTAGCGCTGAGCCAAAGCCAAGGGGGAGTACTTTGAACTGATAGTGCTTGTCCTCTATCATGGACCTTAAGTATTTTCTGTGCGCCGGCAACATTGAAATATGAAAGTATGCATCTTTCATGTCCAATGTTGCCATGAAATCCCCTGTTTCAACAGTGGAATTACTTCCTGCAGAGTTACCATACAAAACTTTTGAGGTTTGACAAATGTGTTCACTGGGCGCAAGTCTAGTACAGGGCGCAAGTCTAGTACAGGGCGCAAGTCTAGTACAGGGCGCAAGTCTAGTACAGGGGGCAAGTCTAGTACAGGGGGCAAGTCTAGTACAGGGGGCAAGTCTAGTACAGGGCGCATAGTGAGATCCTTTTTGGGTACATGGCAGTACACCAAATACCCTAGTTTACCTGAAGAATAGGGACGACTTCTATGGCGTCCTTTTCCAGAAGTGCTTCCACCTCTTGCTTCAGGTTTCTCAGATCTGGTGTCAGACGTCTTGTCTTGGGCGGTCTGAACTCTGGAGGCCGGGCGAATTCCGTGCAGTACCCGTGGGCGACCGTCTTTAAAACCCACTGGTCTGATGTAATCCCCTCCCATGCCAAAAGGAAAGATGTGAAGCACCCCCCGACCGGGGTGACATGGGAGGGGACCTGGATCCGTAGGTCATTTCTGACCAGAGGTTGCCGTACCCTTGGAGTTGGGGCCTCTGCCCCTCCCGCGTTGCTGACCCCTAGGTGGATAGTTGGCGGTGGTGATGGATGCTTGAGTTCCAGTTGTCGCCCGTGTTGTAGATGTTTTGGGCGTAACGGGATTGGTCTCGAAAGGACTGGCGGGAACCACTTCCCCTTTGGGGGAGGGTTTTTGTGTGATCTGTAGCAGGGAGAGTCTCATGCTCTTTTTGGCAGTCTCCAGAGCATCGTCGAGTGCTTTACTAAAGAGATTCGACTCTTTGATAGGCTTGTTAATAAGAGAAGCTTGGGTTTCCGGCTTAAAGCATGAGTTTCGGAGCCAAGCGTGCCTTTTAAGCAGAGTTCCCTGCGCCAGGGATCATCCTGCCGTCTCCGCAGTATCTAGAATGTTTTTTAAAACATTTTGATTGACTTGCCTACCCTCTGTCACAATGGCACGTAATTTGGATTTTGCAGGTTCAGGTACCTCCTGGAGACAAACTTGTATAAGGTGCCATTGCGCATTAGCATAGCTGGCAAGCAAAGTGAGGTTTGCTATGTTCATGGTAAAGGCCGCTGCCGTGGTAATACGTTTACCCAAGGCATATCTTTTTGATTACTTATCAGAAGGTGCTTCTCCCGTAGCAAGGGATATTGTCGCCCGTTTCCGGGTGGTGGTAACCACTAGGGAATCAGGGTTGGCGTGGCTTTTAATATATTGAGGGTCTGTAGGTGAAGGCCGAAATAATTTCTCCACCTTTGGATTGATTGCCTTGGTCTGGTGTGACAAGAGATGTAACCAATCTCCTCTTAATGGAATTTTAGGAGAGGTATGCTCGACAGGCAGGGGTTTTTCTTTAAGAATGTCCTCCACAAAATCCTGTTCAGTTATTGCTTCCTGGGTGGCGATCTGAAAGTGATCGGCTGCCTTCCTTAAGATTGCATTAAAGGCCATCTGATAGTCTATTGGTGAAGCCTGGCGGGCCGGAGTGGAAGGAGGGGAGTCAACACATAGGACAACTGTGTCCTGATTATGAGTAGAGACTGCCCAAGGCTCCGAATCAACTTGAGTCCTCCCAGTTGTCGGTGGCACCCACCTGGTCATCTGCAGTATAGTCTTGTAGGAAGGTATTCTCTTCTTCCTCATCATAAATCAAGTGTCCATTTGAATTTCCTCCTCAGGGCGGACAGAAATGAAATGGTCCTGAGAAGATTCTAAATTTCCAGGGAATTTCAATGTTGCCATAGAAAGAGGATCCTCGAGGTCTCTTGGGTGTAGGGTGCTCTGAAAGTGAATCCTTTCCAGGCGGTCCATGCACCCTTCAAATTTTTCCCTGGTCCATTTAGATGAACCAGAAGGTGCAAAAGGTGCTGCAAAATCTTCATCGTCTTGCCCTTGGCGCCGAAATGTATTAGTACTGTGCTAGACAAAGGCTCCCGACTATCCTCAGTCTTCGCGAGCATCAGGGTGCTGTGACGCGCATCTTCAGACATGTCCGCGGCACGGTCCTTGCGTTTCGACGATTCCTTAGGCACCAGCCCCACTGCCGAAGTGATCCTTGCAATACTTTCAGCAATGTCCGGCGAAACGGGGCGTGCAGTAGGCCTAGCGGTAGAAAGAGACCTAGAGCCAGAAGGAGGCCTAGCGGTAGGCCTTCTAGTCAATCGATGAAAAACCTAACGGTAGATTTTTGTCCTACCGGGGCCTTAGGGGGCGTCGGAGCATCAGACGAACGCGCTTCGCCGGCCACACGTGATTTTGAGGTAGAGCCCTCAATTTTCGAAGGCTGCTGGATCAGAGGATTCAGTCGAAATTTTCAGCTGTCCTGTTGGCGCTTTCACCAGTTTCAACAACACTGTCGAAATGGGGAAGGGGTTGTGGGTTCAGTGTACACCCCTGTCGCTGGTGTTGTCCCCGTAGGGTGACTTGCGTCAGGCCTGGAGGGGTTGGGACGGGCGTGGCGGACCAAAAAGTGTCAGTCGTAAGGTCGATGGCATCCGGTATGGATGCATGGTCACTACTAGTGCCCACGTCACTTGCGGTGGGGGAAGATCCAGCCCGCGACATGCCGCAGGCGGCACACCGCTTAACGCAGCGCTCCACAAGTGTTTTAGGTTGAAGGAGTCCACAAGCCGCGCACCGTGCTTCGTCGTGGTCAAGGGGCAGACCATTATTGCACTTATCGTGCTCGTCCTTCCACAGGCATCGGACCCTGCAAGAGGGGCAAAACCTAAATGGTGTCCTTTCCATAGCGAGAAGTAATGAAAATGATGACCAGACCTAGAGGGGAAAGAGGGGGAAAGAGGAAAGGCATAGCGAAAGATATGACCACCCTAACCCCACTCTTCCTACTGTGTAGACCGGCCAGAGGGCATGGCCACATGGACGACTGCCGCCAGATCTTAGGCGTCGAGGTCCACTACCGTCTAAAGTTCCCTGCAGTCTTCGTCGTAGTATTTGAAGCACTGTCAAAGTGACTTTAGGGGAATAAACCGACAAAGTCGGTAAACAAGGATAAACAATGTCTCTTATGAAGAGCTCCGCAATGGGGCGACCAGTTATCTGGGCGGAAAAAAACAATCTGAGGGACCTCAGCGCATGAGGGATTTTGGGTACACTACACGTCACGATAGGTCCCCGAAAGACAAGATGCAATGGTTACCAATGGATGTCGGACCATATGCAAAGCATGTGATTCTAAGAGATTAGCAAGCATCAGAAGAACAAGTTACTTCTTACCAGCAAGCAAGCTGAGACGAATTATAAAAGATAAGGAATACGTCGGAGGAACATCCCATCGAAAGAACATTACAAGGTAAGAAGTAACTTGTTCTTCGAATGGATTGTGTCCTCCGACGTATTCCTTATCTTTGATAGACTCCCATAGCAGTGGCATGTAATTAGAGGCGAGAGTAAGAATGTCATGCACCCCTTAAGGATGAACCAAATGTAATACGGCTTTGCCAAATCTGGTCTCTTGACTAGTGGAGGAATCCAGGTTGTAAAATTTTGTGAATTTATGTGCGGACGACCATGTGGCAGCCGCACATATGTCTCTAACCGTTACCCCCTCTTTGGCGGGCCGAAGAGGCTGAGATACCCCGGGTTGAATGAGCCCTAAGATTTTGGGGTGGCTCTTTCCCTGCCAGTTTGTAACATTCCAGAACGGCCAAGATAATCCACCTGGAAATGGTCTGTTTTGTTATGGGTAGTCCCAACTTGTGACCTGCGTATCCTACAAACAGTTGGTCTGCTTGTCTGATCCTAGCCATTCTGCTGATGTAAAAGCTTAGAGCTCGCCTTGGGTCCAGCCTATGTAGTCTTTCTTCCTCTTTCCCCGGATGGGGAGGAGGGTAGAACGAAGGTAAGGTAATTTTCTGAGTAATATGAAATTCAGAAACCACCTTTGGGAGGAAATTAGGCTTCATCTGTAGGACAACTTTGTCCTTGTGGAAAATTGTATGTGGGGTTTTACAGGAAAGAGCTTGTAGCTCGCTCACCCTCCTAGCAGATGCTAGCGCTACCAATAGGACAGTTTTAAGTGTGAGAAATCTCAGTGACCAAGAGTGAAGTGGTTCGAAATGAGTGCCCATTAGGAAGCTTAAGACTAAATTTAAGTCCCATAAGGGGACCTGGAATGGTTTTGGAGGATAAACATTAGTCAATCCCTTGAGAAATTGTAATACGAGGGGTAGTTTGAAATAGGATGGTTCCTCCGCAGTGCGCTTGAAGATTGAAAGCGCTGCGAGATAGCCTTTCACAGTGCCAACTTGAAGGCCCGAGTTTGCCAAGTAAAGTAGAAACGATAACACCATTGGTGTACCACATGAAAAAGGGTCGATATTCTCTTCTCTACACCAGCTGCAAAATTTGTTCCAATGGCAACGGTATAAAGACTTTGTTGCTGGCCTTCTGGCCGAAAGCAACACCTCCATGACGTCATCAGGGAGGTCCCAATCCTTGTACCTCACCCTTTCAGAAGCCAAGCGTGAAGGTTGAGGGTTCTGATGTCTGGATGGAGAACCTGACCTCCCTTCTGCGAGAGAAGATTCTCTGAAAGGAAGACGGATTGGAGAGCAGATAGACATACCTAGAAGGTCCGGGTACCACGTTCTCCTGGCCCAGTCCGGGGCATTTAGGATCATGGTTTTCCGGAATCTTCTCAACCTCCTGATCATTTGAGGAATAACAGGGACTGGTGGAAACACGTAGAGGAGTGGAAACTCCCAGTCCACTACGAACGCGTCTCCTAGAGCTCCTCTCGGGGGGAAATTCCCTTGAACAGAACAGATCACACTTCCTGTTGGTGCTTGTGGCGAACAGATCCACCTGAGAGGTTCCCCAAAGGGCGAAGATCTCTTGAAGGACTTCCTGAGCTAGCTCCCACTCGTGGGAGACTGCTCTGCCTGCTCAGAGCGTCCGCTGTCAAATTCTTCTCTCCGGCTAGGTGACTGCTGATAGAGAGATTACTTCCTGAATTGCCCAAAACCAGAGCTACATTGCCTCTGCACAGTGGCAGTGATCCTACGGCTCTTTTGTTGAGGTAGTGCATAGCCACCGTGTTGTCCGTCATTATCAGGACATTTTTTCCCTGTACTGATGGCAGGAAAGCTTTCAGCGCTAGTCCGATCGCTCTCAGCACCAATAGGTTGATGTGTAGTCTGGACTCCGATGGAGACCAACGACCGCTGATGGTCAAGTCGTTGGCATGGGCTCCCCACCCCGTGAGTGAGGCGTCTGTGACTACTGTTATCTCCGGCCATGGTTGCCAAAACAGTTCTCCTTTCAAGATGTTCTCTGGATAGGCCCACCATAGAAGGTCGCAGGCTACCTTGTCCGGAATCCGGAGGAGATCTGTCATTCTCCCTCAGAATTGCGACCACTGAGTTCGCAGTGCCCACTGAAGAGATCTCATTCTCAGGCGAGCCTCTGGCACAAGGAAGATGCAGGATGCCATGAGGCCTAGCAACCTCAAAAAGTCGAAGGCTGGGAGACGTTGGGCATTTTGAAACTTGTTGACCATCTGCAGAATATTTTGAGCCCTCACCTCTGGTGGCGAGGCTTTTCCCAGAAAAGTGGCCAGGGCCGCTCCAATGAACTGGAGTCTCTGTGACGGTATCATCTGTGACTTCTTTAAATTGAGGGAAAAGCCCAGTCTGTGAAGGAAGAGGCAGACAATCTAGCTGGACCTGGGCTTGTTTCGAAGATACAGCCCGGATCAGCCAATCGTCCAGGTAGGGGTAGACGTGGATCCCTTCCCTCAGACTTGCAGCCACTATAGACATTAGCTTGGTGAAGACCCTCGGGCGGAGGTCAGCCGAAATGGCAGAACTCGAAATTGATAAGGAGAGTCGCCAATTGCGAACCTCAGGTATTTCCTTTGTTTGAGATGGATTGGCACATGGAAATAAGCATCCTGAAGGTCCAGAGATACCAGCCAGTCCTGGAGCTGGAGGGCCTGAAGGATCTGAGAGAGAGTTACCATCTTGAACTTGTCCTTCCTGAGGAACTTGTTCAATTCTCGTAAGTCCAGGATGGGTCTCAGTCCTCCGTCTTTCTTTGGTATGAGAAAGTAGGGGGGAGTACCAGCCCTTGTTCCTGTCGGCTACAGGTACCGGTTCTATGGCACCTTTCTCTAGCAGGTCTATAATTTCTTGCAAGAGGAGCAGGTCTGGAACTTTTAGAGAGCTGTTCCCCGGTGGATGACTGAGGAATGTGTAGCAAGGGTAGGCAGTAACCCTGGGCAACTGTCTCCAATGCCCAAGCATCTGACGTTATAGCCTGCCATTCCGTCAGATGGTGAGTTAACCTGCCCCCTACAGGTGTGGTGTGCAGACACCTCAGAGTGGTTTGGGGGCGGCTGATGCATATGCCAAGGGTAAAGAGGCACCTGCTGCGGCTTTAGTACTTTTGACCCGTCCACCTCGGGTAGGTCTCCTTTGGCCTCTTTGAGCCGGCTATCCTCTGCCTTTCACGAAAGTGGAATAACAGCGAAAGGACTTTCCTCTTCCAGAGGTTCCTGAGGGGCGAAAAGGAGTTTGGCGGATTGCAGCTCCTAACGATTTTGCTGCTGCTTTAGATGTCTGCAAGTGTTCCAGACTGACATCAGCCTTCTTTCCGTATAACGAAGAGCCGTCAAAGGGCATATTCAAAAGTCTGGCCTGTACATCTGGAGCAAAGCCAGACTTTCGCAACCACGCATGCCTGCGGATTGTTGTACTTGCCGCCATGGCCCTGCTGATACTGTCAGCTGAATCGATGCCAGTTTGAAGTGACTCGCACATGGCATCTTTGCCATCTTTAATAATGTAAAGGAAGGCTTCCTTTTCCTCTCCTTCGGGTATGCAGTCAGCCGCTGATGAAGCACACTCCCACAGTGTGTGACTGAACCTGGCGAGCGTACAAGTGGCGTTGATGGACTTCATCGCCATACTACTCGCCATAGAATCGTACCTCTTGTCATCTCTATCCTGTGGGACAGTAGGGTAAGCAGTCCTACTGCTAGATGAAGTTGCCGCTTGGACCAACAGGCTCTCTGGAGTCGGGTGTTTTGATGAGTATTCAGGGTCCGCAGCCGCTACCCTGTACTTTGCTGACAATCTTTTATTGACCGCAGGGATAACTTCAGGAGTTTCCCAATTAGATGTTATTTTCCTCTGTAAGGCTGCATGGAAGGGGACCACAGGATCCTCCTGTGGACCTTTGTCTAATATGTCTGTCAGGTCATCCTGTTGAAAAACTTCTGGGGAAGTGTCCAGCCCACTTGCCTCATGTAGTGACTCCTGTAGGTCCTTCAACCTTCTTTCCTCAGAGGTGAAATCCTCTGACACAGGTAGTGTGGTCCTCTGCAACCCAAAGGTTTCCTGGTCAGAATCTTCCCCCTCTTCATACATTGAAGATAGTCCAGGGTACTCTGACCTCTGAAATCGTGTAAAACCCATCTCTAAGGCAGAAGGAGCCAAACTCTTCATTGGGCGAGAAAACGTTGACGCCGATGTGACAGGCTTCGAAGGCGCCGAGAACAGCGTTGAGAAAACTGGGAGCGGTCTCGAAGAACTCGAGAGGATCGGGATCCTACTCAAGGATGTCGACGATGGTCTGAGGCCCTTGGAATCACTGTTGGCTGTGGAGTAGCCTTGGTCTTTTCTTTCATCGGCGTCGAGTCGATCGACCGATGCGTCGAAGAGCCCTTCGACAACGGCATCGATCCATGCGTCGAAGGAATCTTCGACGACGGCATCGAAGATGGTGCCTTCTTACCCGATGGCTCGTGGCACTCTCGGGTGGAATGTTTCGCCGGGTGCAGCGACTCGCGGCGTTTTGATTTTTTGGCTTTTTCACCCGGGGTATCACCCTCCGCTGTCTTCGAGGCGGTCGAGGCCGCTTTCTCGAAGACGCTTAACATTTTCTTTTTGAATTCCTCACACTCAGACGGAGAGCTGTGTTTTGTGGGACAGGAGACCCTTTCTGGGGAAGCAGAAGACGAGGAAGGGGATCTTCGACATCTCTTCTTTGAGTGTCGTGATCGATGAATGGTGGGAGATACTTCAAGATCTAGAATGGGAATGTTTGACGGCGAGGAGACGAATGCCTCGACTCAGCCGAAGAAACTTTCGAGGAGGTTTTGACTGACTTACCTCTCTCGAGCTTCCCCTTGCGCTCCTTCAAGGCTTTCGCCGTCATGGACATGCAGTCCTCACACTCCGAATAATGGTGCTCGGCTCCCAAGCACCACAAGCAGATCCAGTGTGGATCAGTTATCGACATTTTTTTTACCGCAGTCTCGACATTTCTTGAAGCCGGATCGCGGCGGCGTCGGTTCCGATGAAGATGCCATCGAGAACGAGTTGGTATATTCGAGCTAGATATAGAAGGTTATTTTGACTGAACTGAGCAACGACGTTCTGAGGCCCCACGAAGCGCAGAAAAATGGAACTGAGCAACGGACGCCACACGCGGCTATTTATGGGCATGGTGACGTCGATACGGTGGCCGTCGAGGGACATCGACTCGGCAGACGTCGATGCGCGGCGCCCTCTACTGAAAAAAAATTTCGAGGCCAGCAAGCTGGAGACGAATTATCAAAGATAAGGAATACGTCGGAGGACACAATCCCTTCGAACTGTTTCCAAGAGTAGTAAAGTGAAATTGACTTTACTTACATTTTACTCTTTATAGACCTAGCTCGCACTATCTTACAATAGGGTGCTGGAGGGGTTACTTAGTATCCCTTTGTGCATCTTCTCATGTAACAATGTTATGTTACCCTTCCTACAATTAATGGCTGGTGGCAGTGGTTTACTTTTTCCTACCATTGAGTTTTTACTGCAGCTGCAATTGCAGCCCGCGGTAAAAGACCCATTTTTTGTTGGAAAGGTCTGAGATTTACTCTGCGCACCAAACCAGGTTTGGTCCCTTTGTTTGTCTTTGGTGGGATTCACCAGTGAAGCCTGCCTCCGTCTGCAACGTGTCTGGCAGGAGGCAAGTGAGGTGCCCGAAACTCCCTGTGCTTAGTCTCCTTGGTTACAGGAATGCACCCAAAAGGTGATTGGCTGGCTGGCCATGGAGGACAGCCACCCTGCTGTGTGAGTGACAGCTAGGCTGCACATGAATGGGAGAGACCAGCATAAAAGGCGAGGTCTTTCACAAGGAAGGCAGAGTCAACCACTAGACGAAGGAATACAAAGAAGAACTTGGAAGAGAAGCTTGCTGCAACTCCTGGACTGTTGGTTTGCCCGGTGACGCCCTACTGCAGTGCCGAAGCTCCGAATTCACCTAGTCTAGAGAAGCCCTGCAAAGGGAGACTTCTCCCCTTGGGTTGGTGGTACCAAACGACCCCAAGACGAATTCATCTGGAAATCATCTCCTTGCTGGCTGTACTTCCATTGCTGCTGCAGGAACAGAGTGTCAGGGTGCAAGAACACCAGAACAGAGTGCAACGTTTTTACGACGGACCCGAGCTCCAGGAAGATCCTCCAGACTCCCTTGAAGCAGGTCTAACCAAGCCTGAGCCACCTCAATAGAGTGCTGGACCCCCAGAAGCAAGGAAAGCCCAGAAGGTGTTCAAGAACCACATGTTGCTATTCGTGAGAAGCTGAAACCGCGAAGTGCTGCTGATCTGAACTTTGCCCATTGCTGCCGCCGACCTTCGAATCGTAGTGCAGGAGTCCCCAGATGTCCTCCCTCTTGTCCCCAGGACTGAGGCCCAGCAACAACAGGATCTGCAGGACCTACAACAGGAAGAGAAGCCAGCTGGAAGTATTTCTTCAGACCCAAGGTACTGTGAACTACCTCTTGTTGTGTAGCCTTGCTAGCTCCCCGTTGAGACTTGCCTTGGCTGCCTTTTGCAAAGTTGCTTGCAGCTTTGCCCAACACAAGCCTCCCAGCTTGTGGCCCAACAGTGATTTCATTTTCTACAAAGCTCTAAACCATTGTGCAAGACATTCTACTTGCCTTCAAGAAGTGCCTCAGCTCCCCTAGACTTTGCTCAATTGACATTGGCTGTCCTTGCTCCCTGAAGACCCTAACCTCTGACTGTTTTGATCTGTCCCTCCAAAAAGTCATACATTCTTTACTTGAATAGCTGGGAAATGGGTAATCTACATTGCAGGGGTTCAAAAGTGCTTACCCGTTTGAGAAACTTGTTAACCATTGTTTCCTTCCCTAACCTTTTGACACCAAACATAGTATTGCCTTAAATGTACCAGTGATATATCAATGTCCACAGTGTCCCAACAATTGAAGTCACCTAAGGGTGTAGGAAGTGTGTGCCATCCCCAAATTAGTATCCGATTTATTATAACAGTGTATTTTTGTGAAGTATTTTTAAGTGTTACATATTTGCTCCCTTCTAAAGAAGGCTTATTCAAACTGAATAATAAATAGTAATTTAATCATGAAACCTTGAATACAAGTTATTTGGCTACTTGTCACTGTGAAGAACAAGTTACTTACCAACTGTAACGTTCTTTCGATTGGATGTTTCTCCCACGTATTCCTCATCTTAGATGACAATGCATTGCTCACAGTAAAAGCATTTGATGGTTGTATCTGCTTAGATTCACATGCTGTGCATAGTCCAACATCCAGTGGTCACTGCGGAGTATTGCGTTTTGTTTTAGTCGAAAAGGGGACAAGGCGTGTCTGTAACACTATCCCTATAGTGACGTGCAGTGTACCCACAATCCCTCACGCGTCGAGGTCCCTCTATTTATTTCTGCCCTGAGGGATCCTATTAGACGTGAGTGAGTACAGAAAAGAGATATAGAAGAAAGTCTATGTTCCTTACATCCGAGCGGGGAGAAAGGGTGGGCGCATGTGAATCTAAGCAGATACAACCATCAGAAATGTTTTTACGGTAAGTAATGCATTGTCTTCTGATGTTTGTTAATCTGCTTAGAATCACATCCTGTGCATAGACTAGCAAGCAGTACCCGGAGTTGGAGGTGGGTTGAGAGAAGGAACAGTAGAAAAAAGATGTCTTAATACTGCTTGTCCCACCTGGGAATCAGATCTAGAGTGGGCATCTAGACAGTAGTGTTTTGTAAAGGTGTGAACAGAACTCCAGGTTGCCGCTTTGCAAATGGACTCAAGAGGGACATTTGCAATGAAAGCTGTGGAAGCCCCGGTGCCTCGAGTGGAGTGTGCTCTTGGCTTGAAGGGTAGTTCTCTCTTAGCAAGAGAGAAACAGAGTGATGCATTGTACAATCCATCTAGAAATAGTGGATTTTGAAACTATCTCCTTCTCTTCCTGCTGCCACCGAGACAAAGAACCGATTAGTCTTTCTCAATGGTCTAGTTCTTTCCATATAAAACATCACGGCTCTTCGAACATCCAGTGTATGCAGGTTCTTCTCACCTAAGTTTGAAGGATTTTGAAAGAACATTGGCAGTTCTATTAACTGGTTGACATGGAATTTAGAGATACATTTTGGTGCAAACCTAGGATGTGTGCGTAGAACCACCTTATCCTTGTGAACTGTTACACAGGGGTCTACTATAGAGAGCGCTTGTAGTTCACTTACTCTCCTAATGTCGGTGATAGCTATTAGAAAAGCAGTCTTAAGAGTGAGGTCTTTAAGTGTTGCTTTGTGCATGGGTTCAAAGGGTGACCCCATGAGCCTGGTTAGCACCACATTTAGGTCCCATCCGGGAGCGGGGTTAGCTATTGGAGGGTGGATCCTCTTCACTCCTTCCATGAAGGCTTTAATAACTGGGACTTTCCACCATGACACCAAGTTGGGAAGTGGTGTATGCGGAAAGTGCAGCTAAATGGACTTTAATAGAGTTAAAACACCAAGCCTGAGTCTAGCAGGTGAGTCAGGTACAGAACAATGTGTGGGAAAGCAGTCAACTGGGTTGATGCTCTTTCCCCTACACCAGATGAAAAATATTTTCCATTTGCTAGAATAACAGTAACGAGTGTTAGGCTTTCTAGCCTCCCTGAGAATGTCCATGCATCTCTGCGGGAGTTGTAAATGTCCAAATTCTATGATCTCAGGAGCCAGGCTGCTAAGTTCATGGTCTGAGGGCATGGCTGTAGTGTCCTGCCCTTGTCCTGTGACAGCATGTTGTACGGGCAGGGAAGTTTCACTGGAGGAGATAGTGACATCTCCATCAAGTGAACGAACCACGGCTGTCTGGCCCACATATGGGCCACCAGTATCATGGTAACCTGTTCCTGGTGCATCTTGTGCACTATCTTGTTGATACGGGTAGTCGCGGGGGGGCGGGGGGGGTGGTGCATAAACAAATTTCCCTGACCATGGTATCGATACTGTTCCCCTTGGATTGGTTCTGGGGGTACCTGGAGGCGTAATCTTGGCATTGGGAGTGCTCCAGAGTTGCAAACAGAACTATTTCTGGGAAACCCCATTGTGTGAAGACGTCAAAGGCGATGTCTTCGTGTAACCGCCATTCCTACTCTGAGGGCAGAGGGAAGTCTCTGCTGAGTTCGTCTGCTAGCAGATTGAGTTCCCCTGGTACATGTTGTGACAGTAGGAACATGTGTTTGAGAGCCCACTTCCAGATGTTCTGGGACAGCTTGGACAGTCCTGGACAGTCCTGGAGAGTTCCCTTGCAGGTGTGCCTGGAAGGCTCAGTGCCTTGAACACAGCTAGTAGCTCCAGTAGGTTTATGTGCTTGGATTCTATGCTCGGAGTCCAAACTCCGTGAGCAGTCTGATGGGATAGGTGAGCCCCCCCATCCTGTGAGGGATGCGTCTGTGGTTAGAGTGGCTTCCACAGAGTGCGGGGGTGGTGAATGGTTTCCCTATTACCAAGTTTTCCTTCGACCACCACCTTAGCGAGAGGACCAAGGCCTGCGAGACCACCACTAGATTGTCCCATTGTCCGATGGCCTGACACCACTGGCTGTTGAGCCACTCTTGCATTGGGCGCAGGCGCGCGTGAGATACCAAATAAATACATGACCCCATCATTCCTAGTAAGCGCATTGCTTTGCGTACCGTCACCTCTCGACCGGCCACATATTGAGGGATCTGAAACAGCATGTTTTGGACCCTCTCGTTGGAGGGGAAGACGAGGCCGTCCTTTGTTCGAATTAGAGCCCCTAGGAATTGTTTGATCTGGCTGGGGTCTAAACTGGATTTCTTCTCGTTGATGGGGAAGCCCAGTTGAAACAAAAGGTCTACAGTCTTTTGGGTATTTGAGAAGCATGTTTCTTAAGAATCCCCTGTTATGAGCCAATCGTCTAGGTAAGGGTATACTGTGATGGACAACCTGCGCAGGTGGGCCGCTGCCACTGCCAGTACCTTCGTGAATACTCTCGGCGCTGATGCTATGCCAAAGGGAAGCACTCTGAACTGTTAGTGTTTGCCCTCTATCATGAACCTGAGGTATTTCCTGTGTGCTGGCAACATTAAAATATGAAAGCATGCATCTTTCATGTCCAGTGTTGTCATGTAATCTCCCTGTGAAATCAGGGGGGGGGGGATTACCTCCTGTAGAGTCACCATACGAAACTTTTGAGGTTTCACAAATGTGTTCACTGGGCGCAGATCTAGTACAGGGTGCATGGTTAAGTCCTTTTTGGGTACAAGGAAGTACACTGAATAAATACCTTCCGTTACCTAAGATAGAGGCACAACCTCCATAGCTCCTTTTTCTAGTAGTTGGCCCACTTCTTGAAGAAGGATGTCGAGGTGTTCTGGTGACATGCGTCGTCCCCTTGGGGGTCTGTACGTAGGGGAACTGTTCAATTCTATACAGTAACCGCGGGCTATGGTTGATAGGACAAGCGGTCTGATGTTATACCCTCTCATGCTGGAAGAAAGGATGTTAACTGGCCCCCAAACGGCGATGCATGGGAGGGGACCCGAATCTTGAGTCATTTGGTGTCGGTGGCTTGGGAACCTCTAGGGGTGGGACCCCAACCTCTTCCCTTGCCACAACCTTGTCCTCTTTGGTTGTATTGTCCACTGGTGCCTTGGTTAGAGGACCAGTTACCTGCAGAGTATTGCTGCTGCTGGCGCTGGCCTCGAAAAAGCGTTTGTTGCCATAACCACGTTTGTTGGGAGGCCTTGAAATTTGGTCTAGGGTTTTGTTGGTGTCAAATTCCTTCTTTGCGGTCTCTAGTGCCTCATCCACCGCCTTACAAAGAGGTTGGCATCTTCTATAGGTTTGTTAATTAGAGATGCTTGTGTTTCAGGTTTAAAGCCTGAATTACGTAGCCATACATGGCGTTTGAGGAGGATTCCTTGGACTAGGGAATGGCCAGCCGTTTCTGCAGCATCCAGAGTATTTTTAATGATGCTTTGGTTGACCAAGGTCCCTTCAGTAACCGTGGCTAGAAGCCAAGTACGTAGGGGTTCTGGTACCTCCTTGATGTCCTTACATAGTTTGCTCCATTGTGCATCTGCGTAACTTGCCAGCAAAGAGTTGTTGTTGGCAATTCTTGCAGAAAAGGCAGCCAAGGCTGTAATCCTCTTTCCTAGGGCATACAATTTTTTACCGTCTATCTGGTGGTGCCTCGCTAGTTGACAGCTGGACCCCTGCTCTTTTCCTTGCATTGGTCACCACTAAGGAGTCTGGTACAGAGTGGCCCCTGATGTATAACTGGTCCGATGGGGAAGGACTAAATAATTTTTGTATCCTCGGGTTAACCCCATCAACGCGGGTGTAGATAGTGAAGGAATAAATGTGTCTCTTTACTGAGGCGAGAAGGGAATGGTTTGGCTGACAGGGGGGGGGGGGTTTCTCCTTGATGATCTTTTCTACAAAGTATGTCAGGAGAAATTTCCCCGGTCTCGATTTCAAAATGCGCTGCTGCCTTGCGTAGTAGTGCATTAAAGGTAGGTTGATCGTCTATAGGTGACGTATTCCTAATAGGTGAGTCCTTGGGGGGCACGAGGGGGGGCAGGTTTAGGGCGTCAGGGTCTGAAAACGCTGATGGGGACTGCCAGGGCTGTGAAGCGCCCTCTTCTGAGTCTTCTCCGAAGCACTTCAAAACCTTCCTCCTCTAGGTTTTGTTCCCCTTCATTGCCTAAGAATTAGTCATCCTCCTGAAAGTGGGGGTCCCCTCCAGTGAGGTCATATAAATCTACATCCTCTTGGGGGGTATCAAACAGCCTAGGGTACTTGGCCCTGGGATCCTCCCGAGGTCCCTCTCTTGATCTCTTGGGTGTTGGAAGGTTCTGAGTTTCCATAAACCTCTCCATTTTGTCCATACAAAACTGGAGTCTCTAGGGTTTCTTGAGGTACCCCAGAGCGGTCGGGGGGGAAGGGAGTGCCTTCAGCTTGAAAACGCTTCGACCTATCCCATAACGTCGAAGAAAGGTTCCCCTCGCCTTCTGAAAAGCTTTCTGGTAGGCTAGGAGTCCCTCCCGACAGAGGGGGCAGTTCCTGCCTTCCTTCTGACCTTTTCGGCGTCTCCTGGGCCTTGTGAGCGGTGATCGACGTTTCTTTCACCGTCCGTCTCTGGCTATCGGTGGAAATAATCCGCGCCAGGCTCTCGACAACTAAACTGTCGAGGGTACCTCCGGCGTCGACAATACAGGCGTTGCTTGCTCTACGCCGACGGGCCCTCTGACGGTGCGCGTCTGGCGGTTTAGTGATAGCGCCCTTATCTGGGGGTAGCCCAGTCGCTAGTCGCGTTTGCGAGGGGGGCTTAAGACTCTTACGGTCTGAGGAGGCCGCCGGTAGGACCTGCGTCTCCGTTGGCGCCAATGCTCTCCGTCTTCGACAAGGAAGAGCCGTGGGTCGTGTGTTTATGGGAGTGTTTTGTGTGTGCGTCAGTGTCGCCGGAGTGTTCATCCCCATAAGGAGAGCGTGAGCCGAGCTTGTCGGGGCCGGGGACAGACTAGGCGCGTGAACGCTCCTTAGAGAGGTCTACGACTTCCGAAACAGACGGATTATCACATTCCTCGTCACACTCGGCGGCGGGTGATGAATCAGACCTAAGCATGGCGTAGGCTGCCCACCTTTTGACCCTGCGGTCTTTTAAAGTCTTCCGCTTAAGAAGCTGACAGGCCGCACAGCCGTCTTCTTTGTGGTCCAGGGGCAAGCAACGATTACACCGTTTATGCTCGTCTTTCCAGGTAAACTTGCCCTTGCAACGCGGGCATAACCTAAAGGGTGTCCTCTCCATAGCTGAGGAACCGATTGCATGTGACAACAACCCCGAAGGAAAGGGAGGGGAAAGGCATTCTCAAAGAGAAACAATAAATGTCCCACAACCCCAATCTCCCTACTGTATTTGGCCGGCGAGACCAGGCCACGTGTTCGGCGAACGCCAAACAACCTCCTCCGTCGAAGGCACCGCCGGAGATCTTGATTGGCGGTGAACAGCTTTGCAGCTACGATGCCGAAAGAGGGATGTAAAGTAATAATATAATTATAAGTTAATAACGACCAAAGGTCGAATAAATGTTTTTGCAAAATCTCTCGAGGAGCTCCGCGTAAAGGCGACCAACATCTGGGTGGAAAAAAACAATCTGAGGGACCTCGACGCGTGAGGTATTGTGGGTACACTGCACGTCACTATATGGATAGTGTTAGACACGCCTCGTCAACCTCCCCTTTTTGACTACGAAAAACAAAATGCAATACTCCGCAGTGACCACTGGATGTCGGACTATGCACAGCATGTTATTTTAAGCAAATTAACAAACATCAGAAATATCCTTACCTTCAGCTTTGCTGCTTCGGAATTTATTTTCTCTCTCCACCAGAGGGTGCTCCTCTCGAGGTTGCAGCGTCTATGTCCCTCAGCAGCATCCGTCGAGCACAGACGTCATTCGCTGTATAAATTCCTCGAGCGTGCCGGTTGGCTTCAGTTCTGTTTTTTCATATATTGTAGCCCATGGATTGTAGTTAATGGTGTGCCTCTTTTGATCCAAGCCTTAAAAGAATTTAGAGTGGAAATCACGTAAACTGTACCGTGGGGTTGGCTGGGAGGGTCGATGAGGAATACGTGGGAGGAACAGCCAATCGAAAGAACGTTACAATTGGTAAGTAACTTGTTCTTCGAATGGATTAAGTCTTCCCACGTATTCCTAATCTTAAACAGACTCCCAAAGCAGTTTTTTTTTTTTTTGGAGGTGGGAGTACAGAATTTTTCTAGTCATGTACAGAATGGAGTACTGATTTAGCAAACAGACCTCCTTGAGAAGAAGTCGAGAGCATAATGTTTTATAAAAGTATGCATGGATGACCATGTGGCTGCTGCACAAATATCTTGTACAGGGACACCCCTTTTTAGTGCTGTTGAAGTTGCCATGCCCCTGGTCGAATGGCCTCTCAGCCCATCTGGTGGATTTTTCCCAGCCAATCTATAGCATTCTGTTACAGCCAAAATTATCCATCTAGATAATTTTTGTTTAGTTACAGCAAGTCCCAATTTGCGGCCAGTGTACCCCACAAAAAGTTGATCACACTGACTTTTTTTGCCAATCTTGAAATATAGAAGCCAAGAGCTCTTCTGGGATCTAGTCTATGTAGCCGCTCCTCTTCCTTACTTGCGTGAGGAGGAGGGTAAAAAGTAGGCAATGTTATTTTTTTGTGACTAGTGAAAAACAAAAATAATTTTGCAAAAATGATCTCCAAGTACTACTTTGTCTTTATAAAAGATGGTGTGAGGAAGACCGCTAGAAAGCACCTGTAACTCACCCTGCGGGCTGATGTCAATGCTACAAGAAGTATTGTTTTTAAAGTAAGGAGCCTTAGCGGACAAAAGTGTAAAGACTCAAATGGAACGCATGTGAGGAATTTCAGGACCAAGTTCAAATCCCACACAGGAACTTGAAAAGGTATTGGTGGAAACACATTTAGACCTTTTAAAAATTGAATTAAAAAAAAAAAAGTATCTTAACATAAGATTCTTCCTCTGAGGAGCGCTTGAAAATGGACAGCGCTGCCAAGTATCCCTTTATCGTACCAACCTGGAGCCCCAGATTACCTAAATGCAATAGAAAAGATACAATTGTGGGAATATTGCATTGAAATGGGTCCACATTCTTTTCCCTGCACCAGTTACTGAACTTGTTCCAACGACCCCGACAGAGATTTGGTTGATGGTCTTCTGGCCGAAAGCAAAATCTCCATCACATCATCCGAAAGGTCCCATTCCTTATATCTCAATCTCTCAGAAGCCATGCGTGAAGGTTGAGTGTGTTGCCCTCCAGATGGAGAACATGACCTTCCTCTCGCGAGAGAAGATCCTCTCTTTTTGGGAGAAGTATTGGAGGGCAGATGGACATGTCCAGAAGGTCCAGGTCACACATTCTCCTGGCCCAATCCGGGGCAATTAGGATCATGGTTTTCCTGAACTTTCTCAACCTCATTACTTGAGGGATCACAGGGACTGGAGGCAATGCGTACAGAAGTGGGAACTCCCAATCCACCACAAACGTGTCCCCTAGAGCTCCTCTCGGTGGAAATTCCCTTGTACAATACAGTTCGCACTTCCAGTTGGTACCGGTCGCGAACAGATCCACTTCAGGAGGTCCCCAGGTCCCCAAAGGATAAACTCCTGAATGACTTCCTGAGCTAGCTTCCACTCGTGGGAGAATGCTCTGCCTGTTCAGAGCGTCCACTGCTGTGTTTTGCTCTCCGGCTAGATTAATTGCTGATAGAGAAATCCCCTCTTGTATTGCCCAGAACCAGAGCTGCATCGCCTCTGCACAGTGGTAGTGACCCCCCCCCCCCCCACTCCTCTCTTGAGGTAGTACATGGCCACCGTGTTATCAGTCATTATCAGGACATTCTTTCCCCGTACAGCAGGCAGGAAGGCCTTCAGCGCTAGTCTGATTGCCCTCAGCTCCAAAAGGTTGATGTGTAGTTTGGACTCCGATGGAGACCAGCGACCGCCGATTGTCAACCCTCTGGTGTGTTCCCCACCACACGAGTGAGGCATCCGTTACTACTGTGATCTCCGGCCATGGTTGCCAAAATGATTAGCCTCTGAGGATATGATGTCTGCAAGACCACCATTGTAGATCCTGTGCTACTTTGGCTGGAACCTGCAACAGATCTGACATTTCCCCTGAGAATTGGGACCATAGAGTCCGAGAGCCCATTGAAGGGATCTCATTCTCAATCTGGCTTCTGGCACCAGAAAAATGTGGGATGCCATCAGACCGAGCAACCTGAGAAAGTCGAAGGCCGGAAGATACTGGGCATTCTGAAATTTTGTTACCATCTGCAGAATGTGGTGAGCTTTGCCCGAGCAAGTATCCAGGACTGCTCCAATAAACTGGAGTTTCTGTGATGGTATCATGTTTGACTTTTTAAATTCAGAGAAAACACTAATTTGTGAAGGAAGTGACAAGTCTTTGACAGATGCTCCTGGGCTTGTTCTGGAGAACGTGCCCTGGTCATCCAATCGTCCAGATAGGGGTAGACATGAATCTCCCCCCCCCCTCTCCCGAGATTCACTGCCACTACCGCCATCAACTTGGTGAAAACTCTTGGGGCAGAGGTTAACCCTAATGGCAGAACTTGAAACTGATAGTGAGAAATGCAAATCGCAAACCTCAGGTACTTTCTGTGCTTGAGATGGATTGGCACATGAAAGTAAGCATCCTGAAGGTCCAATCATCCCAACCAATCCTGGAGTTGGAGAGCATGAAGGATCTGAGAAAGTGTGACCATCTCGAACTTGTCCTTCCTTAGGAACTTGTTCAAGTTTCTCAAGTCCAAGATGGGTCTCAGTCCTCCGTCTTTCTTTGGGATGAGGAAATATGGGGAATACCAACCCTTGTTCCTCTCCACTACAGGTACATGTTCCATTGCACCTTTCTGTAGCAGGGTTAAGACTTCCTGCAACAGGAGCGGATCCGGATGTTTGACAGAGTTGTATCTCGGTGGGTGATTCTGAGGTTTCCTTTGAAAAGGAAGGCAGTAACCTTGGGATACTGTTTCCAGTGCCCAAGCATCTGAAGTAATGCCCCGCCATTCTTCTAGATGCTGCGAGATCCTGCCTCCCACTGGGCTCTTGTGGGTCAAAACCTCAGAGTGGTTTTGCGGCAGCTTCAGTAGCGGCTGAAGGTACAGATGCCGCTGCTGGGGCAGGTCTAGCACCTTTTCCTTGCCCCCGAGGAAAGACTGGCCTGTCCTCTTCCAACTGAGGAATAAAAACGAAAAGGACGACCTCTCCAGTAAGATTAGCCTGTGTAGGGGCGTTGTTGAGGTTCTCTTATGGCGGCACTTAGTAATTTTGCCGCCGCTTTGGAGGTCTGCAGCTTCTCCAAACTTTCATCCGCCTTGCTGCCAAACAACCTCAAGCCGTCAAATGGCATATTAAGAAGTCTGGATTGCACATCCGGTGCAAAATCTGACTTTCTTAGCCATGCAAACCTACGTAGCACCGTGCTAGATGCCATGGACCTACTGATACCGTCAGCTGTGTCCAAACCTGATTGAAGGCATTCTCCCGAAGCTTCCTTTCCATCCCTTATTATGGGTAGAAAGCCATCACGTCCCTCACCTTCTGGGAGGTGTTCAGCTGCCTCTGACATGCAGTCCCACAGGGTATATGTAAACCTTGCCAGGGTGCAATCTTCCTGGACCATGCATCAACTTTATCGTCCCCATCCGGAGAGATTCTGGGGTATGCAACATTTCTAGTGGAGGTAGCTGCTTGGACTACCAGACTTTCTGGAGATGGGTGTTTGCTTAAGTATTCTGGGTCAGAATTACAGGGTCTATATTTCAACACAAGTTTTTTTATTAACTGCTGGAATGGCTTCAGGGTGTTCCCATGCAGAATTAACTCTCCTTTGTAAGGCAATATGAAATTGAAGTATGGGTCTTGCCGAGGTGCTCCTGAAAGGATATCAGTCATATCATCGTGATAGACTGGTGAATTTCTACCCCACCCCATAAATTCAGTGACTATTCATTAATTTTCTGTAGCCCACATCAGCATGTTCTGCTGGGTCTGGTTTATCAAATTCATACTCAGAGGTATCCAGACCACTTGCTGATTGCAAGCATTCCAACTAACTCCTCAGGAACAGGTCTTGTGCCAAATTTAACCCCAGCAGAGGTTATTTCTTCATCTGCTGATGACTCCTTCATAAATTGATGACATGGTCCTGAAAAAATCATGTCTACTTTCAGGATGAAAAACCTTTTCAGGTAATGCAGGTTTTTCCCTTGGTATAGGCTTGGGCGTTGATGAAAACGTTGATGCTGTCACAACAACCTTCGATGTTGTCAAGGGAGCCTTCGATGTCCTCGAAGGAATCGTTGAGGGAATTGTGGAAACCACCAACACTGTTGAAGGAGCCTTCAAAGATACAGACTGTATACTCGAAGTAATTTTTTTAGAATGAGTTGACGCCTTGTACTCAATGGTCTTCGATGACTTAGAGGGCGTTTTCGATGTCGACCTCGATGACGCATGAGAGCTTGACGCCATCTTGTTTCCTTCTACCTCCGATTTTTGCACCGGCAGGCCTTTTTCATGCGGTGACAGGGAAGAGTCCCTGGGTGACACCCTTGACAATTTTTTGTCGGACTTTGTTTTGGATCTTCCCCCGTCATGTTTCTCGCGAGCAGGGGCATGGTCTTTAGACTTTGAGGGGGTCTGGGCTGCTTTCTCAAAATGGTTTCAAATGGAAACTATAAATGCTTCCCATTTACTCAGGGAGTCATGTTTCGAAGGGCATGTTATCACTTCCTCAGATGACAACGAGGAAGAAGATGAAAAGGGAGTTCAGTGCAGTCTTTTCTTTGTCTTTTTGGAGGACAAAGACGAAGACTTCCCAGTTCTACTCCTCGATCTATGTTTTTTTATGATGCTTCACCAAAGACTCGGCCGAGTCTTACCTCCCCTTCGAAGTAGACTTCGATGAACCCATCGCCAGTTTACGACTGGCACGAACCGCAGTCTTCAATTCAGTGGTCTGAACTGAGGCAATTTTTATGTGGATCAGTTAAAGACATTTTCTTTCCACATTTTAGACATTTTTTAAATCCCGTCTTCGGTGTGGAAGGGTTCGATGAAGACGACATACTTCTTCACGAAAAACTGAAGCGCCGTTTGTAACAATCCAAAGCGAAGCTAACGGAAAAACAGAACTGAAGCCAACGGGCGCGCCCGAGGCATTTATTCAGCGGATGACGTCTGCTCGACGGATGCCGCCAAGAACATCGACCCCATGACCGAGGGGAGCACCCTCTGGTGGAGAGAGAAGATTTTTTCCGAAGCAGCAATGCTGAAGGTAAGGATATATCTAAGATGAGGAATACGTGCAAGGACACAATCCATTCGAAACTTACAACCCTATTGCTCACACTGACCCCTCTTGAGATAAGCCTAGCTGCTCAGTCAACCTACCAACTTGTGTAGTACATGCTTATACCAAAGGTTGGGTTAACTATTCCCAAGAGGACAAGGCTGGTGCAGTCTCCCACAGGGTACTGCATACATCTTGCCTATCACATGTGATGAGCAGTGGCGGTCCAGGATTGAACAACCCTTGGTGTCCAATGTTAAGACGGATTTCTGAACTCTGTCCTGGCGGCGCAGAAGTTCAGAAGGCCAACCTAATTACTTGGAACAGGGTAACCTCTGGACAAGCCAGACCAATAAGGGTAGCGATCGCGGCGGTCAAGACTAGGTCTCAAGAGGGGTGAGGGTAACTGAAAGCCCGCAATGAGCACACAAAGCAAGGACACTTACAAACTACTCCAAACAGGTGTTATATTAAAAATATATACACATTTATTCCAAGGCCTTTGCAATAATGACCGTAGCGAGAAATCACAATAAAACTCTAGTAAACCAACACATACCAAACCAATACAATATATATACAAATACAAACAAGTCTAAAGTGTTAGATGCACGAAATGTGTAGTCCACCTAAAAGGGAAGGAAAACGGGCAGTGCGAAATAATGCTTAGACCCAGTCCACCTTCAGAGACACCTAACTAAAAGGAAGCCCGAGCCCTACGAAGAGTGGAGCCTTGTGCTCAAAAGTACCTGCACACGCTGGTGCCAATGGGCAAAAAGGGGAGTCTCTTCGAGGGAATCAGGCAGTGCAGTTTAGTGCACAAATGAAGAACAGAGTTCCGCGACTCAAGCGCAGCCTCCACTGTGGGCAGAAGCAGAGCGCGAGTACGGAAAGGCGTGCTGTTTTGACACAGCGGGGAAAAGCTATGGGCTCCTGCAGGAGGGCGACCAGTTCCTAGCTATGCTACTCACCGGTCCCCGATGCAAGCAGACCCAGGCTTCTCCACGTCAGTTTCAGTGCTTGCAGGTTTAGGAGAGCAGGGGACGTCTCGTCGTGTAGATTCTGCAGCGGCAGAGTTGAGTTAAAGATGTCCCAAACGAAGTGAACCCGCACAGTTTGTTACCACAGCAGGGCAACGGAGCGGCCGTGTGTATCTCAGCCAAATGTACACTACTCCCTTCAGTCCTGGGAACGCCAAGTGTACGAATCGTGTGAGAGTGACAAGGACTAGAAATACAACACAACCTGGCGGCGGTTACAGAGCAAGACTCCTGGGTAGGCTGGTCAGTCTGCTGGATGGCCCAGAGACCCTTCCGAAGGCTTACGAGCAGGAGATGGTGAAGATGCCGAGAATAGCTGTTCCCGCTATTCCAAGGGTCGAAGTACCAGTACAGGCCTTCTGGTTCGATCAGAGGTAAAAAGGGTTTCACAAAGCGACAGCAGTGCAGAGGAGCAGTCCTTCAGCGGGTCACCAGCGATTCCTCGGTCCAGCCTCGTGGTTGCAGGATACTTGGCTCCTGTATTCCTTCGTTCGTGAGAACTCAGGAGATCGACATGGTAGTGGCGTTTCCAGCCCCCTCTTATCCACGGTTCCCTTTGCGCCAAAACAGAGGGGACCCAATGGGAGATCCGCTCATCAACACTCACCATACGTGGACCTATCACGGACCACGGTGGTCCCAGGCATTCACACCACCCGAGACTCTCTGGCACCCAGGATGTGTATTGGGACCAGACATCCCAGCCCACATCCTGGAGGCACACACAAGGCCTGTAGAAGCCCGCAAAAGCATCTGGGTTTCGCAGGAAAGTACATGCCCAAATAAGGAAGGCCCCGGGTCGGCTCGACCTGGGGAAGGTGAAGGGATCAAGACGGTCAGCGGACAGGACAAAGGAGCCTCGTGGTCTGGCCATTTTGGGAGCCAGGCCACCATTTTGGGCTAAGCGCGAGAAACGCGCTTAAAACGCCAAAAGGAGCTCAAAACACAAGAAACGATCGCTGCCACCATTCCCGTCCGTGATTCACTTGCACCGGTCAGTTACAATCCAAAAAGAGTATCTAGGGCCTGTAGAAGGCTAGAGACCCAAGAGAGCAGTAACTTAGCTTACAGTGCCCTCTTGTGTCATGTTGCACGAAAGCCGCAACATGATAAAGAAACTACGGAAAACAGCGGTTCCCGGTGCTGACTGTCTTAAGGGCATGTCAGTTTCCCCGTAAGAATGGAGCGAAAGCCCAGAGGGGTGCGGCAGAAGGCTGCACTTCTCTGGCAAAGTCTAGATCATGGTGAAAACAACAGCAAAAAGTTTAGGGGTTGCCACATGGAAGGAAAATTACCCACAATTAAGAAATCTTTCCTAACATCCAAATACTGCAGATCCTTAACATTGGTGGGCTTGGGCTAGTAAGTTCAAATATCAGTCTCTATCCACAGCTGTCCTCCATAGGGGTAATGTCCTGTCTTTATCATCACAAAATGGTTGGAGGAACAGTCAAGGATCCCTTGCTTAGACTATCATAACTACTGGGATTGAGTGAGTTTACTTAACCTGAACTTTAACTCTTACTAATCATAATCACCTGCATCACCAATCACCTCATAAACCTACCTTTGAAGTATAAACTTTGAAACCGGTGACTTTTGGGCAAAAAATGCCCAAAACCATCTTAAGTTTGGATTTTAAGAGCTAGCAAAGCTGTTCTAAGATGATCCTGAAGTGTTCCATTTCAAAAGCGTCCGAGTACTTACCTGCAATTCACTGGTCGTTGAATCAAATGCTATTCTATGTCCCCTAATCGTGAATGTAAATATCTGTGTTATAAAGGATTGTGTGACAATAATTGAATACAATATTTTCTTTGCTTAGTGTGCATTTTAAAAGTCTAAAACTATTGTATAATTTTATAATTACAGTCGAACTAGAATTATGTTGCTATGTATGGACTCATTGTAGCCCTAGACAACTTACAACCCCAAGACAAAGCCTTGCTTCTCTGCTAACTTGCCTTGATTGAGTTCGGCTAACATTGGCCTCCCGAAATGCTCTCCCAGGGTTGATTTTGTAAATCCATCTTAAAATGGTGGGGCAGGAGGGTTGCTGGTGCAGGTCCCTTTTGGTGTCAGATATTGGTTAGTTTAGTCAGCAGTTACACGCTCTGGCGGGATAGTTCATGGCACTGCACAGCTGGACAACTCTGGCATGATTAAGACTTATGATATCACCAATCTCAGAGGCCCCACTCCCCCGCCCCACAACCGACCTCATGACATGATGCAGGTGGCAAACCGTGATGGTCCTGGGAACAAACATCTGAAGTCAACCCTTGTGGCAGAAACAAAGACGCTGGTCCTGCATGAAGGCCTCTTGTTTTACAAGTCACGGGTTTAGTGTTCAAACTCAGGATAGCGACACATGCAAAGAGCCCTGGAGGAAGCCGTGCAACTCAAAGGATAGTTGCAGGACAGTTCCAAAGGTTTACAAGATCAGTATCCTTGACCAATGGTCTACAGTGGCTGTTGCCACCAGTCCACAGGTTAGAGCGTCTAATGCCTTCTAGAGAATAGCACTTCACCAGGACGGTTGAAGATTACAATGCTGCATGGCTGTAACAATGATTTCCAGGTTTTCAGCACGATGCTCCTCTTTGAAGGGGTCTTTGCTCTCACAACAAACTGATGCCACCATGAGTTCATGGATCCTAAATTCAGGCCGGGCACACCCCCAAACCCAACAATGGAAAGGATCTGCACAATTCAAACTGGGAGGGGCTGTCCCAGTCACGGACAGGCGCCAGCCACATCTGCCCAGTAACAGACTTTGGCCAGGATGTGGACTCCAGCCACCACAAACCAAGCAGTTTTATTTGTATTTATTAGTACACTGCGAGAGTCGAGCAGAATGCAACACGCAATCTGATTGGCTCTTGCCGGGTCATTACCCGGCTAAGAATCCCTCGATTCTCGGACGGGATTCCAGCCGCCTTGTCCACGGTCAGGGGTGTGGCAGCCCCTCAGCCAACGAGGAGGCTCAAATCGGGGCCATCCCCGTTCCGAGCCTCCCCACGGCTAGAGGTCAAGGTAAGGTTTTTTTTATCCCCCCCCTTCCCTTTCCTCCCGCCTCCCTGCCCTCCCCACCCCACTTACCTTCAGCCTCCTTTGTCCATGGCGGGCAGCATGGCAGCCTCCAGCCGTGCGGAGGCTCGAAGCAGGCCATACCCGCTCCGCGCCTCCACATGGCTGGAGGCTACCATCGCCCCCCGCCGGGGATTCTGGTGAGTTTTATTTCTCATTGCCCTCTAACTCCCAACCCCACTTAGCTTCTTCTTGGTCGTCTTTCAGGAGCAGAGGCGCTGGGAAGACTTCCGTTCCCAGCGCGTCCACTCCCGATGGCTGCCATGGAAACGGAAAACAAACTCAGTTTTCCCTTTCCCAGCAGCCACTTTCTTGGTCTTTTTTTTCTGTCCCGAAACGCGGCAGTGTTTCGGGACGGTGTCCAGTCAACTGGTCGACGACAAACTGGTCGACTGCAATTTGGTCGACACCATTTGGTCGAATGCCAAATGGTCGAATTTTTTTTTTTTTTTTTTATATATATGTGTTTTGTGGGTTTTCGTGTGGGGAAAAAAAATAAAAAAGAAAAAAAAGGGGGTTTGGGGGGGACCCCCCCAAAAAAAAACCAAAAAATGGGTAAAAAAAAAATACAAAAATTCAACCATTTGGCATTCGACCAAATGGTGTCGACCAAATTGTCTGTCGACCAAATGTTTTCGACCATTTGACTGGTAACCTTTCCGGACAGAAACCAAGTTCGGTCCTAGACATTTACTTTTGTTAAAAAATAAACACCAACAATTTAAAGCCTTCTAAAATAGCACATTCATTTACTTGTAAATTTTAAAGATCTCTAAAAAACACAAGATGGTTTTTAAGTATACAAATGTGGATTTATTCATGCTTGCTAAGTATTTTTCAGTAAATCTACCCAGTATAGACTTGTCTTTATTTGTGGATGTGCACTAAATGTACCTCTGTAACACTACTCTCCTAAGAAAGAAGCCAGACTAGCTAGTTACACTACCCAGTATGAATATCAGGACTAACCTGGTGAACACCTTGTACACAATTCTGGTTGGCCTTCACAGACACTCTATTAAGGATTTGTAGAAAAACCTAATAATCAGTCTTTCAAAATTTCCTTTGTTACAAAGAATACTCATTTAAAATGTGCTCAGGCACACAGGCAGTTCTGCATTTAAAGCAAATATTCCATGATGGAAAACCAGGTATTTACAGTGCAGTAGATTGCCAAGTGTGTCAAAAGCATCCCCTATAGATACCATACTTCACCATTCTTCTACACTGATAAATAATTGCTGGTTCTTCCCTTGGTCAACAATACATAAGTCTGATCCAACAAAATCAGTTCTAGTTGCACTTCAGGTACATAATTTAAGAGACCATGCCAATCCCAGTCTCAAAAAGGAAATCCAGTATCACTTAATTGATACTCACGAGCTTAGTTCCTCTTCAAGCCACACACAGGCATCCAGATCCAGGTGGTTTGTTGGTTCGTCCAGCAACAACATGAATGGACGGATGAATAAGGCCCTAAACAAGAAACAGTGAATTGTTGTAAGAAAACACTTTGCTGTTAATGCAAACACTCCTAGCCCGCATGCTTCATCTAAGTAGGATCAGCTGCAAAGTTGCTGCAGGACAAGAATGATCCATTACTGGTTGTCAGACAATCTTTTATAAAGACTTTAATTTTGTTGATTTGGTTCAAACCACATGCTGGAAATATTGCTTCAGAGCATAGATCTTTTATGGATAAATGTGTATGCACCCCAGAAGATGTTTCCCATGGACTGCTTGGTGGGTGAACTGCATCGATTGCAAGATTGCCAGTCTGAAATATGTGCAAGCAGCAATGCTTCAAAGGAACTTAAGCATCAACTGCAGGTTCTGTTGGGAAGAAAGTAGGTTACTCACTACAGCAATGATTATATGCCTGGTTTAAAGTAGACGTTCCTTCATACGAGCAACTCCTCCTGGGCAAAATCTAAGCCAAAGCCAGGGCTTGCATGCTTCAACACAGGCTCTGGTCATTCAACACTGTCCGCTTTAATCCTGAATTCTCAGTGCAATAAATTCTGCAGTTAGGTTACCAGTGACTAAAAACCAGATGGCCATCACAAGTTGAACTTGATTCAGGTCCTATAGATCAGAATTGCGGTTTGTCCAGAACAAAATAAATTGTGGTCTAAAGAATGGATACAGGACAAGTATAATGGTGTATGTGCAAAGTAAATATTACTTTGCCCTAACAATAGTTGAAGAATTTCATTTTTGGCAATTCTGCCCTTTTTAGGGTACCATCAACCTTTAACCACCCCTTTTTCTCGATCTCGGACCCATTTTTGGTGGTCAGAGGGAATTCTATTGAACTACCTCCCAAACTGCAACCCTTTCATTTCTATATGCTCTTCAGTCCCCCATAACGTTCCAGGGCTCAGGAGTTCTTCTTATGCAACCTATGTGTGCCCAAGGATGATCTCTCAGCCTACACTGGCTTCACAGGAAGGCTGGTGGCAGCTGTAATTTAGTTTTAGCAAACAGATTTACCGCATTGGTAGCAGTTAAAATACATTTTTAGAATCCGCCCTGAGGCTACAATGAAAAACAGCACTGAAATAATTCAACTTTGACAGAAGAGGTACACAAAATGTAAGTTACTACTCACTGTAGCGGTTAGTTGGACTTCAGAAAAACTGTCCTAAGGGATTAGTAAAACCATTCAACTGAGGCAGTACAAGACTCCACTCTTAGTATAAGGCTGTACCACCTGAGCTCACGGTAACGTAGACCGAGCAGCCAGGCTCATCTTAGGAGGGAGAGGGCTGTAGAATCAGTACAAATAAATTGTAAGGAAAATGGTCCAAAAAAACAGACACTATGTATTGTAAAACAATAAATTGTTTAAATACAAGTAGGCCCAGATAAATATTGGGGGAATAAGTACCATCACAGATCATATAAACACATTACAGAAAAACAGAACACTATGCTTGAAGGTACACAGACCAAAGCATATAACCTCATTTAGAACACCTAACAGGAGTTCTAGGCAAGTCAAACCAATAGTTAATTTTTAGATTACTTTTGTAATATAACGGGTAGTAGACCCTAGCAGTTGTACCATGACGCTCAGCAAGAAATCACTTTGTAAACCAACTGGACAGTAATTTTTTTGGCAATAGTGGAACACTTATTCTAGGCAAAAAACAAGGGGGTCCTGGAGTCTAACTGCCAGACAGTCCTGGCTGCGAGAGCCTTACCCAGATTCTTTAGCTCACTATCTTTCACAGAGGAGAAATATCCGAAACAGTCTTTGTACTGTCCAGGGGCAGGACAGCACTGAGATGCTAGGCAATTATTCTAGGTACAGTAAAAACCTACACCTTTTCTGATAACCCACAGTTCTACTAGATGAGTAACTGATAACCCACAGTTCTACTAGATGAGTAAAACCTAAGGATGTAATATTCTATTACAGGTGCTTTTGAGATCATTAAAACACAGATTGAGCTAAGTAATAACTCTTGTAACTTATTTTAGGAGGGCAAACAGTTAAACCTATGTACTTTTAAAGGAGCTATCTGCAATTTAAAGGCGGGTATAAACCTCAGACTATTTTTGTGCAGGTCTAAAACAGTCCAGAGAAAGCATAACCCAGTGTTCTACCTTATGAATGACTCAAGGCTATTCTAGGAAGGTAAAACCTAACGCAGACTTAATTCTGGACAGACTAACATCAAGTCAGTGGCAGAAGGACCCAGTTGGAAAAATTATACACCGATTCTCTGAAAGAAATGGGTTAGTGAAGCCAACAGCATTACTTTTGGGAAAGAGCAAAAGCCAATTTTTAGGCAAGTAAAATAACCTTATATCTACTTTCTATTAGAATGGCGAAAGTTTCTAAGGATAGAAACAGGTTACATACATTTTTCAGAACGGCAGAACATTTCTAAGGTAAGTAATAACTGTTCACTCAGAGTTAGTTACCAACCAACTTCTTTTGCAAGTAACATTTAAATGTATTCTCTTGGCAAAAGGCCCAATCCTTGGAAGTCTTTCCCTTATTCTTGGAGCATGATATGATATGGCATTTGTAACGCGCCTATACACAAGTGTTTCAAGGCGCGAGTGTTCAGTGGCTGAAGGTGGGGTCACTAGGGTCTAGTGTCCAAAAGACAGTTCAGGATAGGGCCTTAAGTTGCAGAAGTCTAAGTTCCTAAGGAAGACTGTTGGAACAAGTAAGTACTTACTTTTAGAGTTAGTTGAGGGTCCAGGGGCTTCAGAGAAGACACCCTAGGATGATTCCAGCAGGGGCCTGGGTGCAAAGGACGGAAGGACTCCCAATCACAGAAAACACCCCAAAACTACACATGAGTTACAAGAGACTTAAGGGAAGTAAATAACCAAGCCAGCACATTACTTCAGCACAGAAGATTTTACAGCAGGAGGACTTCAGGATCTGCAGCCAAAAACCCAGCTGTTTAACTCCTTCATCACAAAGACAGAACACAGGACGGACTTTTGCAGCAAGGATCATGGGGAAGGCTATAGGCAATGTTTTCCTCAAGGCTGGATGCGGCTCCTTTTTCAGGATCACAGAAGACATAATATTGCTGGTCAGATTCTCATCGTTTGCAAGGGACAGCACTTTGGTAAGGGGACTTTTCGGACTAGATGATTTGGCATTTATGTAGCACTACGAACCCTCAGGTATCTGAGCGCTGCTTATTATTACCCACGGTGTGTGGTGCTCATTTATTGACCTCGGAAGGATGAAAGGTTGAGTTTGGCCCTGCCGGGATTCGAACCTGCGTTAGCAAGCGCTGCATGGATGTCAAAGCGAGCGCTCTACTCGCTGTGCCACTTGACCGGCTTAGATTCACGTTTGATGGTCCAGCAGGATGGGCATGAAGTTTCAGCGAGATTCGGAAGACAGTGCACCGCACAATGGCTCGAGGTCCCAGTGAAAGGGGTATTGCAGCCCCCAAGGTTGCAGCGCGGCATGGAATGGCTCAAAATGCAGGTGTTCTTGAGTCTAGTGGGTCTCACCAGGCTCTGTCAGGGGTCATCCATTTCTGAGTCCCCAGGTCGAATGGATGGAAGGGCTTCAGCAGGCTCTGGTTACACCGCAGGATCTCCGGTCGCTGGAAATCATCCCAGCTGCGGTACCTTCATCTTCCTCTGCAGTTTTGGTTCCAATCGTTGTCTACCTCTTCAGCTTCCAGGATCTGACTTATGCAGGAACGCAGCCAATCAAACAGCCTTGCAACATTCAAAATTGGGGGTTGGCAATCTTTCAGGACAGCCAGCCACCCAGTTTGAACTGGATTCTTACACTCAGGCTGGAAGACCAAGTCTTGCAGACTCCTCCCTCGCTTCCAGCCTTCACAAACACTCTGGAGCCGGGGTGGGAAGTCCACAGCACCCTGCCAAAGGAAAAAAAAATAAAATGAAAACATTTTTTTTTAAAGAAATCGCAAAGTTATTTCACGCCCTGGAGGTCGGGGAAAGGAAGAAAGGACGAGAACAGTAATAGCGGTATAATGAGCACCCATGGATGCCTTTAGCGGGGCTGTGCAAACAGCCGGCAGTAAAGGTGCACCAAATGGAAAGGTTCACTGCGACCAGCCACTAAAGCCAAGTTATCCTGGTGACAAATGTTACATTTAAAAAGAAAAAAGGTATGCTCATCTCCCCAGCACACCACATAAGGTGGTGAGTGCTGGGGAGATGCTAAAATGAAAAATTGATTGAAAGATCCTTTCTACACTTGGGAACTGTAGTTCTCACAAGGTTAGCCAGAGAAAGTCAAAAGGGGGCCCGAAGGGCAAACCAGCAATAGGCATTTATGGCCAACAAGATGTCAAAGAAGGTAACTTTTAAAAGACTATGAAGAGTTTTAAAAATGACATCCACATAAAGAGTGAAAGTGTGAGTGTGGAAAAAGATTCCCACTCACTGGAGGTATAGGGAAATATCTACCAGCCCAGCAAAACGTTCTGGGGTTGTCCGGTCAGGAGGATTTATCATCAATTTGAAAATCCTACCCAACATTAGAGACTAGAGTTCTCATAGTTCACAGTACCCTTTCCTCCATCATTGTGGGGCGTC
This sequence comes from Ambystoma mexicanum, assembly GCF_040938575.1. Taxonomy (NCBI): domain Eukaryota; kingdom Metazoa; phylum Chordata; class Amphibia; order Caudata; family Ambystomatidae; genus Ambystoma; species Ambystoma mexicanum. The sequence goes on along the minus strand of NC_090923.1, from coordinate 1,451,163,694 downwards.
CCCCAACATGGGGATGTACTGGAAGCTTGGCAGTGAAAAATTTAGCTTTACCTTTAAATTTAGTATAGCATGAGGGGCGGCGGGGGCGCAGCCTCGGGTGGAGGGACACCCGCTCTCCGGCACCTCGCTTCAGTCCGCTTTGAACACATCAGAAGCTTAGGCAGCTGGTGTTAGGACAGGGCTTAGTAAAACCATTCAACTGAGACCGTACAAGACTCCACTCTTAGAATAAAGCTGTACCACCCGAGTATATGGTAGCGAAGACAGAGCAGCCATGCTCATCTTAGGAGGGAGAGGGCTGTAGAATCAGTACAAAGAAATGGTAGTAAACATACGGTCCAAAGAAACAAAATTGAATGGATATTTTATTTATATTGCGGCTCATACAGAAAAAAAGGATTTAAATACAGGTAGGCCAAGGTAAATCTTTGGTAAATGTATATATTCGACACATTACTCACCGTTATCGTATTTCTGATGCTTGTATCTGCTTAGATTCACATGCTGTGCATAGACCGACATCTAGTGGAAGCTGCGTAGTATTACAGTTTGTTTTTCGAAACTCGAAAATGGGCGTCGATACAGGGCGTGCGAGTAATACTATCCCTAGTGTGACGTCCACTGTACCCATGATCCCTCACGCGTCTAGGACCCTCAGATTGTATTTTTTTCTGACATGAGGTAGCATGAGGAGTAGCCCAAGTACAGATAAGCCAAGCAGATAGATAAGACTACCAGCATCCATGCACCTTCTCTCAGAGGGGCGGAAGGGTGGGTCGCATATGAATCCAAGCAGATGCAAGCATCAGAAATACGATTACGGTGAGTAATGTATCTCTTGGGAGGCTTGTTGAATCTGCTTAGATCACATGCTGTGCATAGATTAGCGAGTAGTGTTAGAAGGAGGTGGGATGTGAGAAGGGTCATGAGCAAATAAAGTTCTTAAAACCGCTTGTCCCACTCGAGTATCTGTCTTGGATTGGGTGTCAATGCAGTAGAGTAAAAGTGTGAATAGAGCTCCAAGTAGCTGCTTTGCAAATGGGGTCAAGGGGTACATTTGCAATGAAAGCCGAAGTGGCCCCAATGCCTCTAGTAGAGTGGGCTCTTGGCGTGAAAGGCAGAGTTTTTTCAGAAACAGAGTACAGCTGGATACAGTTAACAATCCACTTAGAGATGGCACCTTTAGAGACACGATCTCCCTCTCTGCCTGTAGCTGTGCCTGTAGCTGCAGAGACAAACAGCTGATCTGTTTTCCTTAGCGGTCTGGTCTTGTTTACATAGTAGAGGACCGCCCTACTCACATCTAGGGTGTGTAGTTTCACCTCAGCCGAGCTTTGTGGGTCTTGGAAGAAAGCCAGAAGCTCGATGGACTGGTTCACGTGGAATTTAGAAATAAACTTAGGCGACAACCTAGTGTGTGTATGTAAAACCAGTTTATCTTTATGAACTGTAAAGACTGGATCCTGCACTGACAGAGCCCGAATATCACTGAACCTTCTTATAGATGTTATTGCTACTAAGAAGGCGTCTTCTAAGTCAGATGTTTGAGACTGCTTTTATGCATGGGTTCGAATGGGGGGCCCATGAGTTTAGATAGCACCACATTAAGGTCCCATCCTGGTGGTGGGTTTGAAGTAGGAGGGTGAAGTCGCTTTACTCCTTCCATGAAAGCTTTAACCACTGGTATCTTCCACCACAACACCTTATTATGGGATGTGGTGTATGCCGACAGCGCTGCCAGTTGTACCTTCAGTGAGTTCAATACCAGTCCTGCATCCAGCAGGTGGAGCATGTATGTGACAATTGTGGAAGGAGTGCAATCAACTGGGTTGACTTGCTTATTCTGGCACCAGATAACAAATCGTTTCCATTTGTCAAAGTAGCAGTGCCTCGTGTTTGGCTTCCTAGATTCCTTTAGGATGTCCATACACCTCTGAGATAATCTGAGATGTCAGAACTCTATGACCTCAGGAGCCATGCGGTTAGGTTCATTGAGTTGGGTTGACGATGCACTGTTTGACCTTGATGCTGGGACAGTAGGTTGTACCAGCCCGGAGTTTGATGGGTTCGCACACCGCTAGTCTGCGTAGGTGTGGAAACCACGGTGGTCTCACCCACATGGGAGCAACTAGGACGAGCGTCAATGACTCTGTTCGTCTTGTTGACCACCTTCCTGATGAGGTGTTGGTGGAAAAGCATAGGCAAACATCCCTGACCAGTTCATCCGCAGGACGTTCCCCTGGGAGTCTGGCTGAGGGAACCTGGATGCAAATCCTGGGCACTGTGTTTTCGCTTGTGGCGAATAGGGCTATAGTGGGGAAACACCACAGAAAGATGATATCTTCTACGATTTCTCTGTGTAGACACCATTCGTGTTCCTCTGGGAGGGGATCTCTGCTCAAAGCATCCGCCAGAGAATCGAGATCCCCTGAACATGTTGAGATGACAGGAAGATCTTCCGTCTGAGTGCCCATATCCAAATTTTCTGGGCAAGCTTGGACAGATTTGGCGAACAAGTCCCTCCCTGCTTGTTTATGTAAGACATGGCTGTAGTGCTGTCCGTCCGGATCTGCACTGACAGATTCAGCAGGTAGGGCTCGAACGCTTGAAGCGCTCTGAATACTGCCAGAAGCTCTAGCAGGTTGATGCGATTCTTGGCCACTGAGTGAGACCAGAGACTCTGAGCTGTGTGGTGGAGGAGGTGAGCGCCCCACCCTGTCAGGCATGCATCGGTTGTGACTACCGCCTGTATCTCGGGAAATTAAAAGGGTTTCCCCTTGGACAGATTTTCTCTTGTCCACCAGTGAAGTACTTGTACCAGTGTTGGCGAAACGACCACTAGATCCTCCCACTGACCACTTGCCTGAGACCACTGTTTCGCCAACCATTCCTGCATGGGACGCATGCGCAGGCGCGCATGGGGGACCAGGTAAATACAGATCGCCATCATGCCTAGCAAACGCATTGCTTTGCGTACCGTTATCTGGCGACCGGCCTGATATTGCGGAATTTGCAGCAGTATATTCCGAATTCTTTCCTCTGATGGAAAGGTCAACCTCTCGTGTGTCTAGGATAGCTCCTAGGAACTGTTTGGAGGTGCTTGGCACCAGACTTGACTTTCTCGTTTATTGAGAAGCCCAATTCGAAGAGGAGGTTGATCGTCCTTTGAATGTTTGTTCTGCAAATTACTGGGGGTCTCCCCTGTGATGAGCCAGTCGTCCAGGTAAGGGTATACCGGGATTGCCTCCCGGGGTAGGTGTGCTGCTGACACCGCCAGTACCTTGGTGAATACCCTTGGAGCCGAGGCTATCCCGAAGGGCAGTACCGACTGTCCACCTTGAAGCGCAAGTACTTTCTGTGCGCTGGGAACATGGAAATATGAAAATAGGCATCTTTCATGTCCAATGTTGCCATGTAATCCCCCTTTTTTTTTTTAGGAGGGGGATTACCTCCTGGAGAGTATTCATGCAAAATTTTTGGGGCTTGACATACTTGTTTGCAGGCCGCAAGTCCAATACTGGGCGCATTGTCAAATCTTTTTTTGGCACAAGGAAGTAAGTTGAATAAATACCCTTGTTTACCTGGTGTCCCGGGACGAGTTCTATCGCGTCCTTTGCTAGAAGATCTCCTCGAGGAGGATCTTCTGGTGGTCCAAAGAATGTATTCTTTGTCGTGGAGGGTGGTTTTGGGGACGCTCTAACAGTTCTATGCAGTATCCTGCGGACACTGGACAGCACCCATGTGTCTGAAGTGATCCCTTCCCAAGCTTGGGTGAAGTTGGAAATGCGTCCCCCTACTGGGGATGTGTGAGAAGGGACCTTGAACGGAACGCCACTGTTTTGGTGGAGGTGTGCCGCAGCCTCTACTGGGGCTGCCTCTATCCTTACCACGCCCTCTCTTATTACCCCTGCCATAACCCTGGGTAGACTGCTGGCTGTTCCATTGTGTACCCTGCCCCTGGGAATAGTTAGACCCTCTCTGGGAATTTAGTCCGCGTGGGCAACGAAAATTGCCATTCCCTCTCTGGTTAGGGGGTTTATTGGTTAGTTGGCCTAGGGATTTGAGTGTCTCATACTCGTCCTTGGCATTTTTCAGTGCATCCTCGACCGCCTTTCCAAACAATAGAGCCGGCTCCACCGGTTTGTCTATCAATGAAGCATGGGTTTCGGCTTTGAACCTGGACTGTCGCAACCAAGCATGCCTTTTGATAACAGTACCTTCTGCTATCAATCTGCCGGCGTTATCCGCGGAATCAAAGGTTGCTTTTAATATGCAACCGGACACGGCTCTTTCTTCTGCCGAAACTCGTGCCAATTGGCTTTTTAAGGGTTCTGGGGCGGAATCTACGAGTACCGCGACTTCTTCCCTCTGGTGGCAGTTGTAACTCGCCAGCAGGGTGGTGGAGTTGGCAATCCTTGCATGGTAGGGGGAAGTGGAGGCTACTTTCCTGCCAAAGCCATAAATCTTCTTGCTCTCCTTGTCGGGAGGAGCTTCCGACTATGACAAGGGTGTTCCCGCCCTCTTACGGGTGTTAGTAACTACCAGGGAGACCGGTTTCAGATGCCCTCTTATGTACATTGGGTTTGTTTGGGATGCCCTGAAAAGCTTCTCAACTCTGGGGTTTACCGCCCTATTGAGACAGGCATTAACAAGGGAAGGGTCTATCCTCCTTTGTATAGACTTAAGGATAGGGATGGCCTGAGCAACAGGTCTCCTTTCTCCCACTAACTCCTCTGCAAAATCCCTCTCTTCCTGAGCACCCCGGATGTCAATGTGGAAGTGTTCTGCCGCTCTAGACTGCACTTCAATCAAAAGAGGCTGGTTATCGACAGGGGAGTCGGTAACCGGGGGTTCTTTATCTACCGGGGAATCTAGCCTGTAGGTTTCTGGGTTGTCGTCCTCCTCCTCCTCCTCCTCCTCCTCCTCCTCCTCCTCCTCCTCCTCCTCTTCGTCATCCCCATAGTAGCCTGTCCCAGTTTGTTCTTCCAACATGCCCAAATCTGGATCCTCATAAAAGGATGGATCTCCCTGATATTGAGAATAGGGCTGTATACTGAAGGGGTCTGAAGTAGGAGCTTTTACCCGGGACTTCTTACTTGGGGGGAGCCATAGGGAGTTGACCCGTCGGGGGTAAAAGAGAGAAAGTGTTCAGGGTTTTTGGCGTAGAAATCTGCCAATGATGACATCCTTGACATGACTGTCATCAGTAGACCACTCTCTTGAACTGGGAATGATTCTTTCTTGTAGGCCTTTCCCTGTCTTATCTAGACTAGACCTACTGGTTTGAACAGGGGCCTTTGGGATAACAGAAGACCGATACTTGTCCATCTGTTTAAGTGGGGTAGAAAGTTTTTAAGGTGTGGAAGTAGGCTGAGACTGCTTCTGTTTTTCACCTTCCCTGTGTGTGGAATAGTGTTTACCCTGTTTTTTCGCCCCTCCGGAGTCTTTCGACGCCTGGCACCGAGGTTCGGGGTAGTGTCCCTATCTCTGTGTAGTGGAGGTTGGGACTCGGGAGCAGCCGTTGCGCGGCCTGTTGATGCCAACTCCTGGAGTGCGGACTGGTGATGGAGGTCGGTTTCGTCTGACGATCGAACCTCCGTTACCTTGGGGAGCGAGGCACTTCTGGCAACAGTGGATGGTTGCCTGGAGTCATGTGGCGATCTAGATCGAGAACGCCCAGAGGACACCGAATCGGACCGTTCTGTATGTGCCTCTTTCGGTGACTCAACGTTGGGGTGGAGAAATGGGGAAATAATATTTTTAGCAAAAGTATGGCTAAGGCCAGGGAACTCCGCGGAATGCTTGTGACCAGTATGGTGGAAAAAAAACAATCTGAGGGTCCTAGACGCGTGAGGGATCATGGGTACAGTGGACGTCACACTAGGATATATATATATATATATATATATATATATATATATATATATATATATCATGCATTACTGATTGTATCTGCTTAGATTCACATGCTGTGCATATAGTCCGACAGCTAGTGGTAATTGCCAAGTATTGCATCTTTCTTTTGAGGAAAGGGGATGCCGACATGGGTATGCCTGTAAAACTATCCCCAACGTGACGTGCAGTGTACCCAAAATCCATCACGCGTCTAGGTCCCTCAGATTGCGTTTTTTCCTGCTGTGGGGGAGCCTTACGACCATCGTGACTACAAAGAGTGGTGTAAGATATCTATGTTCATTCTATTCCACGAGGGGAGGAAGGGTGGGCGCATGTGAATCTAAGCAGATACAATTATTAGAAATGCTATTACAGTAAGTAATGCATGTCTTCTGATGCTTGTTAATCTGCTTAGAATGCTGTGCATAGACTAGCGAGCAGTACCCAGAGATGGTGGTGGGATGTGTGAAGGAATAGTAGCAAAGATGTCTTAGCACCGCTTGTCCCATCTGACAATCAGACCTATGAGAATGCATTACTTACCGTAAAAGCATTTCTGATGGTTGTATCTGCTTAGATTCACATGCTGTGCATAGGTCCGACATCCAGTGGTCACTGCGGAGTATTGCATTTTGTTTTTCGTAGTCGAAAAGGGACGTCGACAAGGCGTGTCTGAAACACTATCCCTATAGTGACGTGCGTTGTACCCACAATCCCTCACGCGTCGGGGTCCCTCTGTTTGTATTTTTCTGCCCTGAGGGAGCCTTCTAGACGTGAGTGAGTACAGAAAAGAGAGAGATATAAAGGAAGTCTATGTTCCTTCCATCCGAGCGGGGAGGAAGGGTGGGCGCATGTGAATCTAAGCAGATACAACCATCAGAAATGCTTTTACGGTAAGTAATGCATTCTCTTCTGATGTTTGTTAATCTGCTTAGAATCACATGCTGTGCATAGACTAGCGAGCAGTACCCGGAGTTGGCGGTGGGTTATGAGAAGGAACAGTAGAGAAAAGATGTCTTAATACTGCCTGTCCCACCTGGGAGTCAGATCTAGAGTGTGCATCTAGACAGTAGTGTTTTGTAAAGGTGTGCACAGAACTCCAGGTAGCCGCTTTGCAGATGGACTCAAGGGGAACATTTGCAATGAATGCTATGGACGCCCCCGTGCCTCGAGTAGAATGTGCTCTTGGCCTAAAGGGCAGTTGTCTCTTAGCAAGAGTATAGCAGAGAGTGATGCATTGAACAATCCATCTAGAAATAGTGGACTTTGAAACTGCATCCCCTTCTCTTCCTGCTGCCACCGAGACGAAGAACTGATTAGTCTTCCTCAGTGGTCTGGTTCTTTCCATGTAGAACATGACCGCTCTGCGGACATCTAGTGTGTGCAGAGTCCTTTCCCCCAAGTTGGAAGGATTTTGAAAGAACGCTGGTAGTTCTATAGACTGGGTTACGTGGAATTATGAGATAAATTTCGGAGCAAACCTTGGGTGAGTGCGTAGAACCACCTTATCTCTGTGAACTGTAACAAAGCGGTCTAGAACAGAAAGAGCCTGTAGTTCACTTACTCTCCTGATGGAGGTGATAGCTATTAGAAAAGCAGTCTTAAGAGTGAGGTCTTTAAGAGATGCTTTGTGCATGGGTTCAAATGGTGAGCCCATGAGTCTGGTAAGTACCACGTTAAGGTCTCATCCGGGAGCTGGGTCAGCTATCGGGGGGTGTATTCTCTTTACTCCCTCCATGAAGGCCTTTATAACTGGGATCCTCCACCACGACACTTTGAGTTGGGAAGTGGTGTATGCAGAAAGTGTCGCTAGGTGGACTTTAATGGAATTGAACACTAGACCTGAATCCAATAAATGGGTCAGGTATAGAACAATATGTGTGGGAGAGCAGTCAATCGGGTTGATGCTCTTTCCTCTGCACCAGATGACAAATCTCTTCCACTTGCTAGAATAGCAGTGGCGAGTGTTAGGTTTTCTGGCTTCCCTGAGGATGTCCATGCATCTCTGCGGGAGCTGTAGATGTCCAAATTCTATGATCTCAGGAGCCAGGCTGCTAAGTTCATGTTCTGGGGGCATGGATGCAGAGTCCTGCCCTTGTCTTGTGACAGCATGTTGTACGGGCAGGGGAGTTTCACTGGGGGAGATAGAGACATCTCCATCAAGTGAGCGAACCATGGCTGTCGGGCCCACATTGGGGCCACCAGTATCATGGTTACTTGTTCCTGGTGCATCTTGTGCACCACCTTGTTGAGAAGGGGAGTCGGGGGAAAAGCGTAAACAAATTTCCCTGACCATTGAATCGACAGACCGTTCCCCTTGGATTGGTTTTGGGGGTACCTGGAGGCGTAACTTTGGCATTGTGAGTTCTCCAGGGTTGCGAACAGGTCTATTTCTGGGAATCCCCATTGCGTGAAGACGTCGAAGACGATGTCTTCGTGCAGTCGCCATTCGTACTCTTCGGGCAGGGGGAAATCTCTGCTGAGTTTGTCTGCCAGCAGATTGAGTTCCCCTGGTACATGTTGTGACAGTAGGAACATATTTTGTTTGAGAGCCCACTTCCATATATTTTGGGCCAGTTTGGATAGTCCTGGAGAGTGGGTTACCCCCTGCTTTTTGATGTAATACATGGCTGTGGTGCTGTCTGTAAGGACCATCACTGTCCTGCCTTGTAGGTGTTCCTGGAAGGCTTTTAGCGCCTTGAACACCGCTAGTAGCTCCAGAAGATTGATGTGTTTGGATGCTACGTTCGGAGTCCACACTCCGTGAGCAGTCTGATGGGATAGGTGAGCCCCCCATCCTGTGAGGGATGCGTCTGTGGTTAGAGTGGCTTCCGCCGCGGGTGTGGCAAAAGGTTTCCCTTTTCCCAGGTTTTCTTTTGTCCACCACCGTAGCGAGAGAACTAAGGCCTGCGAGACCACCACTAGATCGTCCCATAGTCCGCTGGCCTGACACCACTGGCTGTTGAGCCACTCTTGCATTGGGCGCATGCGCAGGCGCGCGTGAGGTACCAAATAAATACACGACGCCATCATGCCTAGCAAGCGCATTGCTTTGCGTACCGTCACCTCTCGATCGGTCACATATTGAGGGATCTGAAACAGCATGTTTTGGACCCTCTCTTTGGAGGGGAAGACGAGGCCGTCCTTTGTTTGAATTAGAGCCCCTAGGAATTGTTTGATTTGGCTGGGGTCTAGGCTGGACTTCTTTTCGTTGATGGAGAAGCCCAACTGGAACAAAAGGTCTACAGTCTTTTGGGTATTGGAGAAGCATGTTTCGTAAGAATCCCCTGTTATGAGCCAGTCGTCGATGTAAGGGTAAACTGGGATGGACAAACTGCGCAGGTGGGCCGCTGCCACTGCCAGCACCTTCGTGAATACCCTTGGTGCTGATGCTATGCCGAAGGGTAGCACTCTGAACTGGTAGTGTTTGCCCTCTTTCATGAACCGGAGGTATTTTCTGTGCGCTGGCAACATTAAAATATGAAAGTATGCATCTTTAATGTCCAATGTTGTCATGTAATCTCCCTGTGATAGCAGTGGGATCACTTCTTGTAAGGTCACCATACGAAACTTTTGGGGTTTGATAAACTTGTTCGCTGGGCGCAGATCTAATACAGGGCGCATGGTTAGATCCTTTTTGGGTACAAGGAAGTACACTGAATAAATACCTTCCGTTACCTGAGATAGAGGTACGACCTCTATGGCTCCTTTTTCCAGCAGTTGTACTTCTTGGAGAAGGATGGCAAGATGTTCCGGTGTCATGCGACGTCCCTTCGGGGGTTTGTATGTTGGGGAACTGTTGAATTCGATGCAGTATCCGTGGGCTACGGTGGAAAGTACCCAGCGGTCTGACGTTATACCCTCCCATGCTGGAAGAAAGGATGTTATCCGGCCCCCGACCGGTGTTGCATGGGAGGGGACGCGAATCTTCGCGTCACTTGGTGTTGTTGGGGGCTTGGGAGCCTCTGGGGGTGGACCCCCGGCCTCTTCCTTTGCCCCGACGCTGGCCTCTTTGGCTGTACTGCCCACTATTGGTCTGGAAATTGGTGGCAGGGTACTGTTGCTGCTGGTTTTGTTGTTGGCGTTGGCCACGAAAAAAGCGTTTGTTGCCATAGCCGCGCCTGGTAGAGGGCTTAGAGATTTGGTCAAGAGTTTTGATAGTATCGAACTCTTTTTTAGCCATCTCCAGAGCCTCATCCACCGCTTTCCCGAAGAGGTTCGAGTCTTCAACAGGTTTATTTATTAAAGACGCCCGTGTCTCCGGTTTGAACCCTGAGTTGCGCAGCCATACGTGGCGTTTTAGGAGTATTCCTTGAACCAGGGAACGTCCCGCTGTTTCTGCAGCATCCAGAGAGTTTTTTACAATACTCTGGTTGACCTGGGTTCCTTCGCCAATAGTTGTAAGCAGGCGTGTACGTAAAGGTTCCGGCGCTTCTTCGGCGTCTTTGCGCAGTTTGGCCCACTGCGCGTCCGCATAGCTAGCGAGCAAAGAATTGTTGTTCGCAATTCTTGCCGAAAAGGCAGCCGAGGATGTTACTCTTTTTGCAAGGGCATATAACCGCTTGCCCTCCTTGTCAGGTGGTGCCTCACTGGTGGAAAGTGGTACCCCTGCCCTCTTTCTTGTATTGGTTACTACCAGGGAATCCGGAATGGAATGTCCCCTGATGTACAGCGGGTCTGAGGGTGAAGGAGTGAAAAGTTTTTCAATTCTAGGATTGACCCCTCTGATTAATGCGGGTGTGGACAGCGAAGGGATGATTCTTCTCTTCACCGAAGCGAGGAGGGGAATGGTCTGACTGACCGGGGGTTTCTCCTTAATTACTCTTTCCACAAAGTCTAATTCAGGAGAGAGCTCCCCAGTGTCCAGTTCAAAATGTGCTGCTGCTCTGCGCAACGGGGCATTAAATGTGGGCTGATCGTCAATGGGAGACGTGTTTCTAATAGGTGAATTGTCTGGAGGATTTAGGTTCAGGACATCAGTGTCGGAATATATTGAAGGGGATTGCCAGGGGTGAGAAGGTCCTTCTTCTGGATTTTCTCCGAAGCCTTCTCCTACCAAGTCTGGGCTGTCTTCCAGAACTTCCTCCTGGTTCCGTCCCTCTTCCTCATCCATAAAATCATCCTCTTCCTCACAATAATGTTCTTCCCCAGGAAGTCTGAGGCTGTGTCCTGTTGGGTATTGACTAGTCTCGGAATTTTGGCCCTGGGGTCCTCCTGAGGCCCTTCTCTTATTCTCTTGGGAGTGGGAGGGTTCTGGGTATTCATAAACCTCTCCATTCTTTCCATGCAGAGATGGAGCCTTTCCATGGTTTCATGGGGTACCCCTGAGTGTCTTGTAGCTGAAAACGGCTCGACCTCTCACACAACGTCGAGGAAAGTGTCCCGTCGCCCTCCGAAAAGCCTTCAGGTGTGTTGGGAATCCCCTCGACTGAAGGAGATAGTCCCTGCCTTTCTTCGGGCTTTTTCGGCGTGTCTTTCGACCTCTGCGTAGCGCTCGACGGGTCTTTCGGCGTACGCTTGTGGGCGTCGGCTACCACGATCCTCGCCAAGCTCTCAGCGACTAGTTTGTCAGCGGAGGGCTGTGGTTTCGACGTTATGGGTGTCGATCGCTCTACGGCGGCATGCGCTTTCTGCTGATGCGCGCCGGCCGATGATTTGGGGGCGGCGCCCTTATTTGCCGAAAGCCCAGTCGCTGGTCGCGGCTGCGGTTGCGAGAGGGGCTTCGAACCCGAACGGTCCGTGGAGGCCGCCGGTGGAACCTGCGTCTCCTTGGGCGCTGATGCTCTCTTCGCCTTCGACGAAGAAGAGCCATGGGTTGTGTGCTTATGTGTGGTCTTGTGTGCGTCAATGTCGCCGGGGTGTTCATCCCCCATAAGCAGGGCGTGAGCCGAGCCCGTCGGGGCCGGGGACAGACGACGAAGCGCGTGTGCGCTCTCTAGGGGGGTTTTCGACTTCCGTAGCGGAGGTCGTGGTATCACGTTCCTCGTCACTGTCGGAGGTAGCAACGGTGGGTGCAGCGTCGGCCTTCGACATAGCGTAGGCCGCCCACCTCTTGACCCTACGGTCTTTTAGAGTCTTAGGCTTAAGAAGCCGACAAGCCGTGCAACCCTCCTCTTTGTGATCGAGGGGCAAGCAGCGGTTACACCGTGAATGCTTGTCCTTCCAAGTAAACTTGCCCTTGCAAAGCGGGCAAAACCTAAAGGGTGTCCTCTCCATAGCCGAGGCAATAAATCGTGATAACCACCCCAAGGGAAAGGAAGGGGAAAAGGAAAGGCATTCTCAGAAAAGAACCAGAGATGTCCCACGACCCCCACTCTCCCTACTGTATATGGCCTGCGAGGCCAGGCCACGTGTTCGGCAACGCCGAAGGATCTCCTCCGCTAGTCCCCTCCGTCGAAGATCTTGCTCGGCGGAGACAGCTTCACAACAGCGTCGAGGGGGGGGATCGATAAGTTCTATATTAATATAGGAAAACGACCAAAGGTCGAGGAGATGAAATCTGCAATGTCTCTCGAGGAGCTCCGCGTAAAGGCGACCAGTAGCTGGGCGGAAAAAAACAATCTGAGGGACCTCGACGCGTGAGGGATTGTGGGTACAACGCACGTCACTATAGGGATAGTGTTTCAGACACGCCTTGTCGACGTCCCTTTTCGACTACGAAAAACAAAATGCAATACTCTGCAGTGACCACTGGATGTCGGACCTATGCACAGCATGTGATTCTAAGCAGATTAACAAACATCAGAAATTGAGTATCCTAGCAGTAGTGTTGTATAAAGGAGTGCACAGAACTGCAGGTTGCTGCTTTACAAATGGACTCGAGGAACATTTGCAAAAAACGCTATGTAAGCCTCGTGCCCAGAGTAGAGTGCTCTAGGCTTGAAGGGCAGCTCTCTCTTGGCAAGAGTGTAACAAAGTGTTATGCAGTTCACGATCCACTTTGAAATAGCTGATTTAGAGACAGGGTCCTCTGCTCTGCCAGCTGCCACTAAAACGAATAACTGGTTTGTTTTCCTTAGTGGTTTTGTCTTTTCCAGATAGATTACTGCTCGCCTCACATCAAGTGAGTGGAGCCTTCTTTCTGACACAATAGTGGGGGTTCTGGAAAAAGGTGGGTAGTTCTATTGATTGGTTCACATGGCACTTAGAAATAAATGTAGGCGCAAATCATGGGTGAGTGCGCAGGACCACCTTATCTTTGTGAATCGTGACAAATGGGTCTTAAACTGAAAGGGCCTGCACAGTTCGCTAGCTCTCCTTATTGATGTGACTGCCACCAAGAAGGCATTCTTTGAAGTGAGTGCTTTAAGGCTAGCCTTATGCATAGGTTCAAACGGAGGCTCCATTAGTCTAGTCAGTACTACGTTCAGGTCCCATCCGGGAGCTAGGTGGAGATAGTGGGATGAAGTCTTTTAACCCCCTCCATAAACGCCTTATTACTGGAATCTTCCACCACAAAACCTTTTGGGATGTGGTGTAAGCTGAAAAGTGCAACTAAGTGGACTTTTTAATTGAAAACCAAGCCTGAATCTAGTAGGTGAGTTAGGTACAGGACAATATGTGCTGCTGAGTATTCAATATGATTGATGCGCTTGGCATTGCACCAGATGACAAAACGTTTCCATTTGCGGGAGTAGCAATGTCTGGCGTTCAGTTTTCGTGCTTCTCCAAGTATGTCCATGCATCTTTGAGGGAGTTGGAGATGTCCGAACTCTATGACCACAGGAGCCAGGCTGCCAAGTTGAGAGTTTGCGGGCATTGATTCCCCCCCCCCTCTCTTGTGACAGCATGTTGTACCGGCATGGCAGCTTCCTCGCATCGGTGGCTGACATTGCCATCAGATGAGAACCAGGGTTGGTGGGCGCACATTTGGGCCACCAGAATCATCAATAGGTTCCTGGTGCATCTTGTTTAGTAGAGGAGTCGGGGTGTTTTGGGCGGGGGTGGGGGACAGGTGGAGAGGGAGGAGGGGTAGCTGTGTTTGAAAAGCCTTCAGGGCCTTCAACACTGCAAGCAATTCCAACAGGTTTATGTGGTTGGAGGCTGCCACTGGGGACCAAACGCTGTGCACCATCTGAGGAGGGGGGGGGGGGGGGGGGGCGCCTCCACCCATCCAGTCAGTCAGTCAGATGTGTCCGTGGTGAGAGTGGCTTCGGCTGCGGGGGTGGTGAAGGTCTGCATCTGCAAGAGGTTTTCCCTTGACCACCACTGCAGAGAGAGACCAAGGGCTGCTGAGACCACCACTAGATCATCCCTTGTCCGCTGGCTTGACACCACTGGCTTGAGAGCCACTCTCTCATGGGGCGCATGCGCAAACGTGCATGTGGGACTAGATAAATGCAGGAGACCATCATCCGTGACAGTGGCATGGCTTTGCGTACAGTCTCCTCGCGATTGGCTCCATAGTGAGGGATCTGGAAAAGCATGTTTTGAACCCTCTCGTTGGAAGGGAAGACGAGCCCATCTTTGGTCTAAATTAGAGCCCACAGGAACTGCTCGACTTGACTGGGGTCTAGGCTTGACTTCTCGTTGATCGAGAATCCCAGACTGAAGAGGAGACGTACTGTCTTCTGGGTATTTGATAGGCATGTTCTGTACGAATCCCCAGTTATTAGCCAGTCGTCGAGGTAAGGATAGACTGGAATGACTGCCTGCGCAGGTGAGCAGCGACTACCCCCAGTACCTTCTTAAACACCCTTGGGGCTGAGGCAATGCCGAAGGGAACAACCTTGAACTGATGGTGCTTGTCCTTTACTGTGAACCTTAGGTACTTTCTGTGCACAGGCAACACTGAAATATGAAAGTATGCATCTTTCATATCAAATGATAACATGTAATCCCCCAGAGTTAGCAGTGGGATTACTTCCTGCAATTTTGTCATGCTGAACTTTTGTTGCTTGACAAATTTGTTCGCTGGGCGCAAGTCTAAAAAAAGGGCGCATGGGGAGATCCTTTTTGGGTACAAGGAAGTATACTGAATAAATACCCTTGTTTACCTGATGAATGGTGACGACTTCTATGGTGCCCTTTTCCTGAAGGATCTGCACCTCCTGCAGCAGGATCTGCAGGCTTGCTGGCGATAGGCATCTGGTTTTTGGGGGGCGGTCTCTAGGTGGTCGGTGGAACGCGATACAAAACAGTGGGTGACTGTCTTGAGCACCCACAGTTCGGATGTGACAGCCTCACATGCATGAAGATGTTAAACGTCCCCCCCGACCGGGGAGGTATGGGAGGGGACCCCGGACTGGAGAGTCATTTCTGAGCGGAGGCGGGGAAGGCTCTTGGGGTGGACTTTCTGCCCCTGCCTTTTAGCCGTCCACTCTGTTGGTATTGGCTGGTGCCAGCTGCACCCTGTCCGGAGGTCATGGTTTACCTCCTGTGACATGCTGGTTGTGTGGAGCTCGAGAAAAAGACTGGCCCCAAAAGGAACGGCGAGAGGGCCCTCCCTGTTGTGGATAAGGTCTAGAAGTGCTCCGATTAAGAGAGTCTTGTGCTATTTCACTGTCTCCAAGGCATCGAACACGGCTTTGCCAAAAAAATGTGTGTCTTCCACCGGTTTATTATGGAGGCCCGAGTCTCTGGCTTAAACCATGAGTTCTTGAGACAGGCGTGCCTTCTGAGAAGAGTACCCTGGGCCAGGGTCCACTCAGCAGTCTCTGCTGCATCCAACATGTTGTGGGTCACCCGTTTCCCTTCCGAGATAATCGCCAGTAGGCGTGATCGTACCGGTTCCGGGACTTCTTGGAGGCCCTCCTGAAGTAGGTTCCACTGCATATCACTATAACTCGAAAGAAGGGTACATTAGCAATTCTTGTCGAATATGCTACTGAAGTGGTGATGCATTTACCAAGGGTGTACAATTTCTTGCAGTCTTTGTCGGGGCGCTTCTGCAGTTGACATTGGCACCCCAGCCCTCTTCCTGGTAGTAGTGACGACCAGTGAGTCCGGAGTGGCATGCCCCCGAATGTACAATGGGTCAGAAGGAGAGGGGCAAAACAATTTCTCAACCCGAGGGTTGACAGCCCTTGCAAGGTAAGGGGACAGCAAAGAAGGTGCGAGGCCCTTGATGGAATTCAGCACTGGGATTGGGTTTCTCCTTCAGGATGTCCTCTGCAAAGTCTGTCTTGTACAGCTTCCTGCAAGACAATTTGTAAATGGTCTGCAGCCCTTTTCAGGATTGCATTAAAGGTCATCTGATTGTCAATAGGCAAAGTTTTCCTCTGGAGGCAAGGAGGGAGGATCCAGACAAATGGCATCTGGGTCATGAGTTGGAATGGGGGAAAGGCAAGATGCTTCCCCTACAGGCTGATCTTGACCCCAATCTGGGCACTGGTCCGGTGTGTCCTGGCCAAAACGATTATCTTCCCAACCATAGGGATCCTCATAGACTTCAGGTTCCAGGACTCAAAAACTTCTTCCTGGGAAGTTTGACTTGAAAGCTTCTGCACCTTTGGAAAACTAGGACAGGAATCCTCCTCCCTAGGTCTCTTAGGGGTTATAAACAAGTCGACAAAATGCGATACTTTGTCCATATAGCTCTCAAACCTCACTCTGGTCCACAGGGATGAACCAGAGGGGTCAGGAGGGGGAAGGGTGCTTCAGGAGAAAAAGTGCCCTTGGAAGGAAGGGACTCAAACAAAATCTGAGGGGCTGGGACCCTTCAGAAGACTCCTCTCCATGATAGGATGTGCTCTTTGGTTTATTCCTCGCCGAAACAATGGCTGCAAGACTCGTGTAGCTCCAGTGGATTAGGGAGAGACTGAGGTGCCTGTAGGCGTCGTAGAAGTCTTCGGCTCAGCCAAAACCTTTGTGGCTGACGCACTCAGACGGCGCGCCAGCACTCGCATTTTCTTTTTTTAAAAGACGCCCTTATGGGTGGAATGCCCAGACTCATGCCGAGACGGATGTGGGGAGGGCGGCTGATCGGGAGGCGCCACCAAAAGGGGCCCATTACCGTCTGATGCTTCCGACATACCAGTTGAGGGAGCTTGTGTGGTTGTATGCTTCTCCTTAGGTGGTGCGGGTGTGCCCCTGTCGCCGGGGTGTGATCTCCCCATAGCAGTACTGGCGGCCTGCCATTCGGGCTGGGAACGGGCAACTGGGAACCGGATGGTTCAAAGGAAATGCCTATGGCCTCCACATCGGAGCCATGGCTGCCGCTAGAATCCACGCCACTCGAGGCAACGACAGGGGAACCAGGTTCGGCCTGCATAGCATAGACCACCCACCATTCCGTCAGCCTGTCTTTTAGCGTGTTTGTACGAAAACGTTTGAAAGATTTGCAGGCTCGCTAGTCGTGATCACAAGGTAGACACTTGTTGCACTTGCAATGGGTGTCCTTCAAAGGGTATTTTCCAGACAAAATTTAAATGGAGTCCTCTCCATAGTAGAGGTAAAGGGCGGCAGCCAAACCAGAAAGGGAAAGAGGGGAAAAGGAAATGCATTCTCAGAGAATCAAACACTGTGGCCCTACTCTCCCGTCTGTATAGGCCTGGCCAGAGGGCCCAGGCCACGCGGTCGACAGCGTCGACCGATGCACCAGCCACCGAAAGCAGATGTCTTTGGCGTAGGGGTCCAAAAGTAGCCGAAGATGAACAAAGACTAAACTACCATTGGTCGTTGGACAAAGTTATGAATTTGCAATATCTCTTTCGAGCTCCGCATAAGGCAACCAACTAGGTGGGTGGAAAAAAGGTGGCTGGAAAAAAACAATCTGAGGGACCTAGACACGTAAGGGAATTTGGGTACACTACACGTCACGTTGGGAGATAGTGTTACAGGCACGCCCATGTCAACGTCCCCTTTCGATCCTCGAAAGAAAGATGCAATACTCTGCAATTACCACTAGATGTCAGACTATATGCAGAGCATTTGATTCTAAGCAGATTAACAAGCATCAGAAAATAATTTAAACACACTATGCTTTAAGGTACACAGGCCAAAGCATAAACCTTCGGAATACCCAGCAGTAATTATAGGGAGGTCAGACCTTGTACACATTTAGTATAGGCCACACCTATTAATAGGGAGTAAAACCACCAGTTAGTTTTAGATTACTTGATAGTAAGTGAAGGATAGTACATTCTGTCAGCTATGGAGTGACACTCAGCAAAGAAACCACGTAATCAACCTACTAGTATACTTTTCTGAATAGTGGAACACTCATTCAAGGAACAGTAGAAGCATATAACTATTATTCAGGATAACACAGTTATACTAGGTAAGACCTTTTGGTCCAATATAAATTAAAGGTGCTTTTCTGATCAGTGGAACACAGACTAAAAGGTAAGCAATAACTCACTAATTTCGGATGCACAAGTTAAACTAAAGGTCAGCTACACCCTAAAGAACATTTTTTAATAACGGCACACAGTTAAGGTAAGTAAAACCTATATACATTTTTAAAAAGGGACCTACCAACAAATTAAAGGTAGGTATCAAACTAAGAATGTTTTAGCATCTGTATAAAACAGACCAGGAAAAGCAAAACCCAATGTTAGTTATTCTAGGTAGGTAAAACCTAAGGCAGACTTATTCTAAACAGGCTATACAGCAAGTTGGGGGAAGCAAAACCCAGTTGGGGAACTTATACACCTATTCTCTGAAAGAAATATTTAGTGAAACCAACAGCATTACTTTTGGGGAAGAGGCACTACCAATTCACAGGTGAATAAAAATACCTTGTATATACTTTTCAGAATGGCAAAACATGCATTCAAGTTAAGTAAGAACGTTTGTAACTGTTCACTCAGAGATAGAGTAACCAACCAACTCACAAGTAAGTATTTTTCAACACTCGTTATACTTTAAGACCATCTTTTACTTACCCAATCCTTTGCTAGTCTATTGCATGAGTTCAAAGGTAGAAAAGGGACCCTAGTGGTCTAGGAGCCAGCTGTAGGCAGGGTGAGATTGTGTTCTGTTGCAGGCTAAAATCAGAGCTCCTGTGGAAGACTGTTCAAACAAGTAAGTAGTTCCCTTTAAAGTCAGTTAGGGTCCAGGGACTTCTGAGAAGACACCCTAGGAGGATTCCAGCAGTGGTCCTGGGTGAACTGGATTAGAGTACTCCCAATGACAATAACAAGTCCACCCACCCCCCCACGGCCCCACCATCTCCCAAAGCTTTACAGAAATCATAGAGGCTTAGGCAAGTAAATACCCGCCCAACACAGTACCTCAGCATGGAAGAAGTTGCACCAGGGGAGACTTCAGGATCTGCAGCCAAAAACCCAGTCGATGGATTCCTTTGTCATGAAGACAATAGACAGTACTCGGCGAGGGATTTTGCAGCCGGGATCAACCCTAGAAGATGAATGAATATCGCCAATTAGATTGTCGTTTGTAAGGTCCAGCACTCGTGAGGGGACATCTGAACTTGTTTGACATCCCAGGAGGTCGAGCAGGATGCCAGCAACGTTTCAGCTCGATTTGGAATTCAGGAGACTGCACCGCACAATGGTTCTAGGTTCCAGGTTCCAGGGTTTTCGGGTATTGCAGCCCCGCAAGGTCGCAGCACAATGGGGATGGCTCAAAATGCAGGCAATCCCCAGGTAGATTAGAAAGGTTACAGCAGGCTCTGGTTACACAGCAGGCTCTTGTTCCTTCATCTTCCTTTTCGGTTTCAACTACAGTGGTTGACCCGTCATCAGCTTCCAGGTTTGGAGTTTTTACCAGGAACTACAGCACAGCTTCTGTATTCTCTACCTGCGTTTCACAGAACGGGGTTGGTCTGGCAGTTCAATCAGGGCAGCCAGCTTCCCCCCCCCCCCCCACCTCCCCACTAGGAGTTTGCTCCTTTCAGGCAAGATGGAAGACAAAAGGGCTGCAGAGTTTGACTCCTCCCTCGCTTCCTGCTTTTGAGACACTGGAGCCTGGGCAGGAATCTAAAGAATTCCCGCTGAAAACGACAAAACCACTGAAGTTGTTGCTGCCT
Organism: Ambystoma mexicanum; assembly: GCF_040938575.1. Taxonomy (NCBI): domain Eukaryota; kingdom Metazoa; phylum Chordata; class Amphibia; order Caudata; family Ambystomatidae; genus Ambystoma; species Ambystoma mexicanum. The sequence continues at coordinate 1,451,143,866 of NC_090923.1, read as the reverse complement.
TGAATGGCAGGAGGGGGGGGGCAATACCTCAGAATCAGCAAGCACACAAGAAAGAAATGGTGAAAAAAGATGGAGCCCACTGTTTTAGCAACATGGTGGCCCTTCTGTGCATTACGGAGGCTGAATTAATAGCCTGCGAGTAATGAAGACAAAGTCAAAAGGTAAAACCACTTCCACCAGCTGTTCATGTACAATTTGCAATCTTAACAAAATGTTAGCTGGTAATAAAGGGTGATACATTGTATCCCGGCAGCACTCCACATAAAGTGGGGTGTGCTGGCTCACTATTTAAAATGTAAAGGGGGTCGGGGGGGGGGTGAAGAGACTGTAGTTCATTGAAGTACATGAAAGAAATAAGCAGTGGAGCCATAGGCCCAAATGTTGTAGGAAACCAACTTCAACCATACACTATGGAGGGACATAAAGGTCACGCATAAAGAGTAACAGACTAGGTGTGGGGGGGGGGGGGGGGGGAGGAATAATTCCCAGTCACCTAGGGACAAGTTAATAGTTACCTAGTCAAAGCAAAACGTTCTGGGGTTGACACCTCAGGAAGATGAACCATTGATATGAATCGTACCCAACATGCGGCTACACTTATTATCTATAAGCTATTGGCATACTAGCGATGAAAGGCGGGTGGGACGTATGGAGGAAAAGGGACAGAGTACTCTAATTAAAGTTACTTATTCACTGTAGTGACTACTCCCGTCCCTTTACTCCATCCTTGTGGGGGATTCCACGAACAAGAACATAGGGTGGAGCTGCGACAACCTGCCACATCTAGGATGAAGCGAAAAGGTTTTTCAGAACCACCTGACCAAACTGCTTCGTGCCTGGAGCTGGAGTCCAGCAAGTAGTGCTTACTTAAGGCCGACGGGGTGGCCAAGTAGCTGCCTTGCTGATGACATCCCAAGAAGCAGATCTCTGAAAAGCAACAGCAGTGGCCTTCGCTTTGACCGCATGGGCATGAATCCTCTCAGAAGCAGGTTTGCCCATAGCCATATATGCCTCCGAAATGCCCTGAACCATCCAACAGGCGATGCGCCCCGAAAAGTCAGTGCCTCGGATTTCATCTGCGAAAGGTAAACCCGAGGACCCTCGAGGTCCAAGAAATGCAGGGCCCTCTGCCCCCAACACCAGTAGGCACAACTCTTGATTCAGATGGAGTACCTTGGGAAAGAAATTTGAGTGAGTGCACAAGAGGACATTGTTGTGAAACGTGGTGAAGGGCTCGCCCGAAGATCACGCCTGCAGCTCACTATCCCTGTGTGCAGCGGTGAGAGCCACCTATAAAGCAGTCTTTAGTGTCACCAAGCAGATGTCCACAGAAGCCATCGGCTCGAAAGGTTTGCATTGCAAGAGCCACATTGAGGTCCCAGACCAGATGCGGTCTATGCACAGGAGGAAAAAAAGCCTAGACAACCCCCTTAAGGTGGGCCTTAAACACCAGGTTGGCTGCCGAAAACATGCTCAGGTGAATTTCTGTAATCCCCGATGATCGGCAGATACATGCGGCAAGTATCCGCCTGAACTCCAGAATGAACCAGGTGCGCTGAAAAAGCCAGCACATCATCCAGAGCACAGGGTCCAGCCCTCTAACCCCCCCCCCCCCCACCAGCATGAAGCAAACTGGGGCACTTGGCATTCTGGGGGTGTTGGGGATGAAGCATAAAAATGATCTCCCCTCGCCTAGTGAGACCCCCAGCACTTCTTCTGGACCTTTTTCCTTTCAATCCTGAATGAGTGGAGCCTTTTTCCACTCATTCATTCTTGTGGGCTCTGTCTGTTGGAACTCTATTCTTTTAATCTACCCATTATTTATCTATATCCTCAAGTAACCACAGTTTTTAATGATAAATGCAGAAACCCTATAGTCTGAGAGATTGGCACGCACACCACCTTCAGTGGAGTGCCAAAGGGATACCCAATATCCGCCCCCCCCATCTCTCTCCTCCTGTGACAACCTAGTTATGGCTGGTGGTAGTGTTCTACCAACCAACTACTGTGTAGTTCTACCACAGGCTAGGTCCATAGCCTCGGTAGTGCACAATAGGGACCCCCCCTCTTCCAAGTACCAACTTGGGGCATCACTTCTTATTTCACCAATACTAGCGTGATTGTTCTTTGTTTGCCCTTCTACCGTCCTGGGAGAGGGGAGATCAGTGCATGCGTTTTGCTTTTGGAATGAACCCTTAGGTGTCCCCCACCTAGTCTCCAGAGTGTCTAGGCAGGCAGTAAGTGGGGCAGGAGTTTTCCACCCCCCCCCCTCGTCCTTTCTCTGCCTGAGTGCCTGAATAGGACCAGCTCCCACAGGGGGTCTGGCTGTCCCGATTTGACAGCCAAACACCCCTTTCTGTAAAACGCTGAGCAAGATTGCAGAGGAGTGTGTGCTGGAACTGAATAAGGTGAGGCTTCTGGAGTGAAAAGCAAGTCAACCACTGGAAGCTGAAGTAACCGAAGAAGACTAGCAGAGACGCCTGCAGACCTTTTGCAACACTGAAGCGACTACTGCTGTCCTAACCCGTTTTCTGTGCAACAGAGGAGCTCCAAAGAGGTTGGCTCCCTCCCGTTGGCTGGTGGAAACAACCAGTCCCAAAATGAACTTTAAATCGAGCCATCCCAAGGTACTAGGAGTTTCCAGAGCTGCAGAACCCAAACAGGAGACCTGCTGCCCATTTAGAGTGCATAGTCGTGGAAAAGCCGAATCAATCCAAATCTTTGCTGAAACTGCAAGGACACTGCAGAGATCTGACCCAACTCACCCAGACCCTCCGAGCTTGGGACTGCACGAAGTGAAGATTGACCGGGCGATCGTGTCCTTTGTTGCCGCTGTAGAAAAGGTGGCAAAACCGCAGTGAACAAAGAAGTTGCTGAAAGTCGTGCCCCAGGTCCTCCCTCGAGACTGCTGCTGAGATTCCCGTCCATTGTCCTGCCTTCAGTCATTAGAGCAAGGAATCCGGTGTTCGGGTGCAGAGCTGTAACATAGCGGAGCATCCAGCACAAAAATGTTCTAAGGTACTGTGGGGAAAAAGGTATTGCTTGCCAGATTCCAAGAAGTCGCTCCAGAGCGGAGTGTACGTAGAGGTTTCCAGGGTAATCCCCCCCCGCTTCTTACCTCCGACCCAAGCCGACGCTTGTGTCCCTTCATAGAGTCCTTTTTTAAGTCTCCCTTGTTGGTTCTTAATTTGCCGCTTTCATATCACTAGAGACTGGAAGAAATCCACAGGAACTCTTCGTATTCTGCAGCTTGTCAATACTGAGCCTTCTCCAAACTGCCTTTAGCTAGGTTTGCAACTTAAAAGACTAACTGGTTGAAGAACCCCTCTCAAGAACCTTGAACCAAGCTCATGTTACATTAACCAACGATTTTCCTCCCTTTAAGTGACATTGCTATATGTGTTTGCAGAGTAAATGCAGTACTGTAATAACAAACTGCAGGTGCTCGTAGTAACCAATAATACGACAACATTGTCTCTCCCCCCCCTCCCCAACGTTGCTACAAATGTAACCGCAAACCAACACAAAAGTGTATTCTAGTGTAAACGTTTCAGGTGATTCTGGTGTAAACCCAATATAATTTTACATAAATTACATTTAAATAAATTATAAGTGTAAGTCTCTCTTTGGTGTGCAAGTCCAACTAGGTTCAGTGTACTTAAGAATCATAAGAATGGAGAGCTACAAACCACTGATAGCTTACTAAAGACTTACTACCAGTAGGACTTTTGGAAAACTCCCCTAACGGGGAATGCAAACTTATGAAAGATTTCCCTTAGGTGCAATTTTCCCTCCATTTGTGAGCCCCCCCAAACTTTTTGCTTGTGTTTGGAGTACGTAATCTGATTTACCAGTGGAGCACAGCTTTAAGCCGAGATCCTCTGGGCTTTCGCTCATTTGTCATGGTGAAACTGACACGTCCTTCAGGCTGTCAGTACTGGGAAACTATGTTCCCCTTATTCTTCAACTTTGTTGCCATTCTTTGTAAATTTGTATCTATGTGCCAAGCCCTAGCCACCCTCTAAGGATTTTTTGGTGTTTGTAAAAGTGTGCCTTGGACGGACCGGTGGCAGCAGTTTACTTTTACAGTATTTTAAGTTCGTTTTTATGCACCATACCACGTGTACCGCGTTTGGCTCAAGACTGGCCAGTGCCGAAAATGGCCGTGCCACAAAGTTTTGTTCTGTCCTTTGGGCATCTTGTCCCTTTACCTTCCTCCAGGTCGAGACCGGGGTATTCCTTATTTGGGCATGCAGCCTCCCACGAAACACTTTGCAGGCTCCTACATGTCACGTGTGCTAGTGCCCAGAAAGAGGGTTGGGACTGTCTGGTCCCAATCCACAATACTGGTGCCAGTATGTCTGGCAGCAATGAATCACTGGAACCATTCTGGGCCACAATTGGCCCACAGCTGGCGTGCATGCAAGAGAGCAGATCTCCCATTAGCTAACTGAGATTTGAGCAGAAACCAAATCATGGATAGGAGAAGGCGCTCTGCATCCATTACAGGTCAATATACGGAGGTTCACACCAAACCTCAAAAGAGCCAAGCATCCTTCAGAAGAAGGACTTGAGGAACCGCTGGTGAAGTGCTTGAAAGATTTGGCTGTCTGACCCTGCTGTTTTACCGTCTGACCAGTTTCTTCATCGAAACAAAGGCCTGCCAGGGCACTTTGCCCCTTTGGGGTAGTGGGAAAAACTACTCTCAGCTTCTCCTACTTCTCACAAAGAGCCTCTGCGGAAGTGTTCCTGGGCCATCCAGTGAACTGACTAGCTTGAACCCAGGGTATCGCACAGGAACGCTGCCGTCCAGAGTTCAGACTCGAGACTTTGGGTATCACTAGTTTGTGGTCCTGGGCCCTCACACCAAGTGTCCTAGCTCATCTGTGTCGCGATTTACAAGAGTGTGCCACGCCTCGAGCATTTGCGGTCCCTGTGACGCCCTTCTGTGGCAAACCTAGCTGAACGTGCCTGCAGTTCCTGCCTATCGTGTCCTGAGACGAGCTGCACTGAACGACCCTTCTTCCTTGAAGGGCTGAGAAAAAGCAAACGTCCCGTACCGCAGCCACTGAGAGCTGGAGCATCCTGAAACTGCAGGGTTAACACCAACAGGCGAAGTGGGCTAGACTGCCAAAGTTTGGTCCAGACTGTCGTGGGTTGGTGAGTACTTTCCTAACTTACTGGTGGCCACATGGCACATCCATGCGCTTATACGCACAAGTGTCCCACAAAAGACAATCACCTGGGCTGGGATAGCCTGCGCTCCCCAGCTATTCTCGAACTCCGAAAGTCATTCTATCTGCAAGGGTAGACCCTCTTCTAGGAATAGGAACGTATTCTTCATGGCCTCAAGCCCCTTCCTAAGCAGCAACATCCCCTTGAAGAGAACCCGCTTTTTCGTTTACACATGACCGCATCTTAACACACAACTGTACTTTGAGCGCTAGGCTCCTCTCTTCGCAAAAATTAGGGATTGTTGATGAAGGACTGATTAAACTAATATCAGTGTCAATTTAACCCCTTTACTGTTCCAGGTCATGTTGATGATTTTCTCCCAACCCCCCCCCCTATCAGCCTTAGGTTAATCGCATTATTGTATCTGTTAGATAGGGTGCGTTATTGTTTCTTCAAAAATGTGGTTTATTCGCATTTTGATTACAAGGCCTATAATAAATGTATTATAGGCCTTATGTTAGATGTTATACATCTAAGGGGGATCTGTGGAGTTTGTGTGCGCAGATTGTGGGCTTCTGATCACTCTCACCTTTCCTGAGACTAGTCTTGACCGCCTGCCAAGCTACCGTAGATTGGTCTGGTTTATCCTGAAGTTTCCCCAGTTCCACTAAACTAGGAAGGCCTCCTAAACTTCTGCCCACCAGGTCAGAGTTTAGAAACCAATCTTTACAAAATGGTGGCAGCAGTGGGATAAGATCAGAGGTACCCAGTTTTGCACACTGGTGAAATATCCATGCTGTACTTGCACAGAAAACAGTGACCTTAGTTTAGGTTAACTGTAAGCCAACCGTCTCCCTTATAACATGGAAGCAATTGCGAACATAACCTTTACTGCTTCCAAAAAACCGAAACTGAGAAAGATCTGTTCTGAAAGAGGCCCGTCAGCCGCAAACAAAAGCTGAAATGATCCAAAAGTCATGGTATGGCAGGAAAACCAGATTACAGCTTATCCCTCCGATGACCGTGCAGAAGGTGGTGGGGCTGCCCTCAATAACCGTGATGAAAGGGATGTTGCTGCCTTCATCAAAGGGGCAGGTGATCAGGATGATTGAGTCCCCATGCTTCCTCTGCTGGCTCTGAGACCGAAGTCCTGCTGGAATTCAAGTGACTAGAACTGCTGTTTAAGCAGGAGGAGCCTGAATGCTGCATGGCTAAGCTCGAACTAGAGAAAGTAGAAGGACAGGGCTCACCAGTTGGAGCTTGCTAGGATACAAGCTGCCAATGGTTCCTCTAGAGAATCTGGTCCTGGGTCACGCTCCTCCTCTCATCCAAGGTTCCCAAAAGTTCCACTTGGTCGACTACCTCATTCCGGCTGCAGTGCCATTATGGAAATGTCAACGGCTGACTGAAAAGAATTTTGCGAAATTAAAGCAAACCCTGGTCTTAAAGTTTGGGAAGACTCCTGACGAATACTTGAAAAGATTCAGGGATTAAAAAAAAAGATAGATAATACTTGGGTCTCATATGTAACAGATTCCTTGAAAAACTTGACTGGCTGGAAGGTTACACGGTCACCACCTTTAAGGGTATGATTTGCTCATTATTACTTTAACATATTTTTGCTTCTTGTTCCAGCATTTGGCCAATTGTAAGGAGATAGAACCTAAGAAACTAGCCAGTGCATCAGATTTATGGGCGTCACAACATGTCCCATGTATGAAGACAAGCCTGCTCCTGGTAAGCAGGAGGGGAAAAGCACAAAGATAAGGGGGGGGGCTGATAAAACGTACTCCCATAAGGGCCACAAAAGACATAACAAGGGCAAGTCACATGAGAATGTTGATAATAGTGGGAGGAGTCCTCCAAAGCATAATTCTGGTTACAGTAAGCCTCCCTATGTCCCAAGACCCTGTGGATCTTGTGTGGCTAGTGGAGCAAGTGATCCCATGAAGGGGGACCCCAGATGTAAGGTCAAAGCCTTCAGAGTCCACTCAGTCTGGCCTTCCCCTCCTATGAGGAAGAAGAAATCACAGGGGAATCCTAATCAGACTCCTTCCCCAGTGGAATAGAATCTGAGGTAGTCTCAGTATCCCTGGTTCCTGGGAGCCTAGAGTCAGGCTTATGCTAGTATTCCTGACAACACCAAACACTATTTTAAAGACATTGCTGAAAAATGAAGTAGACACTCCAGCCCTTAGGGGTAGTGGAGCCAGCAGAACGCAGATTGATTCCACATTGGTAAACAGAGAAGCTTGCCAGTGCTCCCCTGATTTTCGCCAAGTTAGCTGATGGCCCTCCCTCAAGTTCCCAGTAATGCCTGTAAATCTGGCTAGCAGTGGTACAGTATTAAGGATTCCTGTGAGTGTTCAGAGGCAAGTCCCTGGAAAGGTTCTGCTAGGAAATGACCTCAAAGACTTAGGTCTTGTGGGGGACACAGCAGAACAACCACGCACAAAGTCACAAAGGCAGCCCTGGCCAAGTCCAAAAGGGGAACCCCAAGGCTAAGGGAGTCAAACCAAAAAGGAGGGAAAGAATATTCCCCCAGCTCACCTACCACTGAGGTTAAAGGTGGATCCTGACAGGCCTGCTCCCAGCTTGAGGGTGAACCTCTTGGGAAGCATAGATTTATTAGGAAGGTGGGCTCCTGTACAGTGAGCCCAGTCTACTGAAGGTGACCATGGTAGGTTGGTGATTCCCCTTCAAGTCCAACCCTTGCTCCTACAACTGGCACATAGTTCCTCTACCTAGTCACCTTGGGATCAGGAGAACCAAGCAGAGGCTATCCATGCATTTGTACTGGCCCAAGATGCGGTTCCAAGTAGGCCATTGTAGGAGTTGCGTCACTTTGTTAAGAATGGTTCAACAATCCAGGCTCCATTGGTGCTACTCCTTGTGGTGGGGCACAATTTGAAAGGGTGGGGATTGACATTGTTGGTCCCCTTGACCCTCAGACATCCTCCCTCTGGAAATAGGTTCATCTTGGTGCTGGTTGGTTAATCATGCCACCAGATATCCTGAAGCCATCCCATTGAAGACTGACTGCCAAGCATTGCAAAAGCATTGCTAGGCATTGCTACTAGGGTTGGCTTCCCTAAAGAAGTTGTCAAACAAAGGCAGCAACTTTATGTCTAGGTGCATGCAAGCCATGTGGAAAGTGTGGGGTCACATACTTTTTCCCTCAGCTTGTCACCCACAAACTAATGGCTTAGTTTAGAGGTTTAATAGAATTCTCAAAAGCATCATTGGAGCTCTGGAAGAACCTCAAAGGAGAACATTGAATCTCCGGTTGCCATGCTTCCTTTTTGCCTACAGTGAGATACCTCACAAGGGTGTTTGTTTCAACCCCTTAGAACCTGTTAGGGTACCATTGGCCATAGTCGAGGAAGGGTGGGAGCTCCCTGCTCCTCCTATCACTACCAATTTAGTGGACTATGTGTTGGGCTTAAGAACAAGAATGGTCCTTCTGATGGCTCAGGCCAGTGACAAGTTGAAGACAGGGCAAGCTCTGGTAAAACATTGGTATGACCAGGCAGCTTCCCTCATTCGCTTAACCCCAGGCCAAAAAGTCCTACTCATGAATCCTATAAGGCCTAGAGCCCTACAGGACAAATGGCCAAGCCCTTACACAGTTGTGGAGAAGCTAAGTGAGGTACACCATTTAGTGGACCTTTAGAGACCTGGCCAGGCCCCTAAAGTGTTACACATAACTAGGCTGATGGCTTTCATTCCTAGGGTTGAAAAAGCAGCTCCAATTTTGGCTTCAGACAGTATGAGGAATCCAAGCCTCTGCCCGACTTATTCCAAGGTAGCCCTTCAGATGGCTCCATTGAGGGAGTCCATGTGGCCCCTCACCTGACCTCTAACCAGCAAGAGGAAATAAGAACTTTGCTTAGGCAGTGCTCACCCTTGTTTTCTCAGACTCATGTTTGACACCTTGGTGCAAACACGAAATTGATATAGGAGACGGTGTACCTACCAAAGGTAGGTGGTACAAGATGTCAGATAAGGTGAGATCTTATATCCAGATGGAGGTAAACAAGATGTTAGATCAGGGGGTGATTGAACCCTCTAGTAGTCCATGATCCAGTCCTGTGGTTCTGGTGCCAAAGGCAGGTACCTCATAGCTGAAGTTCTGTTTGGATTATAGGGCTCTGGATGCTGTCATCAGGACAGATGATCACCTCTTGCCTAGAACTGATGAGCTGGTGGATACCTTGGGTACCTCCAAATAATTGACCTCACTGCAGGGTATTGGCAAATAGCCTTAGCAGAACATGCCAAAGAGAACAACAAGTTACTTCTTACCTTGTAACGTTCTTTCGACAGGATGTTCCTCCGACGTATTCCTTATCTTTGATAATACGTTTCCAGCTTGCTGGCCTCGGAAAGGTTTTCTGTAGAGGGCGCTGCGCGTCGACGTCCGCCGAGTTGATGTCCCTCGACGGCCACCGTATCGGCGCCGACGTCACCATACCCGTAAATAGCCATGCGCTACGTCCGTTGCTCAGTTCCGTTTTGTAGCATAAGAAAAGTCATGCCTGAATTGGTTATTGACCTTGAAGGAGCGTAAGCTGCAACCACAAGGGAAGTATCACTGCGGGGATGGATGGGAGGGGCGGTAAGGAATACGTCGGAGGAACATCCCGTCGAAAGAACGTTACAATGTAAGAAGTAACTTGTTCTTCGAAGGGATTGTGTCCTCCAACGTATTCCTTATCTTTGATAGACTCCCATAGCAGTGGCATGTAATTGGAGGTGGGAGTGAGAATGTTATGTATCCCTTTAGGGATGGACTGAATGTAATACGGCCTTGCCAAATCTGGTCTCTTGAGTAGTGGAGGAATCCAAATTGTAAAATTTTGTGAATGTATGTGCGGACGACCATGTGGCAGCCGCACATATGTCAGGGACCGGTACCCCTCTTTGGAGGGGCGAAGAGGCTGCGATACCCCTGGTTGAATGAGCCCTGAGCTTTTGTGGTGGCTCTTTCCCTGCCAGTTTGTAACATTCCAGAATGGCCAAAATAATCCACCTGGAGATGGTTTGTTTTGTTATGGGCAGTCCCAACTTGTGACCTGAGTATCCTATAAACAGTTGGTCTGCTTGCCTGATCCTAGCCATTCTGCTGATAGAAAAGCTGAGAGCTCGCCTTGGGTCCAGCCTATGTAGCCTTTCCTTTCCTTTCCCCGGATGGGGAGGAGGGTAGAATGAAGGTAAGGTAATTTTCTGAGTAATATGAAATTCAGAAACCACCTTTGGGAAGAAATTAGGCTTCACCTGTAGGACAACTTTGTCCTTGTGGAAAACTGTATGTGGGGGTTTACAGGAGAGAGCTTGTAGCTCGCTCACCCTCCCAGCAGATGTTAGTGCTACCAATAGGACAGTTTTAAGCATGAGAAATCTCAGCGAACAAGAGTGAAGTGGTTCGAATGGAGTGCCCATTAGGAAGTTTAAGACTAAATTTAAGTCCCACAAGGGAACCTGGAATGGTTTTGGGGGATAAACATTAGTTAATCCCTTGAGAAATTGTACCACTAGAGGAAGTTTGAAATATGATGGCTCCTCCGCAGTGCGCTTGAAGATAGAAGGCGCTGCAAGATAGCCTTTTACAGTGCCAACTTGAAGGCCTGAGTTTTCCAAGTAGAGTAGAAATGATAACACCGTTGGTGTACCACATGTAAAAGGGTCGATATTCTCTTCCCTACACCAGCTGCAAAATTTGTTCCAACGGCAGCGGTATAAAGACTTTGTTGCTGGCCTTCTGGCCGAAAGCAACACCTCGATGACATCAGGGAGATCCCAATCCTTGTACCTCACCCTTTCAGAAGCCAAGCATGAAGGTTGAGTGTTCTGGTCTCTGGATGGAGAACCTGACCTCCCCTTCTGCGAGAGAAGATTCTCTTTGAGCGGAAGACGGATTGGAGGGCAGATGGACATATCTAGAAGGTCCGGGTACCACGTTCTCCTGGCCCAATCCGGGGCAATTAGGATCATGGTTTTCCAGAATCTTCTCAACCTCCTGATCATTTGCTGAATAACAGGGACTGGTGGGAACGTGTAAAGGAGTGGAAACTCCCAGTCCACTACGAACGTGTCTCCTAGAGCTCCTCTCGGGGGAAATTCCCTTGAACAGAACAGATCGCACTTCCTGTTGGTGCTTGTGGCAAAGAGATCCACCTGAGGGGTTCCCCAAAGGGCAAAGATCTCTTGAAGGGCTTCCTGAGCTAGCTCCCACTCGTGGGGGACTGTGCTCTGCCTGCTCAGAGCGTCCGCTGTCAAGTTCTTCTCTCCGGCTAGGTGGAATGCCGATAGAGAGATTCCTTCTTGGATTGCCCAAAACCAGAGCTGCATCGCCTCTCTGCACAGTGGCAGTGATCCTACGCCTCCTCTTTTGTTGAGGTAGTGCATAGCCACCGTGTTGTCCGTCATTATCAGGACATTTCTCCCCTGTACTGATGGCAGGAAAGTGTAGTGTAGTCTGGACTCCGATGGAGACCAACGACCGCTGATGGTCAAGTCGTTGGCATGGGATCCCCACCCCGTGAGTGAGGCGTCTGTGACTACTGTTATCTCCGGCCATGGTTGCCAAAACAGTTCTCTTTTCAAGATGTTCTCTGGATAGGCCCACCATTAATCGCGTGCTACCTTGTCCGGAAGCCAGACGAGATCTGTCATTCTCCCTGAGAATTGCGACCACTGACTTCTCAGTGCACACTGAAGGGATCTCATTCTCAGGCGAGCCTCTGGCACAAGGAAGATGCAGGATGCCATGAGGCCTAGCAACCTCAAAAAGTCGAAGGCTGGGAGACGTTGGGCATTTTGAAACTTGGTGTCCATCTGTAGAATATCTTGAGCCCTCACATCTGGTGGCGAGGCTTTTCCCAGGGAAGTGTCCAGGACCGCTCCAATGAACTGGAGTCTCTGTGATGGTATCATCTGTGACTTCTTTAAATTGAGGGAGAAGCCCAGTCTGTGAAGGAAGAGGCAGACGTAATCTAGCTGGGCCTGGGCCTGTTCCGAAGATACGACCCTGATCAGCCAATCATCCAGGTAGGGGTAGACATGGATCCCTTCCCTCCTTAGACTCGCCGCCACTACCGACATCAGCTTGGTGAAGACCCTCGGGGCGGAGGTCAGCCCAAATGGCAGAACTCGAAATTGATAATGAGAGTTGCCAATTGTGAACCTCAGGTATTTCCTGTTTTTGAGATGGATTGGCACATGGAAATAAGCATCCTGAAGGTCCAGAGATACCAGCCAGTCCTGGAGCTGGAGGGCCTGAAGGATCAGAGAGAGTTACCATCTTGAACTTGTCCTTCCTGAGGAACTTGTTCAATTCTCGTAAGTCCAGGATGGGTCTCAGTCCTCCGTCTTTCTTTGGTATGAGAAAGTAGGGGGGAGTACCAGCCCTTGTTCCTGTCCGCTACAGGTACCGGTTCTATGGCACCTCTCTCTAGCAGGTCTATAATTTCCTGCAAAAGGAGCAAATCTGGAACTTTTAGAGAGCTGTTCCCTGGTGGATGACTGAGGGATGTGTAGAAAGGGTAGGCAGTAACCCTGGGCAACTGTCTCCAATGCCCAAGCATCTAATGTTATAGCCTGCCATTCCGTCAGATGATGAGTTAACCTGCCCCCTACAAGTGTATTGTGTGGAAAGGCCTCAGAGTGGTTTGGGGGCGGCTGATGCAGATGCTGAGAGTACTTTGGCCTCTTTGAGCCGGCTGTCCTCTGCCTTTCCCGAATGAGGAATAATAACGAAAGGACTTTCCTCTCCCAGAGGTTCCTGGGTGGGGGGGGAGAAAAGGAGTTTGGCAGATAGCAGCTCGTAAAAGATTTTGCTGCTGCTTTAGAAGTCTAACTTTTCTAGACTGTCATCAGCCTTTTTTCCGAATAGTGAAGAGCCGTCAAAGGGCATATTCAAAAGTCTGGCCTGTACATCTGGAGCAAAGCCAGACTTTCGCAACCACGCATGCCTGCGGATTGTTGTACTTGCCGCCATGGCCCTGCTGATACTGTCAGCGGAATCAATGCCAGTTTGAAGTGATGGCAAAGATGCCATGTGCTATCTTTAATAATGTTAAGGAAGACATCCTTTTCCTCTCCTTCGGGTATGCAGTCAGCCGCTGATTAAGCACACTCCCATAGTGTGACACTGAACTTGGCGAGCGTACAGGTGGCATTGATGGACTACAACACCATACTACAAGCAGAGAAGACTTTCTTCGCCATAGAATCGTACCTCTTGTCATCTCTATCCTGTGGGATAGTAGGGTAAGCGGTCCTACTGCTAGATGAAGTTGCCTCTTGGACCACCAGGGCTCTCTGGAGTTGGGTGTTTTGACAGGTATTCAGGGTCAGCAGCCGCTACCCTATACTTGGCTGACGATCTTTTATTGACCTCAGGGATAACTTCAGGAGTTTCCCAATTAGATGTAATTTTTCTTTGTAAGGCTGCATGGAAGGGGACCACAGGGTCCTCCTGCGGACCTTTGTCTAATATGTCTGTTAGGTCATCCTGTTGAAAAACAGGGGAAGGCGCAGACCAACCCATAAATTCAATAATTCTTGCCATAAGGGTTCTATAGGGTGTTTCGGCATGTTCCCCTGGGTCTGGCTTAACAAATTCCACTTCTGGGGAAGTGTCCAGCCCACTTGCCTCATGTATTGACTCTTGTAGGTCCTTCAGCCTTCTTTCCTCAGAGGTGAAATCCTCTGAAATAGGCAGTGTGGTCCTCTGTAACCCAAATGTTTCCTGGTCAGAATATTCCCCCTCTTCATATATTGAAGATAGTCCAGGGTATTATGACCTCTGAAATGGAGTAAAACCCATTTCTAAGGCAGAAGGAGCCAAACTCGTCGTTATTGGACGAGAAAACCTCAATGTCGTCAACGCCGATGTAACAGGCTTTGAAGGCGCCGAAAACTGCGTCGAAAAAACTGGAAGGGGTCTCGAAGAACTCGAGAGGATTGGGATCCTACTCGAGGGCATCGACGACGGTCTCGGCGTTGTGCCGGAGGCCCTTGAAATCACTGTTGGCTGTGGGGTGGCCTTGGTCCTCTCTTTCATCGGCGTCGAGTCGATCGACCGACCGACCGACCGATGCGTCGAGGAACCCTTCGACAACGGCATCGATCCATGCGTCGAAGGAATCTTCGGCGAAGGAATCCTCGACGACGGCGAAGATGGTGCCTTCTTACCCGATGGCTTGTGGCGCTCTCGGGTGGAATGTTTCGCCGGGTGCTGCGACTCGCGGTGTTTTGATTTTTTGGGTTTTTCACCCGGGGTATCACCCTCCGCTGTCTTCGAAAACGCAGCCTGGACCCCCTCGAAGACGCTTAACATTTTCTTTCTGAATTCCTCCCACTCAGCTTGAGAGCTGTGTTTCGTGGGACAGGAGACCCTTTCTGGGGACACAGAAGATGACGAGGAAGGGGATCTTCGACATCTTTTTTGAGTGTCTTGATCTCGCCGAATGGTGGGAGCTACTTCGAGATCTAGAATGGGAATGTTTGACGGCGAGGAGACGAATGCCTCGACTCAGCCGAAGAAACCTTCGAGGAGGTTTTTGACTTACCTCTCTCAAGCTTCCCCTTGCGCTCCTTAAAGGCTTTCGCCGTCATGGACATGCAGTCCTAAGACTCCGAACAATGGTGCTCGGATCCCAAGCACCTCAAGCAGATCCTGTGTGGATCCGTTAGACATTTTTTTACTGCAGTCTCCACATTTCTTGAAGCCGGATCGCAGCGTCGTCGGTTCCGATGAAGAAGCCATCGAGAACGCCTAGGTATTATTCGAGTAGATATAGAGTTATCCTGACTGAACAACGATGTTCCGAGGCCCCACGAAGCGCGGAAAAACGGAACTGAGCAACGGATGCAGCGCGTGGCTATTTATGGGCATGGTGACGTCGGCGCCGATACGGTGGCCGTCGAGGGACATCGCCTCGGCGGACGTCGACGCGCAGCGCCCTCTACAGAAAAAAATTCCGAGGCCAGCAAGCTGGAAACGTATTAGCAAAGATAAGGAATACGCCGGAGGACACAATCCCTTCGAAGACAGCATTCGCAACCTCAGAGGGTATTTACCATTTCAGGGTAATGCCCTTTGGATTGAACAATGCATCTTAGGTAAGATTTTCACAGAACTGGTAAAGCTTCCTGACCTGGGTCAACCCCAGAACATTTTGCTTTATTCGTGGGATATTTTTCCTTAACACCTCAGTGAGTGGGAACCTTTTTCCACACTCATATAACCCTTAACTCTTTTTATGGGTGTCATTTTTTTTGACTCTCCATAGGGTCTTTTATATCCTCTTCAACAACTTATTGGCAACAAGTGCCTGTTGCTGGGTTGCCCTAGGGCAGTGGTATTCAAACTGTGGGTCGCGACCCCCTAGGGGTCCGCGGGTGCATCCCAGGGGGGCCCTGAGAGCTCAGCATGAAAAAAGATTTTTTTTTTTTTTTTTTTTTTTTTTAGATTGGAAGAAATGGGCAGGGGTGGCCCACATGGGCGGGCTGAAGCATGAAACTGTCTCAGGCAACAATGAAAAAGTGGCCCACAGTTGTAAATGGATATTCATTCCTTTAGTCACAGACTGGGCCTCATTACTACTATGGCGGAACAGTAACAACGGTGCTGGTAAGCTACCGGCATCGTTGCTACCGTTCCGCCATAGTAAGAGTTGTGCTCGTGGGTGCTTGACAGCCCCCGCCAGGTCTGACCTCAGCTCGTCGGATGCACCAGCACCGTTATTAACGGTGCCGGTGCATCCGAGCTCCCCATTCCCATTTGAGCCATATGGGGCTCAAATGGGAATGGGGATCTACCGGCACCTTCGAAAGGGCAATTATCATGTCCGCCTAACTCGGCATGACCTAGTAATTGCCCATTCGCGGGTGCCAGACCCGGATGCAACTCCAGTGGCAGCCGTGCCGGTTTTACCGGCACAGCTACCGCCAGAGTAGTTATGAAGCCCACTGTTTCAATAGTACCCAAAGGGGTGCTTTGTGTTAAAATGTAAGTAAATTGTGATATATTCAGCAACAATGGTCAACATTACTAACTGCATAGTTAAGTAACTCATCAAAATGGTCCACATTGGCCAAAATGGTGGCCCATTTTGATTGGCCCAAACTAGCATTTTACATTTTTGGTACAGGCATTGCCCTATAGGCCTGTCCGAGCCTAGTGGCCCCTCACCCATTATGGAGGAGCTAAGGAGCCAGCCCAGTGAAACAGTGAGCACTCCCCTCAGCTGCTTTATCCAGCTAATGGAGTGCTCCTGGGCTGGCTGAACTGTCAAAGGGAAACACTGTTTCCCTTTGACAGTTCAGTTTAGTTCCCCAGCCGCACATGCTCACTGAGCCATGCAAGTGCTGGGGCGTTTTGCTTCGCCAGCATTGCATAGCTCATTGGAAATGCTGGCTGGGGCACTGCATGTCTGTATGTCCGAGGGGGAGCTCCTGCGCCTCCTCGCACATACGGACAGAGCAGCTGGAGCAGGCCGTTTCAGCACCCACACACAGGCCAATGCAGAAGGTACGTTTATGTTCATTGTTTTTATTTAAACATGTGTATGGATGCGTTATGAGTGAGTGTATGGTGATGGATGCTCATGTGAATGATAGAGTGATTGCTGTATGAATGTGCAGCGCCTTGCATATACACATAATCATGTTCATTGTGTTAGGACCAGTGGGGCCCAGGGGACAGGGATGGTATCTTTTTACCGGACATCTATCATTCAAAACCCTCTGCCTTGTCCACAAGGCTTTCTGGGGCCTGGGTCCAAAATACCTTCAGCTATTCCTCCGCAAATACCTCCCCTCTCGAGCTCTTCACTCCTCTACCTCCAACTCCCTCAGGGTCAGTCGTTTATCAAAGAAACGAGCTGGGGGTAGATCTCCGTCTTCGGCTGGGGCCTCCCTCTGGAACAGCGCCCTGCCACTCTAAAACTTGAGGAGAACCATCTTTCTTCCTGCACTTATCAGACCTACCCTGTCTGCTGCCTTAAACGTAGCACTTGCAAATTGCTGGCTGCACTACCACTGTTTGTTGCCTTTATTATTTATTTATTGTTATTTATCTGTTTCTCCTCTGCTTCGCACTTTCCACTTCTCCCCCCTTCCATGCACTTTTCCCCTCACACTTGCGCGTTCTCAATGTCACTGGGCCTAGTAAGATCGCTGTTTTATTCTCCTCTGTTCCCCTCCCTTGCCTTGTCACGCTCTGAAACACTTGTGTACGAGCGCGATAGAAATAAAATATCAATGCCTGCCCCCTGGACTCCCAGCAACAATTGCAAACTGTTTGGCTATTTACCCATTTTTTGTTAAAAGTATGCTCTACA